>NW_026570279.1:600000-937287 GCF_019649055.1 Paramacrobiotus metropolitanus
AAGCTTAATCAAGAAGCGGGGAACTTGACCACGATTGAGCAAAATGAAAGGTCACACCGAAATGAGGATAAAGAAAGCGCAGAGCATGGATCTCAAGTGGCGCCCACTTTCGAACCACGCTCCGCTACTAATGTCAGGGATGACCTTTCAAGAGCGAAAATGGATGAGCCTGCTTGCAGAGTAGCAGAGCGTAAACCTCAAGATACTTTCGAACCATGTTCTGCTACCAGCGACAAAGATGACCTCTCAAGAGCGGAACAAATAAAAGCCGTCAAAGAAAAAGCCGACCAACTTGGCCAACGGATCGCGAACGAAATTGAGAAGCGAAAGGTCAAGAAAACGAAGAAAACTCCGAAGCCGACTCCAGAACAGATTCTGAGAGGAGAAGTCCAAGACGAAGATGAAGCCGACAAAGCATTACTTGATCGGATAACTAAAGGACGAAAACAAATAAACCCGAAAGTCAGGCTTATTGGAGTTTATGATATAATGACCGGAACATGGGACGGCATAAAGGTCATCAGAAATAAACCCGCTAATCGAAGTCATTTCCGATCACGCCGTTGAATGAAAATCGCTCATGAACGATTGGCGCGAAACGAAAGAGAACGAAAGGATCAAAGAGCGAGTGAAACACTTAAAGGTCATCAGAATTCAGCGGGAAGCTCAGCCGGGGCGGAAGGTCACCCGAGCTCAAGGTTACAGAGTAAGGAATTATTGACTTCGCTGAAAGTTGCTCATGAGAGAATGGTACTGAGCAGTTAAGGAGAAAAGGTTCACAAAGCGATCGAGGCAGAAAGGTCATCAGACTTTAGCCAAAACGTTGGAAGAAAAAGTCATCAGACTTAAACCGGAAAGCTGGCAGCTAAAGGTCAGCAGAAATTGCAGCGGGGGGAAGGGTCACCTGTGCTCAAGCACGAAGAAGAAGCGCCTACTTTGAAGACTTTGATGGAAAAAGACGTAGCACTCATTCAGAAGCAAAGGAGGACTGAAAGGTCATGGTGCTAATGAAGCAGAGAAAGGTCACCATACATCAGCAAGAGCAAAATGTGGGAGGAAGGACCACCACACGAGAAAAAGCAGTCAGAGGGAGAAGCAAATGAGCAGACCGTAGTTCTCAAATTGCTTTCGAACCACACTGGAAGAAGAGTAGAATTATGAAGGGAGCTAAGCGATGGGCTAAGATGAGAAAGGTCACCCATACAGTTGAGAATGGTTAAGCTAAAGAAGGATGACAAAGGTCATCATCAAAGAGCAGCGAAAAGTTTCAGCTCAGCACTGAATAGCCTTGTTATCATAGGCCTAAAGATAGACGTTGGAAAATGAAATCAGTGAAAGGTCACGGGACTTACAATTGTTGAGATTGCAGGTTGAAAGGTCAGAATGGCTGAACGGAGCCAACCTCATCAGAAGGCAGAGAATGGACAAAGACCATCGATCAAAAAAGATACCGGCGACCCGTTGACAAATTACAACGAGGATTGTCCGGATTGCAAGCGCAACAACATTCTTTCAGGTGAACGATTCCCTTGTTGGGAATGCGTGGTCGCCGTGCCGATGCCAAATCAACTCCTGGTAATTCCGCAGGAAGCAAAAAGAGGCAACCTAGATGTATTTCGACACCTGGTCAGAAGAAAAACGTGGCTGAAACTATCGCCCGAAGATAGAGTGATTTTGGAGGATAAATACCGAATGTGGGTAGGACGCAGACCTGGATGGGACGTCACCCTTGAACCTCCTAAAACTGCGGAAGCGAATGCGTTTAGAAAGCAAATATTGCAAGAAAAGCGTGAAGCAGAAGAAAGCGTTTGAAAGAAAGAAAGAAAGCTGCGGCAGAGAAGGGTTTAGCCGATGCAGCTAAAGGTCATGCGGGACTTGCAGCACCCGTTTCGGACGCGATTTTTAAGAAACAAGACGTACAGGAGGCGATTATACGCGAATCACTCATCCAGCAATTGGACATCATCTTTAAGGATCCACTCTCACTAACAAAAGAGGAACATACAATATTCCTGCAAGAAAAGGTCAACCTGACGGAAGGAGGCCGATGGTCGCAAGTCATCAAAATTTTGATCGAGGACAAAATTGAGAACATGCGCAAGTTCCTCATGCAGCAAAACGAAATGACGGAGACCGAAAGAAATTTCAAGATAGACGAGTTCAAACGACCGAAATCACCGCCGAGAGAAACGTATCAGTCGGGCTTGGAAAGGTCAGCCGACAGAAATGAAAGGTCACACGTCTACGAAAGGTCATCCGATCATTCTCGAAAAAGGTCACGAGAATCAGAAAGGTCACGCGTAGGCGAAAGGTCAACCAATCATCCACGAGAAAGGTCACGGGACTTAGAAAGTAAGGATGGTTTACGCAAGAAAACATTTGATTTGCATTCAGCGCAGAGGTGACCGAAACCAGCACAGTGTAGCTAGCAGCCGGAGCGAAGGAGACGAGCTGCAAGAGAGGGGAATGGAACCTCGAGATCGAACGTCTGATCAGAATGAAAAACAAAGACGTTTCGATCGGAACCGCGACGATGGTTCAAATGATCAGTGATGACCTTTAGGGCATCGCTGATGTGCTAGTTACGGCCATCAGTCGGCAGCACGAGAATGGTAACGAAGGTACAGTATTAGGGCGAAGGAGACATAACGTATTGAATTGTCATACCGTTTGTGTATTGTTGTTTGCAGAACTTTGTTGCAGGGATCAATGTGATCTTTAATATGGGGAGTTACGGAGGTCATCCGGCCCTCGAAGCAGGAAGAGTAACGGCGTTAACCGGCCTTCCTCATTACATTTAAACGTCACTTCTAGAGTGTAGTTGCGGCCTACCTAGTCGGCACACTCTTAAGGAATGTCAGAAGCCACAAGGGTGAAAAAGAGAAAGAGTTCAAGAAAATAGGGGTAAAAACTTTCAGATGTTGAGGTTACGGCGACAACCGGCCTCAGAAGAGAGGAGTTACGGCGTTAACCGGCCCTCGAACCTGGTAAGGAAAAGAAGAAAGGTGCGCGTCAATTGGCACTAAAAGAAAGGAAAGGATGTGCGACAGAAGAAAATGGTTGAAAAAGATGGATGACCTTTACAAGGGAGGCAAGCAGAATTGCTTGAAAGCCAAAAATCGGCTAAGTTCCTCCATGACCTTTAATATGGAACTTACGAAGGGAAAATGGATGACCTTTTGGGATCGTCACTGCCCAATTGAATCGCACATCAGAAAAGAAAGGATGACCTTTGAGAACTTCACTGCTCAAGAGAGTCATCGAGAAAAAGAGAATGACCTTACCAGGGAGGAAGCATCAAGCTTGTCTTTCAAGACGTCCCTCCATGTCTACGAGGAAGAATCTCATTTTGCAGAAGTCGTACTTGATACGCGAATTATCCAAAGAGGAAGCATCAGTATTGCAAAAAGTCGTACTTGATACGCACCTTATTCCTTAAAGCGGATCTCTCATTGTGATGAAAAGATTGCTCAACAGAGCGGAATGGACCAAAGCGGATTACGGTTGACAGGACCCAGTGACCCTTAGGAGTCGGAGGATCCTAGTCGTTTTGATAATGAATTCTGTTGATATTTTTTACTGTTTTTACTTTTGTTTCGAGATCTCTTTATTCACACATGTAATTGGAATTTGTGATGTTAAAAGGAGATTAAATCTCGATGTTTTATTAATCGCACAGACGAGCCGTCAAGGATCCCAAGGAATTGGACGTGGATTTGCTTCGACGGAGCTCAGCCTCCTCCCAGAGGCATGTGAGCGCAGGCGTACATGCGTACACCCTCGCTTTGGCAGTCTGTTGTGTTTGTTGCACGCCCGCCTTACGCGTGGCGGAAGACATGGTGTTCTGCACGCACCCGCATCTGTGTGGCGGCTACGTGCGCATTTTCCACGCTTGCTGTAGTCAGCAATGCGGAGTTGTCGATGAGGAAATTCTATCGAATTTAGTCTGTTCATAAATTCCTAGCAATCACGCCGTTTCTCGCTTTCCGTAGCGTAGGCGCATTTATAGCATTGCTAGGCTTTTTGGTAGGCAGAATTCCGTCAATTCTGTTCCTACGCGTGAACCTTCATTGGGTCCACGCTTTCACCAGCATACTTCCACGCCAAGTTTTTTTTTAAATTTTTGGAAATAATTTTAAAAGATAATTTATTTTTTTTAGACTGCAAGCCTGATGCATCTCTTTTATAACATATTAATTTTATCTTACTACTCGGTCCTTCGGATATTTGTATAACGATTTTCATAAATCCTTACCTTGAACACGACTGATCGGCTTTCTTGGAAAGCATACTTGCTGAAAAGTCAAATGCATAATTATTATTATCTTTCTATAAAGGGCGCACCAAGAGGACAACATCTAACAGCAAATGGGAAACATCCGATAGTAGAGCGGCGTATTCGTACAGATAGACTGGGTGTCGGGTACCTGCTTGAAGCGATCTGCATCGGTTTATTAAGTAAAAATCTTGAACCTTCGAATCAATCTAAACAGATGCTTTAAATCAGTTACGGCTGGGTGCTGATACAGTACTCGCTGCTTAGCAACGAGTACGAGCACTTTATTATTGCGGCCGAGCAATTTTTTAATATGCGCTCACTTGTTCAGTGGAAGACGATGCACTTCGTATAGCTGTACGTACGCCACTTACTGTACGTACGCCACAGTAAGTGGCGTACGCTCACTACGCTGTACAGTGTACAACGTACTATTTATGACATAAACAAAAAAATCTTAAAACAATAGGGCTTGAATTTACTTGGGTTGTGGTTTGTGCGTTGAGTTTGGGGCAGCCGGAAAAGTGAGAGTAGATGGCCGATTCGTCAACAGACGCAGCAGGATTTTATCCAGAGTTTCGGTCTTCAGGCAGATTAGCAATGGCCAATCAGTATTCGTCGGTAAAATGTCAACTCGACTATGCGTTCCGGGACAATTCGCGCTGTCCACGAAATATCAACAATAATTATAGTATAATAAGTATACCGAAATAATTTGCGACTGACAACAAATAAAATGTCTAACTTCGACCTATGCTCTTTTATATTTTTTCGAACGCCTCGCACTTTGTGACCTACTTGTTTTCAAATTTTTATTACAATTATCAGAACTAAGAATCCTCACTCATTCTGTGAGGCACTGATAAGCTAATAATTTTGTGAATTTCTCCGTTTTGAATAAATGTAAACTTGAGAATGTTACCATTATAATATTCGATAAGACCTTAGACAATTATTTGTTATAGCATATAATTTGCCTGAATGCCAAGTGCAGATTTGACATTATGGCCAAAGCTGTCCACGCTTTTAATTGTAATTTTCCTGATTATCAATAATTTCTTTTTTTGTTCATCATCATCTATGTTGCTAATCATCTATGTTGTATCATGCACAGGTCGATCGCATCAAGCGTGAATAGTTGCAAAAAACAAATTTAAAATATTTCTGTAGGTCGTTTTATTGCTTTGTTGGCACATTTCTATACCCTGTTTTTATTGCTGTAAATGGTCGCTGCAATATGCACTTTGCTGCCCTTGTTCTTGTTCCTTGTTACTCTCTCCTGAATTGTACTTACATCGCACGAAACTTGTCGTCGTTGTACCTACGAATATCCCATAATTTGCGACTGCCATCAAATAGCTTTGACATTACCAACCTGTCTGCTTTGCTTCGCTTTGTTTGCTTGGTTTGCTTTGCTGTTTGCTTCTAGACGTTTAAGCTGCTTTATATTTTTTCTGTGTTTCATCTCGCGTTTTGACCTACTTGTTTTCAGTTTCTAAGGATCTAACCATTTAAGAATCTCCACTCATTCTATGTTTTGCTAAAAGCCACTGGTATCACACATGGACGACTCTTCTGCCAACATTAACCGTGACGCCTCCATCACGCGGCAGGTAGCCCCGCTCAACTACTGCACCTGCAAAAGCGGCAATTTCTGCACGGCCCTTTACTAGACATCACACTACTTTGTCTCGACCGCGGGTTTTCACCATCACCCTCCAAGCGGCCGCCAGCGCCACCACCGCAATCGACGCCGTGAAGCTCCAATATAACTACTGCCAGGATCTCCGGACGGTACGCTGTTTACGTTACTAAGTCCACGCCAGCGGTTCTGTGCGGTTCGGTTCCAATGGAACCGCAACGTTTTAACCGTCTTCGTATGGATTAAGCTGCATACGGCGCTCGGGCGGAGGAGGACGTCGAGACGGCGGCGGTATCGTCGACGTACTTGGCGCAGCTGAACAAGACGTTTCAGGAGATGGGCTGATCGCCGAACATGAAAACAAATCTTCCCGAGAAGCCTGATGCGTATGTCTTCTGCTCGAATCGGTCGGCGCGGGTGTATGTGCCGGGAAGGCGCTGTGAGCGTTCCCCGGTTCGCCAAATGCCAATGATCGTTACGGTTACATATAATGTCAATTACTTTTGCAACATTTTTGGTACAAGTACTTAATTATTCATTTGACTCACAACTGCACTAACTAAATAAACGTAAATACACGTATATTCTTGTCTACAATTGTTGAAAGGTGACCTTTAGCGTAATTATTTGTCGTCGACTTCCAGATGGAAGTGTATCAAAGTCAAAACTGCCTGAAAATTGCGGTGACATTAAGCGGTCCGTGCGACTATCTCGGCTACGGACCTACGGTGAGGCCGCATCCCAGTTGACCTTTTCCCGACATAAATTCAAATCAACGCCCGACGCCTTTGTCGCAACCATAATGCATCAGTATACTTTCGCAGACGCTGTAATCTGACTGCAATCAGTGTTTTTAAGAACGACGCGGTGATCTACTACGATGAAGAATTCGCTATAATCCCGCGGTGGAATTGGACGGGCGGACCAATGCCATCGACATCATGATTACAAAAGACTTCGGTTTCAGCTTCGATCTCCACGGTTACGCCCTCCTTTTCCGCTGATTGGCGGGCACCTGACTGTCATTATTGCCATCCTTGCGCAGACCATCTACCAGACCGCGCAGACCCGTTTACCGGCTAATGGTCCAGCTGACGGCGACCGGTGACTTTTGTCTGCTGACCGTTTACAACACTGCTATGGCGCAGCGTCAGCGGAAGATCAGCCAGTTCAAGAAACCGGTTTTCCCCGACATCATTGTCTGGGTGAACCGGTTCCAACGCCCGACGCTGGTATCCTTCAGCAAGGCCACGACCAAACATGGACTACGGGAAACCGTGTCCGTTCGCCATCTTCGCCGTCAGCAGACTGGAACCGTGATACTAATAGGACAGTATTGATAAGTACCATACCAACCGCATGGCTATGGTTCGACCGGACCGATCTGAACGCGCACACTCAAGATCTGGACATTACCGTCCGCGACGGAAGCACGAGCGGCTACGATGACCATCACTGCTACCAAGGATTTCCAGAACGACCTGGTGAACATCAAGAAGCGGTTACCCATGACCACGCATTCCTTCCTGTTTATTACAAATCTAAGCATGTGTAGGTGCTGAGCGCTTCTCTATTAATTTTTATTTACTCGTGCATATTTATCGTAGGATCCGCTGGCAGATCGATCTTTGGTACTGTACATAATTATGTGCTTTTGAGGCACAGGCACCTCATTTTTCACTATGCGTGAAAATAGAAGATCTCCGCTACGCTTCAGTCGATAAAAAGCAGTAAAGAATTGATCCCTCATCAGTTCTTCATTGCTTTTTGAGGGGCCTTTAGTATGTTTGCCTTGTTACGCCGGTATACGCATAGCGGTCATTTGAAAGGCGACCACGTTTATGAGCTTTATTGCTTAACTTGTTGTTGTGCATGATGCGTTTTATTACAGCTTGTTTAACTGCGTGTGTGTGTGCATGGATGAGCACGTTATGGCTTTGGCCATAACGCTGGACAATCTAAGAGATTGTTCTCATGTTTATTGTCCTTATGAAAGTTGCCGAACTTTCTAGAATCATTGCAACACGGTTGCACTCAGATATAAGGTTCTGCTTTGCTGTGTATGATATCGATCATTCCAGCGATCGGTCTACCATTTCCTGTTGCTTTCCATCTCTTTGTTATTCTTGCTTGTTGTGTGATTAAAGTTATAGTTAAGAACTATTACTTTCACTTTCCGTCAGCACAGTACGAGTATATAACGCAGTCATATACGGCACTGGCCCCTTTTATTGGTGCCGAAACCGTGGACGGAAGCGTCCACAGTGTGAGTTCGTTTAGCGGTGCTTTTACCAGCTATTTATTCCGTCACGACGCGTGACCTTTATCGAACAGACACCAGTGTCGTACACTGATTAACTTGATTGCTTTTATCGTAATCGTTTGTTGTTGCTGCGGAATATTTTTTTTTTCCTGACACGTCGTCAACAATCATGTCCACCACCGAGTCAGGGACGACGAAAGTCGGTGAAACGCAAGACAGCGCGAATCGTAACATTATGTTAGATTCAAGAGCGCTGGCCACACAATTTTCCAACCTTTGTATCGGTACGGATATGAGGCCACCCCTCTACAGTGGACGTGCTGGTGAAGACGTCGAGCAGTGGGTGCGCCGGTACAAAGTGATCGTTGCTGCCCTGGAGTGGGACGATGCCAAGGCGCTTCGTCAGCTTCCGGCTTACTTGGATGGATTTGCCGCAACATGGTGGTACAAGGTGAGCGAGGACGGAGAGAAGAAGCCGTTCGCTACAACGAAGTTGTTCCTGGAAGCCTTAGTCAAGCGCTTCCAGTCCAAAGATTACTGCACCCGTCTCAAACGACAGTTACGTGACCGAAAACAGGACCCCGACGAGCCACTCGAAGATTACTACAATGATGTTTTGGCAATGTGTGACCGCATCGACCGCGACATGGACGATGATGCCGTCATCACTCGGCTCCGAAATGGTCTCCTTCCAGAATTTTGTCAGCGGCTTGCCATGAGCACAGCCAAAACGCCTATGGAGTTCCTTACGGATATGCAGCGAGTTTCACACGTACTGTATTTGGAGGCCAAAAACAGTGCGTATGATGACTAGCGCTACGTCATGGCAAGCGACTGCACACGGTGCGGGTCGCAGAAAAACGGCCCTGATCACGGATCTTGACTGGTACGATGTGTGGTGGCTGGAAGCGATACAGTCGTACGCAGTGCCGCCGATTACGCGAAGGAGCAGTGTCATTGTCACGTTTGGTGCATCTGGCATCGTCAAGGACGATGTTGCAGTATCGGCCAGTATGCCGAGAAGGACAACGAAGGCTGCCGGTGTAGTGCAAGCCTTTCGGTGCGTATTGACTACGTTGTCCATTGTGCGAGTTATCTGCAGGGTTCAACTGGACCTACGGCAGCCACGGAGCGTGTCGCGAAGTGTCCGAATCAATGCCGGCTTAACGAGATGCAGGATAGTTCCATATCCTGAGAAACCCCATGCAGAGTTTATTGAAGTGGGACGTGGATCCCCTTGGCTCCACCGGGAATGGAGTGCGGAACGGCAACAGTCTGATCAGCTGGAACCGTGGCCGGAGATACTCAGATGTCCCGGAGACGAAACGCTTTTGGAACAAAGCGTTGTACTGTAGTGAGTCACGCGCGCGTAGCGGTACAGTGGAGGAGCCAGTGGTCGGTTGTGGTTGCCGACTGGTAACCGATTACGCACCCGGTTACACACTGAATGTCCGTTTGACATTCAGCTGCGGGACGTTGGACGCAACGGTGCCCGAATGCGATGCCAATTTGGATTAATTGGCCCAGTGATGGCGATCCCCCCACGCCACACTTTGTCTTCAGCCAGCGCGGAGAAGCCGAGGGAAGCCTCAACCCTCTCATCTTGGAAACGTTCCATGTGGTTATTTGCAAACGTTGCAAGCGGGCTGATGTTCGTGATTTGATTCGCCTACGATCACCTGGATGGACCGGATGCCACTGGCATTGGCGCTTCCGGTTGCGAGGACGCAACCGTTAAGGAGGGGAGAGTGTTACGCCGGTATACGCATAGCGGTCATTTGAAAGGCGACCACGTTTATGAGCTTTATTGCTTAACTTGTTGTTGTGCATGATGCGTTTTATTACAGCTTGTTTAACTGCGTGTGTGTGTGCATGGATGAGCACGTTATGGCTTTGGCCATAACGCTGGACAATCTAAGAGATTGTTCTCATGTTTATTGTCCTCATGAAAGTTGCCGAACTTTCTAGAATCATTGCAACACGGTTGCACTCAGATATAAGGTTCTGCTTTGCTGTGTATGATATCGATCATTCCAGCGATCGGTCTACCATTTCCTGTTGCTTTCCATCTCTTTGTTATTCTTGCTTGTTGTGTGATTAAAGTTATAGTTAAGAACTATTACTTTCACTTTCCGTCAGCACAGTACGAGTATATAACGCAGTCATATACGGCACTGGCCCCTTTTAGCCTTTAGCTAAGGGCCTGACTGAAAAAATTAATAAGTGCCAATTACGTTAAATCTACAGCTCATTGCGTCTTAATCTGTAGGTTATCGCCGATTGTACGATAAACTACTGGGACGACACTCTCTCTAAGGATGCGCTAGCCTTTTCGTCTACATTCACGGTGCGCCGACGGTTTTTTTCCGAAAATGCGATAGGATCACTCCGCCGCGTGAAATTAGAACGCCACTCCTAGCCGCCCGGGGATATACCCGAACTAGACTCCGGGCCGCGAAAGCATGGAAAGCATTGGCAGGACACTAGCGACGTAGCGGCGACAGACTGCCAGCTGGAGTTCATATTGCATTTGCGAAGACAACTTTAACGCACGTAGAGATAAACGAGGTACGACATGCCGAGTTCCGAGAATTTTCGGAGTTCTATCGGCAAGAAGTAAATTCCACCCGGGATTATTTTAATGTTGAAAAGGAGACACAAGGCAACGCTGTATGGAAACAGCAGCATTTCGGCAACTACAGCTGATGCGAAATGGGTGAACGCTCTACTAAGCTTGTGTGTTCGGTATTTAGTAATTTTCAGTGTGTTGGGGAAACTAAGTTTATATTGCCTCGAGCTCGCTAGAGTTCATAACAAACCACTAATAGGAATAAAAATAAATGGTAAGAGCAAAACCGTGGCCTTTTCGTGATAGGAAGTTCGAAAAAATTTTAATTCATCCGCATTTATTACATTACAAAATGAACGACGTTGTTGAGCGCTCTTAGAATTATAAGTCAAACAAAGCCAAATTTTGGTGGTTTTCAATCGCAAGAGAAACTTCACAAACTACGTTCGGCACATAAAGTGGTCCATTAAGACCTCAGCAAAGTTGTCGAGCAATATTCACATGCCCTTTAATTTAAAAGCCGATTAAAATTAACCAGTGTCATGACAGATTATTATTGTTCTTATTAAACTGGGTAAACACCGAAAAAGCATGCCATGATATGACGCCGTTATACGCAGTCGAAAGCGTTCAGTCCATCAACTTGAGGTCGGATTACGGCTGGTAGCTCGTTGTGCTGTGTTTCCGCAGCATGTACAAAACCAACAGGATTCACAGCATATTTGCAATTTGCATCCCGTCATCTCTGTGCCGGGTGCCCTTTCGGTAGTACTTGATGGAAGCATTGTCGCCGGTGTCTGCTCCGGAGGTACAACCAGGGCTCGGAGGTATGTTTCCACTCCGTGGTGTCTAGTAACTGATATGCATTCATCAGTTATGGCCTACCGTATCATACGAATTCGGTCTTACCCGATATCACGATTGGAGCCGGAGTAGCTGCTGACCGGTGCGCTCCGTTTGTAAATCTGCCGGGATCACCATCGGATGTCAGTCTTGACTCTCGGCGTTTCTGATAACAAAAATTTAAGCATAGGTTACCATTAGCGAACCAAGAGTCTACCAAATGTTTTCCCTTGCTGCCAAGTAGTAATTTCTTAAACTATATGATATGATAATATGATAATATATGATAATAAATAAAAAAATATGATAATATAAAATTACATATTACGTAATATAAAATATGATATTATATAAAATAATACATAATATAAAATTACGTATCTCCCACTGCTAATTTGGGCAACAGTCTTTTCCGGGATCTACGCTTCTCTGGCTTCCTTTAAGTGAAATGAAGAAGACGCTACCTGAAGCAACCAGTTTATTCCAAAAGCTATTTGACAGTACTTACTAGTTCACTAAATACAATACACCAACAGGTCAAACTAACCTGTGGGGGCTTTGACGCCGCCCTTATTTGTGATATCATCTGGCTGGTTCTCGGGATTATGGCTCCGCTTCTGATGGTTGGCCAATGTTAAGAGCTTTTCATACGATACAGTAGACCGCTTGGCTTTCTTCTCGGATTCTTACTAATCTAAATAAACTGTTATCAGTACTGAGCAAAAGTTATTTTTATACGGTATGCATACCTTCGAGCTTAGCGGCAGCTGGCTCTTCACACAGTGCAGACGCCTCATCATCCACAGCTGCAGGATTCAGGAATATAGTTATGTAGGGTCTATGATGCTTTGCAACATGTTCATTGTACGTACAACTGCAATTCGTTCATATTTAGGGTATTTTTTTTACTGACTTGAGGCAACCGGGGTTTGCAAATTTCAGTGCCGCTAGCCGTGGATCTTCTTCCGGAATTACGAGATGATTGGGAAAGACATCCGATACGACGCTACCTTTTTCGCCATGCACAGCGTCACTCGCGTCAACATTTCCTTAATTACGTCAATAGCCAGAACTGGTAGCCGCGAAACAATTTGTTCCCTTAAATATCATGAATAAATTTGCATGTGATCATCCCCAAATTCACAAAGAAAATAATGTACCCCAAAATACTGATGGGTTTGAATAAAATGTCCACGGAGGTCCTTGAAGGCGGGGATGGCTTCTACTTCGATCTGCAAACTATTAACGTTTCCATGCTTTCAGTAGTCACTGCGATTTTTCCCGGAAATAGTGCATGTTCCTACGGAGCAATAGTGCCTGATTTTCCTCAGGATCAGACGATCATAAAAAAATGCTGCAAAACAGCGTACTAGTAATAAAATGCGGTGGCCTTTACCAACCGCCAGCCATACAGATACACACAGAGCTATAATAAAATTCAAATCTTAAAATCAATACTGTGTAGATACTATGGACAGGCGTCAAGTCCTGAATTTTCGCTTGCTTCCCGTGGGTTAAGTGACTTACGTTGCATAACTGCACTGCACTACGGGCCCATAGTGCAGTGAGCTGCTCGATGCTGGTGTGATGAGTTTACTGTACGACATTTTGTATTTCCGACCTAAACGTACTATCGTTAGATCATTCTTCTTGATATTCCCTGACGCCTAATGTACTTCGCACATCGCAAGTTTTTAATCGATACTAGAAAATTAGTTATTTTTTATGCACTTGTACGGTACGACTGCAAGAATCGAATCAAATTGGATTTAATTCGCTTGCCCAGCCATGACAAAGCATTTACATAAATGATAGATATCCTTCCTTTTCACCAATTTTTGTTAGTCGGAACGGGAACTTTGCAGCTGTGTATTTTTCTTGGTCTTCTCACACAGAGCTCTTGTGGCTAAATCTCATTCTCTTTCGTGGCACGCCATGCTTTAGTATTCAGCATTTTTCGCCAGCGAGATATTTAACTGCTTATTTGTGTACTGTATACTGTAAGTATGCGCGCTGTTCCAAACACACAGCACAGTACGTAGTAAGTGCAATACTTACTCATTTCCCGGCTGACTGAAAATATGTATGTGAAAATGACAGTTGCCAGGTTGTCAGAATTTTTTGGACGAAGCTTTTTGTCGCTTAACGGAAAAGAGGATCCTTCTAATGCTGCGAGCAGTTTCAAATTCATTTACTGAAAATATTGTCAAATATTACAGTAATAGTCGTGTTAATTAATTATTAATGGTAATTTGTTATTCTTGGCCGCTAATGCTGACTACTCATCCAGATTTCTTTGATTTTTTCACGGTAGGTAATGTGTAAACAGTGCGGAACTGCGGATTTATGTTATTATTATGTTATACAAGTGCAACTGCGCGCCTGCGAATTATTTAACCATAATTAACGGATTACTGTGGAATTATTTTCCCTATTTTGTGCGGATTGTTCCAGTTTTTGAAGTTGAAATTATTGCAAGGCGATTATGGAAGTAATTTTTTAATTCTGTATATCTGATCCGTATCATGCTACAATCTACATGTATAGCAACCGAAACGAGTCCGGGTGGCGGCGCTCCCACCAAGCGTTGTGTCACCTGACGAACCTGCGAACTGCCCAACGCTGACCTTTCCGGACATCCGCTAGTTCAACTGTGAAGACCTTCCGACCAGCAAACGCTTTGGATGTTCGCATCGTGCCAAGTTCTCCGACAATTTCCGCCCGGTGACGCCGATCAGCGATGAACTCAAAGGGCAACAACGCTCTCCTGACTGCGATGCAGTTCAACCAGTTTGTGTCAACGAACCCGTTCAAACTTCGTGATACAAGGAACCGGTGGGCGAAGAAAGAATTGGAGAAGCGCGTAAAGAACCTGAATAACTGCTTGGATACCTGATGTGCATGCCGCACACGCTACAAAATTAGTACAGTCCGCCCGCCATGGAGAAGATCTGCCAGAAAGCAACGTATATCACCAGTTAAAAAGGGAAACCGCGCCGAACATGATGGTACGAGGCAGCAAAACTCTGCTTGAACCGCATGGTGGAGCTGTACGAGAACTTAATAAAATCCAATTACAGTGTTGTCAAGAGTACACTCAATTCATAGGCGAGAAGGCGGTGGTGGACGCGGAGTTCTACCGCATACAGAAGGCACCGCGGCATACCGAAGTAGACATGGCTGGTAACGGCTGTATGCAGAGAACCTCCCGTGAATCGC
Source organism: Paramacrobiotus metropolitanus (assembly GCF_019649055.1). NCBI lineage: Eukaryota > Metazoa > Tardigrada > Eutardigrada > Parachela > Macrobiotidae > Paramacrobiotus > Paramacrobiotus metropolitanus. Next base: position 614,813 of record NW_026570279.1, read on the forward strand.
CAATGGATAAAGTGAACTTTGCGCTAGCGGACGGCCAACCAAACTGTTAGCAGAAGCACGCAAAGGTCGTTTAACGCATTTCGAACAGTTGCTGGAAATTCGGTGTCTGTAGCAGACGCCATTGAGCGGAAAGAAAAGGCTAAACTGTATCATGCTTAATTTCAGCAGTAGTGTATCGGGCTGCTTAAAGGCTGGTATCATGTACTACTAGCACATCATGCGTGTCCTTCGGAGCCAGTTGCTGCTACAGCCGGCCGTATGATCGGTTTGTCTTGTCAGTGAAATGCATGGGTGCATGTTTGGTGGAGGATAATCTGCGGTAGAAGAGAGGGCGGTGACGACAGCGTTGCAGGAGAAAGTGGAGGAGCTGCAACGGTGGAGGATTGGGATGGTGTGCAAGCTGACGGAAACGGCGGGGCAATGTCGGCCCCGCGGGGCGTTAGCGCTGTTACCGATATTGGAAGGCGATAATTATTATTTGCTGTGGCTGATGCATGGCAAGATCTTTGAATATACTAAGATTCCCGTAACTTTTGCTAGTGCTTTGTTAATGGAAACTTTGTCTTGTCTGAAAAGGCCATGAATGCATACTACTGGCAAAGCATTATACGTACAGATACTTATTAAAGTAATTAAACTGTATGCGCGTTTATTAGGATCAGCTAATCGACCTTCCAAGCAAAGGCGTTGAATCAAGTAATGTAGCAGTACGGACCGTACGGCGTGCGTACGATTCTATTTCCGCGTACAGACGTACAGCATGCTCTAATTCTTATACAAATATAGCAATATGCGTATAGATATCGCAGTTCTCACTGTAGCACTTCGAACGTGATAACCAACCAAATCAAAAAAATTTAAAGTAAGCAGATAAATAAATGTACATAATGTACATTAAAAAGTACATAAAGTACCTGTACGTAGAGTGCATAATGTACATGAAGTACATAGATACTGTGTAGCGTATGTGTAGCTATGTAAGCATTGCTGCAATTTGCTTATTTTTGGGATTTAACAAACTGCGGACAGACTGAGGGTACTTACCAGGACTGAGCTGACCTTTATAACCTTCGAACCTTGATCATATTTTACGGGGTTTTCGCGCGCGCCATGTCTTGGCGACAATAATTAACCGCGCGACATTATTGAAAATCATCCTTTTTCCGTTCAGTGATAATAATAATTCGTTCTTGTTTCCCTGTACAGATTATATAATAATTTATACACGAAAAAATATGGCTGCGTTTTTCACGGAAGTGGCGCATTATATGGCATGTCCGCATAAGTACTCTCAATGTTCGAATAATTATATTCTAACACTGTACAAATGTACATGATCGAACGACCTAGAATTCGCACGGGAAGCCACTCTACTGGGTGGCCAATATTGCGACAAGTGCCCCATATAGAACATTTCCCCATCACTTCGTTATCCAGTTGTAGTCGTTACCTTAGTGCATTTCTACGAGGAAATAAGCTTTTTCTCTTCCCTGAGAATTCCTTTCCATTAGTTTTAAGTGCTGTTTACGCATAATTGTTCCATGTATTTCAAGGCCTTTCTGAGTACTGTTTAAATTGTTTCTTGCGAAATGCGTATTAACTAAACGTTGAGTGAAGTGCCAGTTAAGATCAACGGCAGATAGCTTCAGTGATATAATTATTATTTCTGTAATTTCTGCTTAGAAGCAGTGACCATTTGTGGAGCTAACCACCCACTGCTTATGCTGATAATACTGGGAAAACCATCGCGTTGCTTGCTGTTTACGCATTACAGTAGTGATTAATCCCGGTCTTTACCACATTCGTGTGGCATAGGGCCGCGCTGATCGTGGCAATGCAATTCACTCGAATGATTGTTTCCTTACCTCTGCCAACTAGGGAACCCTTACTGGGCTGGTTACCAGGTGAATGAACGTTGTTCAGGGCTGCAGAATTACTAAGAATCTATGTGCGAAGTACTTACGTTTACTGCGAAATAGTACATAATTATTAAATTATTATCAATAATTATGTACTATAATTATGTACTTTAGTACTATTTCGCAGCAAACATACTTCGCAATTAGTACAACTGTGTAGGTTCCCTCTGCTGGTACAATGTGCGTACAACGCAGTTGTTGTTGCTTCGTAAGTCTACCGCGTACAAGTTTACAACGGTAACTGTATTATTTTCATTTCAACCTTGGTAACACGAAACCACAATTAAGTTAACGCGTCGAATTTTGGAATAAACGTAATACAGCAACATCAGTGAAGACAAGGCTAAGTACTTAGTAAGTATGTGATCACATACGTACTGTACTCGTACATTATGTGAACAGGACTTTACAGTACAATTATTACGTCTGTACGTTATTATCCGCTTTCTTCTTAGTAGAATGCACAAGCGGACAAAACGCTTCTAAGTCCTGCTTCGATCAAAAGCAGGATCCTTCTAACTACACACAAACACACACACACACACACACCCGTGACTGAACATCCGTGAACGAAACGGAGCAACGAATCACATCCGGGTGCTGAGCTTATATTTACTTGTTTAGCACGTTAGTTTTTTCATAATTTTAGCATTTTCGTGCCAGCAAGTTTGCAACAACATCTACCTCCTCCTAAATGGTGCCGATCTGGTGTTAATTAATTTTTAACTAATCTATGGTTTGTCAATCTAATATTATAGTTTGTCAGTTGGATTTTTAACGTCATATAAGCCCTCATATTTATCCGGTGTTCTTGTATAATTTTATTTATTAATTTAATTTGTTTCTAATCTTATATCGGCCCTTTCCCGGTTTATATTATCCAGTGTTCGTTTATTGGTGTTTTGTTTCTAATTTTATATCGGCCATCTGGAGTTAATATATTTAAACCGTGTTATTCTAAAAACTGGAGGGAGAACTACTTCGATTTTTTATCGATGGAGAGTATGGAGAATCCTGATGTTGTTGTGGAATGTCGTCGCGAAAATGGAGTGCGTGATTGTGGCATAACAATAGCAGTTTCAGAAAGTCAAAGGACCCTGGATTTCTCAAGCGCGGGCAGACGGAACGGATGTGTTCACTTCGGCCAAGTCCTCCAAACCCCAGCTTCAGCTGGTTCTTCGAGTCCCGCAACTTTGCTTGATCCCTGCAGTGTCGCTTCAGGTAATTTTGAGAATTACGTATGAAGGTCTGTGAGAGGATACTGGTTCAGTTTTACGATGCTGTTTTACTCGCATAAATAATCCTTTTTCTCAGTCAGGCTGCAATATTATTCGATAATAATGAGCTGGTTTCTTAAACTCATTTGCTACTATTTCCAGTCAGATTTTTATTGTTTAGAATTTCTGAGTTATCCAATATTAACGTAACTTGCAGGTCAACCGGAGTTTATCCTTTCCTCGTCACCGTCCCTCGCTGATACGCAGCCTGTCCATTCCATTCCACGGGCGAAAGATCTCAGCAGCGACCAGTTGAGCCAGGATGTGCGCCACTCTGAGGCAATGGTGGCCAGTCTGGAAAATCGGCTGCTGGAGCGGGAGCAGCTGCAGCGCGAGAGCGGTCAGCAGATGGAAGCGCTGCGCACTGCGTACGACAACGCGGTGGCCGAGAAGAACGATGAGCGGGAGCGGCTGGCTCGGGCGCAGTTTCGGCTGCTGAGTCTAGAGCGCAAGCACCGAGAACATAAACGGGAGTACAAGAAGCTTCTGCAGTCAGCCGAGGAAGAGAGGAAGCGCGGACAGACGGCGTACCAACAGGTCAGTTCAAACGGAAAGCGGCTTTGGTTTTCGGCATCATATATTCCATTGCTGAAACTTAAAATTAATTTAGGTAGACAATCTCGTTCGACTTCAGAATCACCAAATAAAATATTGAATTGAATGTGGTTAACTTTTTATTATTATTTTTTTTTGTGTATAGCTGGAAGCTGATAAATCCGCATCGGAGACCTCTTTGCACTACCGCATCGCAGCTCTCGAAGAGGAACTCTCTTCACTGCGCGAAGCTCACCGCGACCTGAGGACTCAATCCAAACAACTGACTAAGAACAGCCAGGATGAAGTCTCTGTTCTGCGGCAAAAGCTAACGGAAATTGAATCGCTGCTAATCCCCACACTGCAGTGCCATCTGCCCATCGATGAGCGGTGTGCCGGGGATATTCTGCAGACAGGCTTTAATGTGCGAAAAGTCGTCCTGAGGGCGATGCGCGCACTGAGAGAGCTCAAGGCGCAACGGGAAAAGAATGTGGCGCAGGAGGATAAAATCAGCCAAATGAACGCGGAGTTGGCCCCTGTCCGCGTGAAGCGGAAAACCAGCACCATCCAACGCGACAAGTAAGCTAGTCAATCTGCTTTATACTATATAATATTGTATATTGCCGAATTTTCAAGACGTTTTATCTTAAGTTTGGGATGTCCATACATAATATGGTATTGGTAGCAACGTAAGTAACTGATCTTTATTAAGAATATAAGTGTTACTTTTTGTAGTAAGTTAGTTTTTTTTTTATTGCTCATGCCACTTGCAGCTCAAAGACCAGAAATCCACGTCTCGCAGGCGTTTAAATTAGATTCACAACTGCATGTATTGAATTGCACCAAAACTGTTTAACTTTTATTTTGTAGATTGCTTTCTACCGGCGTTGTGACCAATTCCGCCCTGCACCCGGAGGATTCTGTCGTTGTGGAAGTTCTTGGAAGAGACGGAGTGCTTCAGTGTGGAAAAGCAATTGTCCGTTCTACAAGCAAAGTACTCGTAGACTTTTGTTGCGCAAACAAGCGGAGCGAGTGGATTACTTTGGACCAGGCCTTCATATCCCGACTTAATTTTTATTATGGTTACAGTCCGTTACGTGTCTCGTTTTACCACGATCAAGGTAACTTTTAAAAATAAAGACAACATATACAAACTTTTTTTGCGGGATGGTTTTGCACTTTCCTGACAATACTGTAGATTACATTAATAACCATTAATGAAAGTGCACTACCTCTTGTACACTTCGGGCCATAAAATCTGTGATTTAGACAAGGGATTTGTATCGTCTTGCAGGAGTCAATGATCAAGTGGAAGTGTTGATGCAACAGCGCAAAACGGAGCCGTGGAAGTGGCAGCCCGCCACAGTGCTGGTTTTCGACTGGCAGCACCGGCAGTTCGCTTGGGTTGCCATCCACCTGCCTGATGGAGACGTCAAAACAATCGTTGCCCAGGACAGGATTAGACGCCCTGCTCCGAGGATTTCGCTGGCCAGTGAACTTCAAGAGGAGACAGAAGATGGAAACGCGGAGAAATTGCGGCAGTTATACGTAAGAAATTCTTGAATTAAGTGCTTTTTTTAAATTGTTCTCGATGAAACTTTTTAAATTCATCAACCGCTGCTTGCTTTATTTTGCGGGAATCCGTGAGACAAAATAATTGCCATTGCAGAGTAAGACTGTGCTCCGAGGCGAAAATGCATATTGCACAAAGGGAAAGAAACGAGGACACCGAGACGTGTGCCTGGCCACGGCGAAACGTCGAAAGGTGGAACGGGGCTGCAGGGATGCCTTTGCTTCATCAGTGCCAGGAGCGATGCGGCCGATACCTGCGCTTGTACTCGACGATATTAGTGGTATCCGATTCCTGCCAGTGGAAATCTTAGCCGAGGCTCTTCAGTATCTGCACACCGTGGATCAATGTCGGCTGCGGACGGTGTGCGCCGGCTGGAACGCCATCCTCACATCGATCGCAGTCAAGAATGTGCTGCATATCCAGTTTCCTTCCGAACATGCTCCCCGGCGTCCACGCGTACCTTCCGTCGGCAGTGTTTACGTGGCCGTGGCCTGTGCACATCACTGTTGGAGCAACCGCGCGGTTGCCATTGTCGGCTCGCCAGTTGCCGATAATTCTACACAGTTATCTGGACTGGCGAACTGGCCTTTGTGTGATGGGCTTTTTCTTCGCGAGATCATACGAGGCGGAGCGGAGAAATTTCCCAGGAATCTAATTATGAGGGACGTTCGCTTTCACGTTCCGTGGAATTCCAGTGATTCCATCAGCGATCTTTGCTACATGTTTGACTCACTAGTGGCGATCTGTGGCACGCTTATAGTCAAGAACTTTACCTGTGTCTTTCGCCCGTTTTTTCCGGATGGCGGCGTGAGCTTCACCATCCGGATTCCATTTGGGCGCATGAGCAGCGATCGGCGTCTGACTGTCGCCGACTGCTGGAACATGTTTGAGCAACGCTGTCCGCTGCTGGATGATCAACAGAAGAGTGTTTTGTACACGGCGATCAAAGATAGCACTGAAGACGGCCTCCTTGAGAGGAAGCTAGTTATGGTTAGTCTACTGCAATTATTGATCAGTTGAGCGCAAGGGATCTTTTCTAGCAGCATTTGGTAATAATGCTTGTTTAAAAACACGATTGATCATCCAGCGGTTGAGCTTAGGGGTTTACTGTTTTCAGTGTTTTGCAGGTTCTGGATTCATGGCAGTCTGAGGATCCTCGAAAAACTTCCACTTATTTAAAGCCGTTTCCCGAAGGAGGCGATCCGCTTGAGCTCGTCGATGTGAACCGGCTTTCCCGAATGGTCCAGTACATTATGTACTGTGTGATAACCAAGACGATATCCAGCTTCGACATTGCCTGGCCCACTTCTTAGGTAGCCCATGTTCCTTTGTAAGGATTTTCTACTGTCTACTGAATTTTCAAACGAATGCAGGCTGCCACCCCAGAATAATAAGGAATAGGCCCACTTCACGCTGATCTTTGATTGCTTTTCGGTTTATTCTTTTTACCGGTTTGAGCTCCATTTTACTTGGTTTTAGATGTTTACCCGTATCTGAATTGGCTCTAGCAAATCGTTTTTTTCTCGCTTTTCCTTTTGATACCGGTTTAGAGGAGCTTTTTCAAATGCTTGCTTCTCGGTAAGGATGGTAATATCCAAGGGAATGCCTCTGGATATGGGATATATCCAAAATTGATATGGATATATCTACAAATATCTTGGATATATCATTTCCTATCCAGATATATCCATTAAAACGTTTATTTCTGAAAAAGTCTTGAAAAGTCTGAATATTTTATCAAAAAACTTCATAAAGCACATTAACCATCAACACCTAATTCCGAAAGTTAGGAAATAAGTTGAGCTGTGATAAAATAGTGCGTGATTAACAGATAACAAAATTAATCAAAATAATTCAAAATGCAAGATTTATAAAAACAAGTCAGCCAAAGTCACAAAGTCTCCCAGGTCATCCAGAAGCTCCTCCTCTGTTGCGTTCTCAACATAACTTTGTTCAAACAGGAATTCCGCAAGTTCATCCTCGTTTTCCACTTCGTTGTCGGCTACTTCGATGGCAGTAGTTGAACTGACCACAACGATATCGGGATCATCAATTTCGGATAATGTATGCGCTTGTTTTGCAGTCGTCGCGCGCGGCTTGGCTACTTTTACACGGTCTTCTTTCTGAAACTGCATGCGCATTGACGTCAACGCAGAAGCTGTGCGCAAACCCATGCGTGAGCGGCCTTTTGTATGCACGTATCCCATCTGGCTCCAGCCTCTCTCAATGGCAGCCGCATGCACCACGCATGAAAACAAATGGACTGCTAGTCGTGCTAATTCCTCATGTTGATACTTCACTAGCTTCCAGTACCGAACTGTTGTGCTAACTTCCGCCAAACAGTCTTCTCCAAACACATTAGATTTTTCATCGTAATCGACGACGGAGTCCATCAATCGTTTTGGTTTCTCTCCAAATAAACGTGTGTATAAGCCCGACGCCCATTTCCCAATTGTGCCGACGCTGACGCTTTTAGACTTTCTAAACCGATTCATTCGGGTATTTGGGTCTAAAAACATGGCCACCACAATCACGGGAACATTATAAAATCGTTTCCAGCGGCGCTCTAAAGCTGCAAACAATCTGGAAGAAACCGGTTCCGGAAGAGAGCGAAATTTGGCGCAAAGGTCAGCAAAAATGTTTCCAACGTCAGAAAGTGTGCAGTCGTCGCTTTCGGCTTGGCCTTGGGCTTTAACCAGTGATTCTAACAAACTGACCAGTTCATCTTGAAACCGTCCAATGTCAGAGTCACATGCTTTTGACCTTTAAGCAGCAGTGCTTTACGTTTCTCTGTATGGTCTACGGATTTATTAAGGATACGCCCAGACAGAACACGTCTAGATGGCAGTTCAAGGGATGGACGAATTAACCGCATCATTGACTGGAATCTGGCATCTTCCACAGCGGCAAACGGGATGTTACATGAAACGAATGCCTCCAGAATACGGGTCTCAAACTCCGCTTGGTCTCTTTTATCCAGAGGGCGGTCAAAATATGTTTCAGCTGTACCCTGCAGCCGGGGTTTTTTCGTGGGTGGCTCTTGAATGTCTGGTTCCTGTTGTGCCTGCATCCGGCAACGACTTCGAAAGGCATTCTTGTCGGCTTCGCAGACGAACTTGCAGCTGTAGAAGTGGCTCTCCATTCTGCTTTTCTCCCCTCTAATAGACGATGCCGTGTTTTTCTTTGCGAAGCAGGCCTTGCATGTTGCTTGGAAGAAGTTGTTTTTTGCTTCCTTCTCTCCTTTGATAAACTTTTCCCAGATAGCCAAGCGTGGCCCCGTCTCTACAAACACCGCTTATTAAGAGAAATCATGATAGAAATAAAATTAATACGACTTAAAAATTTCGTTAAAGAAATTAAAATTTTCCCTTTATATATTCTGAATGTTTATTAAAGGTAATTAATAGCAAGAAAGGAAGTTTTTTTAACAGTAAAACGCTGCTTTACCTGGTTTGGAAATGCCGGTGTCACCAACTTTCTCGCTACTGGAACTGGAATCGTTATCCATTATCCACCGATACAAAAACTGACGCGAAATGTGAAAGAGTTACTTTTTATAGGCGCGAAGATTTAAAAATATTTCAACGATGATCGTTGAACGATCCTCAGTAATCAAGCATAACTGGTTTAGGCTCGATTAAAAACAACTACAGCGTCTTCAATTCTAAAACTCACAAGAAATGACAAGAGATTGTACAAACAACTTAGACTTGTGCACGGTTGCCCTGCCGGTAGTGCATCCGGTTGAAGTTCGTGCTGTGCCATTGTAAATTTTGTTATTCAGTTCCTCTCCAGCCTGTTGCATGCGTTTTCTCTGTTGTTTCTACAAGTAATTTATTTGCACCCGTCCATATCCTGTTGTATCCTTGTATATCCACCGTATCCGTCAAATATCCAAAATATCCGTATCTTTCGGGACAGCTCGGGATATGGATATGATATTTGGATATTTGAGCTCTGGATACACTTTTGGATATTGGATATTACCATCCTTACTTCTCGGACCTGGATGTGGTGCTTGATATTAATGAAGTCTGCTCTTAAAGTGCCTTAAAGTTTTTGAGACGTTTCCATAGAACCATTTTTGTCTTAGTGGGTATTTATGCGGCAAGTTAATAACCTTGCTGGCATGAAGAAGTGACCCCAACCAAGATTTATTGGAGCAATGGTCCATTCAAGGACTACGCTGAAAAATCCTCAACAACAACCAATACACATTTACGTAAACTTTTGCAACAACTACCAATAAACATTAACGTTTTACAGATTAGGTGAAGAGTAGCTCACCACTGCTGCATTCAGTATACCCTATATTTATGTACGTATACTTATATATACGTTATACACACTGATATTATCGTCATTATATTATTATACTGAATGGCTTTTATACTGACTTACTCTTGCTCAACCGTTTAAAAAAATATTATCCAAGAACAGCATAAACATCATGACCGACAACGCAGGAGCTCAAAGGTCACTGACCGAAAATGTTATAACGGGAGAATTTCTGGACAGATTCAGCGAAAACTTGAAGGCAAAACACCCTGTATTCAACCGCAGTGGTCTGCTGCCTCATCATTCGATTTCACGTCCTAATCGTCCGGAGTGGGAGACACGGGGAAAATGGCATGGCCAAATACATTACCATGATGGTGACACTTATATTTGCTTCTCTGCGTGTCAGTTTGATCAGGATGGGAATCGTGTTGGCAAAATTCACCTGTACGAATGTGTACCCGGTTGCTTCGAAAATTCAGAAATTCGTTACCAAATCTGGGCAAGCTATGGATTGGAAGACGAGGGGAAGCTCAGAATCAAGGTTCATAAGAGACCGGATCAACTTGGTAGCAAGTTTGCGGTCATTGCCATGATACTTGCTTACAATTTCTGGACAGCAAAATTTAAAGACTCTCAAGAAGACCTCATAAAATCCATTTTCGAGAAGCAGTATGGCATGCCAGTGATGAACAGTTTGGCTGAAATCATACCAACTTGGCAAATTTGGCAGACTTAGTTCTACTCCGACTGGCTTTTCTTTGACCCATATCTCGAAAACAGGAGAAATAACTGAAGCCGAAGTTAGAGAATTTGAAATCAGCGTAGGTGCTTTTTGTCCAAGTAGACAACATACCTGATTGATATGATTACACAAAGTTTAATAAGCGTAAGTTAGCTTCCCTGGTCACTCAAAGTCTCAAACGTATGAAATGCGGCGCATATCATTTTATTATACGACTGGAGTACAAGATAAATTTTATCCCAAGTTATATTGTTACTTACCGCATTTATTTACCCGAAGACTATAATGGAGCCGAGCAAATTCGAGCGTTTATAGTGCTACAGAAAGTGTAGTCGTTATTAGCTAGCGCATCGGTCCGCGGATGATTCTAAAGTCCACCTTGCGTTAACATAGCGTTCAAAGTGTGTCTCAGGCACATGAATGCCCTACCAACCATGATATCTTCCCTTGTATCTACTAAGCTAGTGCTGCAACCGGCCACCATAAACGCAAAGCCGTGTCGAGGAAACGAATAAAATTGTTAACGCTTTATAGGCGCGTGAAGCAAGTTCCACAGAATCGAACCAGAATTCGAATATGCAAGATCCCCCAGCTTCCGGGAGCTCAGTGACGTCGAGAAAATCTGTATGTAGAACTGAGCTCTAATCTGATGACGGTGTCGGTTATGGACATGTCATCGGAACCTGGTTGAATCGGGTAAATTTATTAATACCGTTTCATACAGAAATTCGCAGCAATCCGTAAAATAATAAAAAAGAAGGAGACGCGAAAGCCAAAAGGTAGCAAAAATTCCGGAAGCCCCTCAAGAAACAAAAAAATTACTGTACGTTCTAATCTGATCACGATAGCGGTTATGATTTTTGCCCACTGAACATAGCCGAATTCGATAATGGTGAACTTTACAGAAAAAAGCAGCAAAAGGAGAAACAGCATCTGGGACACCAGTTCCAACGGCAAAAGGTAGCGCAGTCTCTGGGAGCCTCCCGGCGGCAGAAGTATCCGTAAGTTCTATTTCGCTAACGGTGTAGTTTTATATACGATCGATCATGAACCAGACACCGAATTTGGTTAGTCGTGTGTTCGCAGTTATGTACCACAGGAAGTTGTTATCTCGCTTCTGCTTTTGAGAGCTTTCAGGCAGGCATAATTAAACTTAAGAGCAAGAACATAATTATGAAAAGTAACCGGAGTCGACCACACGGCTACGAGTTTCGAAAATCCATTGGTCGACTGTTCGTTTTTCAATTAATCTTATTAAGTGCGTAAGTATGGCGCAAGTACGGGCAACAAATAAAGGCTATTAATTTCGCCGCTTGCGATGGTGCTTCCGAGATAAAAACTTCACAACTAAAAGAAACATTGTTTCGAAATTATGTATCGTGTCAGTTGAAGAGAAACTTAGACCGTGGTAGCGGAATCGAAAATAAGAATTTCGAATCTGCCAAGTTGTGGTCGTAAGTACTAAAAGAGAGCGCATCTATCACCGGCCGAGAACTGAATAAATTTAGGTGGAGTGCGAGGATTGCAGCAAAACAACGAATTTTGCGGCGAATATGAATTACCTATAATTACGGACGCACATCACTTTCGCGTTTTTACAGCAGCAGTCACTAGACACTTTTTGTTGATCAGGCGGAAGCAGTCGCCCCGAATAGACTACCGGCGGAAATCCAAGACAATCGACCCTCTTCAAATAACCAGACATGGTCAAAACCTGAACAGGACGCTGAAATAGAAACTCAACAAATAGCGCCTGTTCAACGAAACGAACTGAGGAATTCCGGGAAAAAAGATGTCAGTCCTCAAAAACCTACGTCGGCTCCAACCACACCGGAAACACCGAAGAAATGGTACACGCCAGTTATAGCTTTGTGGAACACAGCCACTGGAAAATCGCCACCCAAAGGTATGATCACGCAAAACTTGTCGAACCTTTTCCACGGTGCATCTCTTCGAAACCCTAATTCGGACTCATTAAGTTTTGTTTATGTGGGCCTGCTTTAAATCATGGGTGTGCTGGCGTAGAACTCACTTCTCCGTAATGATATTAGCCACAGTAATAAATCTTGTGATTACATGGTAAACAGGCTGAAGCTCGAAAGGTTGATACTGCGTAAGCTGTCACCACCAGAGGTGTCAACAGTGTTAAAAAAACCTTACAAAACTAAAAGAAAACTGGAAAAATTAGGCAGAGGAAAGAGAGCATTGACGAAGCTTTAGCACATGATGGTAAAATTTTGACTGTCGGAGTAATGAACTAGTTTTTGGCATAATGCGCGTTCAGTTTTTTCGGGTTTTTTTCTTTAATATCGGTGACTCGAATCATACCTGATTACAATCGGACAACTATTTCAACACCCCGACCATTATCTTCATGCCAGACAGTTTTCCACATTTTCGCTTTAACGGCCCCGTGTAAACCAAATTTCTCCACCTTTTTATCACGTACGGCAAGGTTAGTACACGCTAAACTTTTTCGGGCATGTGTATTTAGTTGTATCCAGAGTATCCCACCGTATCCACAGTATCCTCTGCATATCCTTCATGTGTCCCCCAGATTTTCTTCTTTGTTTTAGTTACTGCAACATCCCACCGTATCTCTGTAGTATCCTTATGTGGATCCCAAATGTAAGTGTAATCCGGATACTCGACGGATAGAGTAAGGATACGTTAAGATACGTTGGGATACTGTAATTACGTACTTTACTTACTTATGACCCTTAAACCTGCATGAAGCAGGATACATGAAAGATACGTAAAGGATACTGTGGGATACGTAGGGATACTGCCATACTGGCTACATTACACTGATGTAGCCAGTAGTGTATACTCTGCACGTATTGCAAATATTGATAAAATGTGGTGATTCCTTTTAATTCGCGTATTCCATAGTATCCCCACGGTATCCTTTGCTTATCCTCCATATATCCCGTTATTATGTTTTCTTAGTGTTCTTTTGTTTTTTAACGGAGTTCATGTCGGATACATAGAGGATACTGCAGAGATACGGAGAGATACGGCAGCAATCGAGGCAGAAGTAAAAAATTGTAAGGATACATGAGGGATACGTAGAGGATGCCGTGGGATACGGCGGGATACTGTGGGTTCAAGCAAAAAAACATGCTTCGAAAAATTTAACGTGTACGAAGTCGTCCATATCTACTTTTAACATACTTCACGACCATGACTTCGGTCGATTATTTTATTTGCCATGCGCATATAACATCAGCAGTAAAAGAAAGACCTCCTAGAGTTAAAAAGTGTTAAAAGGATTGCATCGCGGAAATTTCGGCATCGAATAAAAGATGTCCAAAAAACGTTCACCAAATTTCAGACCCTGGACCGTTGCCAGTAAATAATCCAATTCAACTTAATTCTATGGAGCGCTCTTCTCTATTGATTCCGGTAACAATTTATGCATGAGAGCTATGCAAAGTAAAACAGCTGACCATATTTTGTATCACTTTAGGGCGAGTCCAACCAAAAGAGCGCCATGCGTAAGTGAACAAAGTCAGCAGTCATGTGTTTTTAACATAGATGGACATGGCTTCGGTCGATTATTTTATTTGCCATGCACAGTTAACATCAATAGCAAAGAAAGGTTTCCTAGAGTTTATATCTATGAAGAGAATTTCTTCGCGGAAGTCTCCGCATCATTTAACAGATGCCAAAAAACGTGCATTGAATTTAAGATTCTGGACTGCCGCTAGAACTACGTGATGTAATCCCGCTTGGTTCTATGATGCGGTCTCCTCTACTAACTCCGGTAAAAATTGTGGAGGAGAACTAAGCAAAGTAAAACCGCTAACCATATTTTGTGTAACTTTAGGGCGATTCCAGCCAAATGACAGCCGTGCGTGAGTGAACAAAATGAACAGCAATGGTCACATTTTTTAACATAGCCATCCATGGCTTTGGTCAGTCATTATTTGCCATGCACAGTTAACATCAATAACAAAGAAAGGTTTCCTAGAGTTAAAAAAAATTGTAAACGAATTTCTTCGCGGAAATCTCCGCATCATGTGACAGATATCCAAAAAGTGCATTATATTTTAGATTCTGGACCGCCATCAGTATTTAATGCGAACAATAACGATTCTATGAAGCTCTCTCCTCTAATGACTTCGGTAACATTTTGCGCATGAGTGCTAAGCGGAATAAAACCGCTAACCTAACTTCGTATTACTTTAGGGTGAATCCAACCAAAAGCACGTAATCCATGAACCTATGAACGTGGGCCCTATTGCTTCAACCTCTTGTGGCAGCCCAGGCCAAACTAATTCAGAAACATCCGGTAGGTCTTACGCGCATACGTCGAAAGATTTGCGCCAGATTTATTACTTGAAAAACATCCAAGCGGACAGCCTAGCAGAGCGAAACACATTGATAACGCTAAAAAAGCTTTAGATTTCAGTGAAACGGAGAATTGTACTAAACTATTATAATATTCTGATTCTTGATCCATGTTATGTCGAGCGAAAGATTAACCTATGTCATAATAAGCAGCTGGCGCGGAATGCTCGGAAAACGAGCTGTCAATGGACGCTGCTCAATCGCCAATGGACATCCAATCGTCAGCGGACAGTGATTCATCAGTGGACAGTGATTTCTCAACGGACATGGATGTTCCTGTAGACACTGATGTTTCTATGGACACTAATTCGCCAAAGGACTACGCTCGGTCAAGGGCCCTTGAGTTGTCAGTGCACCCTTTTTGGTTAACGGACACTGACGAGTCAAGGGACGGCGAAGCGTCAAATGACCATGATATGTTCCGATCGCATGTAGAAGCTAGGATGATGATGGCCAGCAATTCAGATGCCAATGATATTTTCGCAGACAAACGTACCGGTCAACCTCGGCCCATCGGTAAGAGAGTTTATTATAACTATAAAGTATAAGCTGACGGAAATGAAAGATTCGTGATCTCATTCAACATGAAAAATCTTACCTTTTTAGCCGCTTGTAAAATATTATATATATATATATATATATATATATATATATATATATATATATATAAATAAAGATGCCCTCACGCACAGTATATTATTGGACGTGAGGGCATCTTTGAATGTTCATATCCGGATTCTAAATCTTTACTGCCACAAAAGAAAAAAACAGACGCACCAATGCCGCTATCCCAGACACAATTATTAAAATCAGTGCCACATTAGAACACCCATATTCGAAAATCCGACCGGGGTTTATAAAAACTTTGTTTGGCGGGTTGGTAATTTGTGACATTCTCTATCTGTAGCTGGAAGTGCACGTACCGATGAGTTCGGTGTATCCCCCGAAGATCTTCCTAACCCTTTCAACATGAACGATGATGAACTGAAGACGTTCGAGGATGCGTTGATGGAGGGCGAAAATGGTAATCATCAGTTCCGTGTTGCTGCGGAAGCAGAGTAAACGTTTTACAACGTTCATAACACTTATATTTCTGCAGACAGTGAACAAAAACGACGTACTCTGGAAGACAACCCAGAGCAATCACCGCCTAATACTGAAGAAATGGGAACGAACCTCCCGGGTAAGTCTTGAATAACGATTAGCGAACCTCGGTATACCGTACACCGTGAAGTGATCCAAAGACGCTGATGCCGCCAAGCGTCAGTCAGCAGCCATGACGAAAGCAGTGCGTTTCGGACAAATTACTATGAAAGTGCACTCGCTTTAATATTGCC
Organism: Paramacrobiotus metropolitanus; assembly: GCF_019649055.1. NCBI lineage: Eukaryota > Metazoa > Tardigrada > Eutardigrada > Parachela > Macrobiotidae > Paramacrobiotus > Paramacrobiotus metropolitanus. The sequence continues at coordinate 630,829 of NW_026570279.1, forward strand.
GGCACTATCCTACCAAAGCTCAGCATGACCGAAAAAGGCTTTTGCGTCCCCGCTTTCAAAGTCCAGTTCATAGTTCTATTCATAGCAATGCCAGCTATGATCTTATACGGATCAGTTCCGCAACGTGCCAAATTCAATCAGCGCATTGGCGCTTAGTTTAACTCTTTTTTAGAGAAGACCTTTGCTGCGCGTGGTCGATGAACTGGTATCTTTTATTTTTTTCAGTCCAAAGTGCATCAATAAAACACATTGATCTTGACGGTCGACAAGGTCAAATATGCACCATTCCAGCAAAACTTACATCAAATGGGGAGATCGATGGTCCAAGCCCACATGTGGTTTTCATCCGCCATGAAGTTTGGAGACTTTATAAGCACATTCAGTACAAGGTGCATAACGAAGAAGAAAAGCCTGGAATTATCTGCGGGCCGCCTGGTAGCGGAAAAACCACCGCGGCGTTTTGTTGCGCCCTCAATTTGCTCTGGGCTGACAGTGCTGACGTAGGATGGCTAAGAATTAGAGAGCAAGCAACTTCCTTCACAATTATCAAATACGTCAACAATGAGTACCGCAGAACAACTATGTCCCTCGAAACTGCTAATATCTCTAGTGAAATAGAGAGCTTAGAACTACCAGACGTCGATCGAAAATTTATCCTTTTTGTCGATGGCGTGACTGACCGGACAAAAATTTCCAGTTACCCAACTTGGAGTCCCCTTAAGGATCTCGAAAAGGTTTTCGACACTTTCGTCCGATGGCAAAAGGTTTCCACTAAAAACCGATTATTCATAGTCACCTCCATGGGGCTTGTTAGATACCCCGAGGACAAGTTGGAGGTATACTATTACTTATCATGGGATTGGGATGAATACGCTAAAGCAGTACAAATTACGGATTTTAAAAATCGGGTATTAACCTCACTGAGGAAGGACGGAGTGGATTTGAATGACAACGAGAGATTCAATAAAGCACTCCGACTTCGTTATCGTTTCTTTGGCGGAAGTGCTCGTTACATGCTCTTTAAACCATTTTTAACCGCCCTTGCAGAGCTCGATATAGGGCTTTTCGAGGCAATAGGATCATCGATGTGGACAAGGCTCCGGTACGACGCATATACAAAAGTGGTCGACGTCGGTCAGAAGAGTAATCGCCTGTTAGGAAGATGGGTGAATCCGGGCAAGCCGCGAGAGGACAGCGGAAAGTTCGTGTCTGAAAAGGATCACTCTAATCCATATTTCGTCAGCCAATACGTGTGGGCCACTGTTCGACGACTGCAGCTCAGGCGCCCAAAAAGAGTTCGAGCTTCTAAATATGGACAGGATTTTGAATACACAGTTTTAAAACATATCAAGGATTTGCGCTCACACGATTATCCTGGTATGCGCCTTTTGCCAATAACTCGAAAAATATACCAGGAAAAATCTGCCTGGGTACGCTCTGCGTTTTCAAAACCTGCTTTAGAAATCGTTAAACTGGAAGGCAATTACCTCACAGTTTTTCAAACGTTACATGATGCATTTCAACGGATGAATGCCGGCGAGGTATACATATACCCAAAATCGGAAACTCACAAGGGATACGATATGGTGCGGATGGTCGTAATTCGAGGTGGATCAAGTTTACACTTTCAGTTTTGTGATTGCACCGTGGGACAGAAAAAGCACATCAGAGTCCCAATTGATTCGATTAAAACGTTTTTTGACGAAATGCAGAAATTTCAACCGGCAGATCCAAAAGAAAAAAGAATGAACATCGGAATAATTGAAATGAGCTATCTTCTGCCAGCTAACAAAGTTTCTGAACCGGAAGCGAAATTTTCCCTAGTATTCTCAGTACCAATAAGAAAAAGATACTTCGACGAAAAACCAAACCAAAAGAAATCCAACTGGGAAAAACAACCTCTTTCTGCAGAACAACAAGGAGATATGTTCAAGGCAGAGATAGAAAACTACGTAAGCACAAGCAATAACGCAAGCAGAGAAAAAGAGGAAAGCACTACGTTGTTTAAAGAGATGCCCGAAATTATTTTGTCAGCAGTGCGTTACTTTTCTGATAACACACTTTAAATCTAATTTGTTTGTTAATATTTTGGCTGAGAAACAATTTTTAAGAGCAAACGGCACGAGCAAGGTTTTGCGTTTGTACTATTTTCATTTTCATTAAGAAAGGGCATAATGTATGCATCACTCAAAGATTTTTTTAATGATTTGGTTGTGAAACAATTTTCAAAAAAAGAGCACGAGCAAAGTGATGGTTTTAATTTTGTCTGCATTTTTTTGACAAGACAGTTGACCATCTCTAGAAATTACAAGAAAGTCACGAAACCAAAACTGCTACCCAATAAAAACGTAGCGAAATAGAAGAATTTTCTTCGCTATCGAAGAATTATCTTCGTTATCGAAGAATTTTCTTCGCTAGAAACATGTTTTAGTCTAAATTCAGGTTAACTTGTTTAAACAGAAAAACAGAATGAGGAGACCACAGTCACTTGTATTCTAAGTATGCAAGTTCCTTCGCATGCTGTTTTCGTAATAATTAACATAATTATACTTCTGGCTAGAAGTTTATTGCAGAATTTTGCTTAGCAACTGTGAGCACGAAAGGGAGTATCGTTCTACCGACTCAACTGCAGTTTTTAAAATATTTAGGATTTCTACGGCAAAATTTTGCTTTGTAAGTACTTAACAAGGTAGCCTCGCGCATCCGCGCTAGGCACTTAAGTACTGGATAGTATTGGCTTTGTTTTGGAAAGGTCATTATAAATATGTAAAGGCTGACGTTCGGAATTTCTGAAGTTCTGGGAATTTTAATTTTTCACGTTATGAAGATTCTGATTTTCTGATGTTCTAACGTTATGACCTTGTGACGTTTTTAGGTTTTTACGTTCTGACGTTCTGACGTTCTGACGTTCTAACGTTCTAACGTTCTAACGTTCTAACGTTCTAACGTTCTAACGTTCTGACGTTCTAACGTTCTAACGTTCTAACGTTCTGACGTTCTGACGTTCTAACGTTCTAACGTTCTGGCGTTCTGATGTTCTGACGTTCTGACGTTTTCACGTTCTGACGTTATGACGTTTTCACGTTCTCACGTTCTGACGTTATGACGTCGTGACGTTGTGACGTTCTGACGTAGGTACGTTCTGGCGTTCTAACGTTCTCACGTTCTGACGTTCTGATGTTCTTACTTCATGACGTTCTGACGTTCTTACGGTGTTACGTTCTAACGTTCTAATGTCCTAACGTTTTCACGTTCTGACGTTATTACGTTCTGATGTTCTGACGTTCTAATGTACTAACATTCTAACGTTAGGACGTTTTGACGTTCTGACGTTGTTACGTTCTGGCGTTCTGAAGTTCTGACGTTCTAACGTTCTCACGTTATGACGTTATGACGTTCTGACGTTCTAACGTTTTGAATTTCTGACGTTTTGACGCTCTGAAATACGTCCGGACTTTTGCATGACGTAATATACATTTTTTACCTAACGAGCAAGTATTTATGCATCCGCTATAGTCTCCGTGGTTACAGTCAATTTTATAGTAAGTACTTTTTATTGCCGTGGAGTGAATACTTCTTTGAGTGCTCTTTACGTTTCCCATACTTAAGACCTGGTGAAACCATCTTCTGACCACTGGTTAATAAAAAAAAACAAAAATCTATTGGCAAACCTATGGAAAATATGGAATTTTTTAAGACCAAGCTGGACTAAAACTGACCACGCGTTGACGAGTCTATAAAAACGGCGCATAAATACGTTTTGGTCGGTAAGATTGTATGAATACAAGGTAGCCTCGCGCTTTCGCGCTCGGCACTTAAGTACTGGAAATTATGAATATTTTCAAATGAGACATAAGCACACAGGAAATTGTAAAAATTTTGGATAATTGGGAAGGTATGGAAAATGTGATTTATTTGAAACTAAGATTGAAATCGTATATACGCTTTCGTAGTCGTATTTCATAAGACGTAATAACGTTCTAAGGTTTAATTTTTTTCGTTCGGACGTTCTTACGTTCTGACCTTCTAACGTTTTAAAGTTCTGACGTTCTGAATTTCCGACGTTCTGACGTTTTTAATTTTTCACGTTTCGACTTCCTGACCTTCTGAAGGTCTAACGTTCTGATATTCTGACGTTCTAACGTTCTGATATTCTGACGTTCTGAATTTCTGACGTTTTTAATTTTTCACGTTCTGACTTTTTGACCTTCTGACGTTCTAACGTTCTAATATTCGGACGTTGTAACGTTCTGATATTCTGACATTCTGAATTTCTGACGTTCTGACGTTTTTAATTTTTCACGTTCTGACTTTCTGACGTTCTAACGTTCTGATATTCTGACGTTCTAACGTTCTGACATTCTGAATTTCTGACGCTCTGACGTTTTTAATTTTTCACGTTCTGACTTTCTGACCTTCTGACGTTCTAACGTTCTAATATTCGGACGTTGTAACGTTCTGATATTCTGACATTCTGAATTTCTGACGTTTTCATTTTTCACGTTCTGACTTTCAGACCTTCTGACGTTCTAACGTTCTGATATTCTGACGTTCTAACGTTCTGACATTCTGACGTTCTAACGTTCTGACATTTTGAATTTCTGACGTTCTAACGTTTTTTAATTTTTCACGTTCTGACATTCTGACCTTCTGACGTTCTAACGTCTGATATTCTTACGTTCTAAATTTCTGACGTTTTTGATTTTTCACGTTCGGATTACCTGACGTTCTGTTTTTTTGACGTTCTGACTTCTGATGTTTTTACGTTGTGACGTATAGATACTGTGTAAGCGACATACTGGGCGATGTACCTTTTATGGACGTTTGGGTACTAATTTATTGCTCACATACCTCGTAACAATTATTATTTATACTAAAAAGGAAGTATTAATATGTATCCGCTATAGTCTCCGTGGTTACAGTCATCATGTTAAGTACGAGTACTTACTTTGTGTTGCTGTGCAGACTGCAGTAGTGAATACTTCTTCGAGTGCTCTTTACGTTTCCTATACTTAAGACCTGGTGGAACCATCTTCTGACCACTGGTTAATTAAAAAAAACAAAGATCTATTGGCACACCTATGGAAAATATGGAATTTTTTAAGACCAAGCTGGACTAAAACTGACCACGCGTTGACGAGTCTATAAAAACGGCGCATAAATACGTTTTGGTCGGTAAGATTGTATGAATACAAGGTAGCCTCGCGCATCCGCGCTCGGCACTTAAGTACTGGATAGTATTGGCTTTGTTTCGGAAAGGTCATTATGAATATATAAAGGCTGACGTTTGGAATTTACGGCGTTCGGACAATTTTAATTTTTCACGTTCTGAAGTTCTGATGTTCTGACGTTCTAACGTTCTGACGTTCTAACGTCCTAACGTTCTGACGTTCCGATGTTCTTACTTTATGACGTTCTGACGGTGTTACGTTCTGACGTTCACACGTATTGAATTTCTGACGTTTTGACGCTCTGAAATACGTATGGACTTTTGCATGACGTAATAATATATAATTTTACCTAAAGAGCAAGTATTTATGCATCCGCTATAGTCTCCGTGGTTACAGACATTATGTTTTAAAGCACGTTTTATTGCTGTGCAGTGAATACGTTTTTGAGTGCTCTACGTTTCCTATACTTAAGACCTGGTGAAACCATCTTCTGACCACTGGTTATTAAAAACAAACAAAAATCTATTGGCACACCTATGGAAAATATGGAATTTTTTAAGACCAAGCTGGACTTAAACTGACCACGAGTTATCGAGGAGTTAAAAACGGCGCATAAATACGCTTTGGTCGGTAAGCTTGTATGAATATAAAGATAAAGATATCAAAAAGGAAGTATTAATATGTATCCGCTATAGTCTCCGTGGTTACAGTCATCATGTTAAGTACGAGTACTTACTTTGTATTGCTGTGCAGACTGCAGTAGTGAATACTTCTTCGAGTGCTCTTTACGTTTCCTATACTTAAGACCTGGTGGAACCATCTTCTGACCACTGGTTAATTAAAAAAAACAAAAATCTATTGGCACACCTATGGAAAATATGGAATTTTTTAAGACCACGCTGGACTAAAACTGACCACGCGTTGACGAGTCCTATAAAAACGGCGCATAAATACGTTTTGGTCGGTAAGATTGTATAAAGATATAAAGATATATCTTTATCTTTATCTTTATATTCATACAATCTTACCGACCAATACGTATTTATGCGCCGTTTTTCCATAAAAAAAAAAAAATTCCATATTTTCCATAGGTGTGCCAATAGATCTTTGTTTTTTTAATTAACCAGTGGTCAGAAGATGGTTCCACCAGGTCTTAAGTATAGGAAACGTAAAAAGCACTCGAAGAAGTATACTACTGCACTCAACAAAATAAGTACTCGTACTCATGATGACTGTAACCACGGACTATATATACTTCCTTTAGTATAAATAATAATTGTTACGAGGTATGTAAGCAATAAATTAGTACCCAAACGTCCATAAAAGGTACATCGCCCAGTATGTCGCTTGCACAGTATCTATACGTCACAACGTAAAAACATCAGAAGTCAGAACGTACAAAAAAACAGAACGTCAGGTATTCCGAACGTGAAAAATCAAAAACGTCAGAAATTTAGAACGTAAGAATATCAGACGTTAGAACGTCAGAAGGTCAGAATGTCAGAACGTGAAAAATTAAAAAACGTCAGAACGTCAGAAATTCAAAATGTCAGAACGTTAGAACGTCAGAACGTCAGAACGTTAGAACGTCAGAATATCAGAACGTTAGAACGTCAGAAGGTCTGAAAGTCAGAACGTGAAAAATGAAAACGTCAGAACGTCAGAAATTCAGAATGTCAGAATATCAGAATGTTACAACGTCCGAATATTAGAACGTTAGAACGTCAGAAGGTCAGAAAGTCAGAACGTGAAAATTAAAACGTCAGAGCGTCAGAAATTCAGAATGTCAGAACGTTAGAACGTCAGAATGTCAGAACGTTAGAACGTCAGAATATCAGAACGTTAGAACGTCAGAAAGTCAGAACGTGAAAAATTAAAAACGTCAGAACGTCAGAAATTCAGAATGTCAGAATATCAGAACGTTACAACGTCCGAATATTAGAACGTTAGAACGTCAGAAGGTCAAAAAGTCAGAACGTGAAAAATTAAAAACGTCCAAAATTCAGAACGTCAGAATATCAGAACGTTAGAACGTCAGAATATCAGAACGTTAGACCTTCAGAAGGTCAGGAAGTCGAAACGTGAAAAATTAAAAACGTCAGAACGTCGAAAATTCAGAACGTCAGAACTTTAAAACGTTAGAAGGTCAGAACGTAAGAACGTCCGAACGAAAAAAATTAAACCTTAGAACGTTATTACGTCTTATGAAATACGACTACGAAAGCGTATATACGATTTCAATCTTAGTCTTAAATAAATCACATTTTCCATACCTTCCCAATTATCCAAAATTTTTACAATTTCCTGTGTGCTTATGTCTCATTTGAAAATATTCATAATTTCCAGTACTTAAGTGCCGAGCGCGAATGCGCGAGGCTACCTTGTATTCATACAATCTTACCGAAAAAAACGTATTTATGCGCCGTTTTTATAGACTCGTCAACGCGTGGTCAGTTTTAGTCCAGCTTGGTCTTAAAAAATTCCATATTTTCCATAGGTGTGCCAATAGATTTTTGTTTTTTTTAATTAACCAGTGGTCAGAAGATGGTTCCACCAGGTCTTAAGTATAGGAAACGTAAAGAGCACTCGAAGAAGTATTCACTACTGCAGTCTGCACAGCAACACAAAGTAAGTACTCGTACTCGTACTTAACATGATGACTGTAACCACGGAGACTATAGCGGATACATATTAATACTTCCTTTTTAGTATAAATATAAATAATAATTGTTACGAGGTATGTGAGCAATAAATTAGTACCCAAACGTCCATAAAAGGTACATCGCCCAGTATGTCGCTTATACAGTATCTATACGTCACAACGTAAAAACATCAGAAGTCAGAACGTCAAAAAACAGAACGTCAGGTAATCCGAACGTGAACAATCAAAAACGTCAGAAATTTAGAACGTAAGAATATCCGACGTTAGAACGTCAGAAGGTCAGAATGTCAGAACGTGAAAATTAAAAAACGTCAGAACGTCAGAAATTCAAGATGTCAGAACGTTAGAACGTCAGAATGTCAGAACGTTAGAACGTCAGAATATCAGAACGTTAGACCTTCAGAAGGTCAGGAAGTCGGAACGTGAAAAATTAAAAACGTCAGAACGTCGGAAATTCAGTACGTCAGAACTTTAAAACGTTAGAAGGTCAGAACGTAAGAACGTCCGAACGAAAAAAATTAAACCTTAGAACGTTATTGCGTCTTATGAAATACGACTACGAAAGCGTATATACGATTTCAATCTTAGTCTTAAATAAATCACATTTTCCATTCCTTCCCAATTATCCAAAATTTTTACAATTTCCTGTGTGCTTATGTCTCATTTGAAAATATTCATAATTTCCAGTACTTAAGTGCCGAGCGCGAATGCGCGAGGCTACCTTGTCTTTATATTCATACAATCTTACCGACCAAAGCGTATTTATGCGCCGTTTTTATCTCCTCTACAACGCGTGGTCAGTTTAAGTCCAGCTTAGTCTTAAAAAATTCCATATTTTCCATAGGTGTGCCAATAGATTTTTGTTTGTTTTTAATAACCAGTGGTCAGAAGATGGTTTCACCAGGTCTTAAGTACAGGAAACGTAAAGAGCACCCAGTAGTATCAATGTGAAGCGTGGTAAAATTTCTACTGTCTATTACAATTAGGGGATTCCTAACCAGTTTTAAATATCCGGTGGGTGGAAAAATAATGCCCGGTGGGTCTAAAAAAATTTCATCTAATAAAATACTTTTTATTTAATTTATTGTCTCTGCAGTATTGCGCTCATCATCACAAACACTTAACTTTCGTAACCTAAGTGTTAATGACAGTTTGCACTAATTGTTATTTTTTTTAAAAATTAAATAAATTACGTGGCGCATTAATTTTTGCTGTTTACCGACATGTAACGGATATTGCAGCAAGTGCACTAACGATAACATATGCAGCACCGTATTCGCATGTATATCCGTGCTCTCTTGACAAATAATACTAGCATGTACTTTCGCATAAACAATGTAGCCTTTCCGTGGAGCCAGAGTTCGATTTCGAACTGAGTTGAATGCCTGCTGAAATTTCGGGACGCGGCTTTTCTGTTCCCGTATACGTGCAACAAGTGTAGCACTTTGATCGCATACAGCAATGTTCTCGTGATAAGGGAGGAAAATCGAACTCTTACGTACGAGACAATACACTGTTTCATCGCTAGCGCGTTCGATTTTTGACTTGTTAGCAAGCACGGTATTCCTTCGGTCTCCCGCTGGCAAGCCAAATCGAACGTAATGCTTGCTGCTCAGCATTGTCTTGTCGTACAGGGGAAATCGAACTCGCTTGTACGTACAAAAGACAATAGCATTGCATCACTGCCGTACAGTGAGCGAGTTCGATTTTCGCCTTGCTCGCTGGAAGCACGCGCGGTGTCCCTTTGATCTCCCGCTGGCAAGCAAAATCGAACGCAGTGCTGCTCTGCATTGTCTTGTCCTGTGGATCAAAAATCGAACTGGCTTGTACGTACAAGACAATAGCAGTGCATCTTCACCGTACACACACCGAGTTCGATTTTTGACTTGCTCACTCGATGCACGCGCGGTGCCCTTTGATCTCCCGCTGCGAGCAGCAACAAGTGGAGAAATCGAACCCGATACCTGTACGGTGATGCTGCCTCTGTACTGTCTTGTCTGCAAGAGCAAGAAGAGTGATCGCATTTTGCACGAGGCACCCAGATTCTTTTCTACCAAACGCTTCTGTTGGATCAAATTGCGTCTTACCTAATTGTGTGCGAACGTGGAGCAGAGCGATAGCTACTGTACTATTAATAGTTGATAATAGTTATTCGGAATTTTTAATTAGTACCTACCAGCGCAGGCTTGCTGTTCTGTTAATAGTTATTGATAATAAATATTAAGAAATGCCTACTGTACTGAGTTGCCCTATATGCCTGAGTGACGAAGGCACCCGCTGGTGCTGTATTTTTGCTTATGGCCATATCGGCCACCTTGATTGTGTTAATGGGTGGCGAGCGCGCAGGCATAACGATTGTCCTGTCTGTCGCACAGCCATCCGCCATCTGGTCCGAATCTACGCGGAGGATGGTGAGGAGCAGCCCCCGGCGCCTGTGCCCCTGTTACCACCAGTTGCCGGCGCCAGTATTCATCCGTGCTCGGCTTGTTTTACTTAATTAAATTAATTTTAATCACGTACAATCTGTTGCGGAACTACTTAGAAGATAGAACTATGGTATTGCTGTATCTGTATTATGTACACATTGCGATGTACGATATAACAGCTAGATTTCAGTGATTAGCTCAAATACGGAACTACCGAAAACTGAAAATACGGAGCTATCTGGACACGCAATGGCATTACGTACCGATTTGTGGTTCGCATAAGTCTTTTTCATTAGAAAAAAACGCGTGGTCGGTAACGTTGGTAAAGTTGAAGAACTTCGTTGTCCTACTCAAAGTGTCATAGCAGTGTAGGCGTTTCGATGTCCAAAAAAAACCTGGGTAGTTTGTTTTGTTTATCTGGAATGATTTGAGTGAATCGTTTATACTGAGTAGGTCCTTCAAGGACAGTGTAAACGAGCTCGGCTCATGATGCGAAATTCGGGAACGCGATTTACGGAAGCGCTGTCTGGTGCGATAGCACCATCACCGTTCTTATTACTACATGGAGTGCATACGTATTCTTAGTAAAACTTTTTTACTGATATACGAGTATGTATTTTTCCGCCCATTTTGAAAACTTTACAGATAGTGAGTGACACATAGGGATATAATGACGCAAAATCCAAATAGCAAATCGACTGCTAAAATTAAGGTATCACTTTTTAAATTCCTGAGACCGCTCCGGTTTTTTACAACTTGATACAATAGGCTTAGTATTTGCCGGATCGACCATTTTGCGTCGTGTCCAAGGCAAGCTGAATTTCGGTTGGATGGCAGTGCGTGACGGTACGGCCGGCACTTTGGTCGTCTGCTCTTTCCCTGCGTCTTACGAATAGCAGCCAGCTCCGCCGCCATACTGCTAGCGCTATTCTGCAGTTCCCCCCACATTCGCTTCTGCGCTTCGGCTGCGGCGTTGAACTCCTGTACTGGGCGTGCAACGCCTGGGTTCCCGCACTGGATGGCCGGTTAGTAGCATCGTGCAGCGGAAGCGTCGGCTGCCAAAAAGCACCCTGCGTGACCTTTACGCTTTTGTCGTGGATTTGGGGAATACATTTCCTGCTTGCGGTTTGTAAGGCGGTGTTGGCAATCTGTGTAGGGATTGCTGTGCAGGGTGTGCAGTGATGTAGTGATATGGATGAATCTCCATTCGCTGGTACACTCGCTCAGCGGGGACGTGGATGTTGAGAATCCGTTCAAATCATTCGCTGCAACATAAAGTCCACAGTTGCTATTGCATTGTTTCAGCAAATAGCCGACAGACTGGGTACGGTTTTATTGCAGGTATCGCATTTTTTTTAAATCTGAATCATCTGTATATTCCAATACGTATTTATTTTATGGAAACTTTTGCTGACCAGTTCGTTCAGCAGGGCCATGCATTTACGCACTTCGTTGTAAGCATCCACAGGAAATGAAAATCTTGGGGGCAGATGAAGTTCTGGATGGGCAAGGAGGCAACATCAAGTTAAGAACCATCAAGTACATTTTACAGAATATAGAAGATCCTGGAACCATACAAGTAAAGGGAAGAACTCTGCAGTTAAATTTAAAAACGGGTCGTCATGCCAACACAACCCAACACAACAACCATCAATTCAATACTGATGGCGTAGTAAAATTAAGAGCGTTCTGTACTGCCTTCGAAGCCCAGATTGAACTGACTGACGTAGAAATAAATTTTTTTATCTCTTTTTGCAATATTTGTCTAGCGGAAAACATGTAATATTTTTTATCAATCGTCGTTGTGTTAATCTCTACTCGTCGCTGTGACCGCTTATTGCAATAAAAATTGCGTCGACACCGTGTCGTCGTTTCCTTGACGGATGTATTTATCTGCTGTTAGAATAACGACGACGCCTGATTTTATCGTATAATTATTTTCATTTTTTGTGTTTATTTTTTTATATAGTCATTTTGCATTTTTTCGTATAATTACATTTTTTTTCCTTTCCTTGTGTTTTTTGTAATCAAAAACAGTTATTCAAACCTTTATTGCATTGAAAAAGAAATTTTCACGATTGTATTGCAATGCTGTTGGTTTTTCCGCGACCTTTAGGCTCGTGGTACGGTTGGTACGGTACGCCGTCGTGTTAAACGCTACTACTGTCGCGGTCCGATGGGATGGGCCTGCAAGACCAACCCCTCGCTAATCAGTAACGATATCGAAGGCGTGGCCTCCTGTAATCCCCGCTCTCGTCACCGTTAAGCAGCCGCGTCATCTTCGACGATCCTTCTTTCAGCAGTTGAATTGCGCGCCCGAGGACCACAACGAGGTCATCGTGGTGCGGCAATGCAACCATCCCGGCGGCATTCCAGCCCCGGCCAAATGTGCGCTGCGTCAAGCGGCCGGAGATCAAGCGCATGAACATGTCTGCAATATATCACGCTACGCAATACGCGCTGTCTGGCCCAGATCTTCCACGAATCTGCCGCCGCGACCTCGCCGCCGCCGGGATCCGAGTCGGCCGGATCACATTTGGGGCGTTTTTCACATACTTTGTGTACGAAATCAGGAGAAACACTAAAATATTGGTGCTTATACACTGTCAAAAGCGGAGTTACTTATCAAGAGGTGAAATTGTTATTATTTACGCAACCTGCCAAGTAACTTTCTCCCACGAGCAGAAGAATAATAAACAGCAGCTGCTGATATCCGGCCGCCCATCAATTAATCGCAGTGCTGGCAGGCGGTCAGTCTCGACATCTGCTGGAGGATGGAAATGGCGGCGGGTCAACGCGGCGCAAAGCTGAGCCGATGCAGTGGACAGAATGCGGCAAACCTTGCTGGACTGACCGGAAGGAGAGTCTTGCTTCGTCATCCTCGTCATCAGCTCTGTCTTCCTTCGTCATCGACACCTTCCTGGAGCCCAAATAAAGCCATCCTTGCACCCTCCGCCAGCTACCAAACCTCTGCACAAAATGTCGCCGGATGGACGGAGTTGTGACAATAATTTGGCAGTTCATTTATGAGATAGAGACGGCTTCTGAAGTTGTTTTCTTCCGCAGTCTATTCGTCCTTTCTGCTGTACTCGGGTGGCCGCAGTGTGGAGAGTGCGCCGCTGACTGGCGAACTGAACAAGAACGATCCGCTGCCGCCCATCAGCAACTCATCCTTCATGCTTAACGTCATTGGTTTGGGTTTTAATTTTAGCGATATCCAGCTGGCGAAATCAGAAGCGTTTCCTTTAACGGAACGGACCTTGGCATTATGGCTTCTGGTATGGAATTGTATGGCATTTTGATGCCTTGCGGTTTGTTTAGCTTGTGACCTTCTAAAAATCATCGATATATTCTTCTTAACGGTAGCCAGCAGCTTACGTATGTCTGGTACATGCCATTCGTGATTCTGCAAACTGATTAGGAACCGATTCCGCGGAAGGGATAGATTTTGATTCCATGACATTGAATTTTACTGAACCAGTTATAACAATACTTACTTTTTGCGCATATTGGTGATAACCAGTCTGGCCGTCCGTCGTCACCACAGTGCGTTTATTCAGCTGCCAGTTGGTAATAAACGGCACAATTTGGCTCTAATGCCTGCAGACGGTGAGTTTTTGCTAAGAAAAAAGTGCGAAAGGCGCTCATACTTTTTGTTCGATGCGGAGTTAGAACATTTTGCGCTCACACTTATTAGCACTTTTTGTCTCCGCACTGTGCGAAGGCCTTCGCATTTGAAGTGTGGCCGTAGCATAAGTTACTGAACATGGTAGACGGCGAAAGTGCTTCATATTGATCACTTAACAGTTAAACGAATTTCATGGATCTATCAACCTTGTATTTGCGAGGTAGTTTGGCAAACGAATCGCACGCATGTGCTCTATTAAATTTCTTGAAACTTGTTTTAGATCGATTCAGGAGAAACGGGCAGAATATTTCATTTGGGCAAATGAATGTGGAAGTGCGCATACGGTTTTTCTTACGAGCTGCAAATAAATCAGCCTTAAGTCGCCACACTTCTTGTGTCTAAACCGGCACTGCTCAGTAGTTAGTACCAATGTTATTGAGAGTTCCAACAGCGGCCCACATTAACCTTATCCACTGGTGCGGGGTAACATGCATATCAAGTGTAAGATGCGTATCGCTAGTGTGAATCGTGCTTTTACTGACTGCTCAGGATCGTAGCCAGAAGGCAGGAAAGCGAAAGAATCGTAGCTAAAGAAACAGGATAGGAATAGTAAAAGTTGCTAGGAAGAGACAAAGTATCAGGGAAGCAGAAAGGACAAAATTTCAAAATCTCGCGAATTCAGTACATCAGCGTAGTCAGTTCACGGTCGCCATCGCGGGAAGCACACAAGCGAGGGCTATGATCCCAATCATGCAACCGTAGCCAAGTACCGAGCCTCGAACCGGTCCGAAGAGCCCGCGATCACCACGACATTCATCTTCATTCAGTTTACTGCAAACGACCATTTTAACAGTCTTCACTGACACTGTGTGTGTTTCATAGTTACTCAGTGCCACTCACCTCGATCTGCGTCGGCTGCTTGGGCTTTCGCGCTTGGATAACGGTGATCAGTTTATCCTTATAAAAGTATCCCTTGGCCTTGCGGCAGCGGGCTTTTGTTTGGATGTGCCGTCGGAAATGCTTCTCTCTGGTTTCGAAACCGCATACCTGGCAGCTGACCTTCTTTTCACTCGATGGACTTTCCTCGCGGAAATTTTGCCTGCGACGTTTGCCTCCCGCCTTTTTGGGACGAAGAGACGATTTCCTCTGAGACGGTCCAGTCTTCGGTTCCCGGACCACATCACCTTCTAAATACCGATAGAAAAATAATTTGTAAGAAGGGCTCTTGCTCCAATAAATACTGGAGAAAGCTCCGCACACTGCGTTTTGCCACCAAAGTCTGCCTTTCCAGAGGATGTTCAAGTTAGGACATTAGTAGCAGCCCTTGAGGCTGCTCTACCAGGTGCCGACGAATGCGCTAGAACTCCCCAAAACGTGCATGAAACGGCATTGCGCCGATAACACCAGCTGTGTCCCAAGAGGCAAAGGGTCACGACCAGTTACGCTTAAGGCTAACCAAAATACCGTCCTGGCCGGCGGTCGAGTAAGTAAAACCGAAGGATTCGTTCGCTAACCATAACGGAGGCGGATAACGGAGGCGGAGGCTTGCGAGTGGCATCAAAAAAGAGGGACCAGACCGCGACACGTAAGGGCAGTCTTTTTCTACGCCAGTAATAACAATTAACTAATCTATTCGAAATAATAGTGTCCAGAGATTCTGGTGGGGTGCACTTTGACCTAGGTGGAGATTTTGGTGGTTTTTGTGAAAAAATTTAAAATAACAAAAAGTAGTGTGCGGTGAGAAGTTGGTGAGAGGTGAGAAGGTGAGAAGTTGTGTGCGGGGACTTCGGTGGTTAAACCGCTCAAACGTAGTGTGCAGAGCCTTCCCCATAAATATTTCAAGCAATCTATCAGTCGATCTCTATCAGTTTTTACTTCGGCAAAATTTGAATTGACAAGTTAACGCAATAAACATAAACAAAAACATAAATAAACACCATCGGCTTTGTCACAACGTATGCAAGATAGATACTGTATTCTCAGAACTGCCAACAGAACAGTCGAAGACTCAAAATCATGATCTTAAAACGTGGACCAGCATTCCCAGAACGGTTTCCTCTGAAGCTAGATTTTGACGCTGTCCGAAAAGGCCGTTGATCGAGGTTTTTCTGTGGCGTCAAGAATCTTCCAGCGAACGAAACGGATCAATTCGGCAAAGGCCGATATAAATGTTCGATCGTTTTGAGTGCCAGAAGGAACATAATTATGCATACCAATGATTGACAAAAGCGGTCAAGTACTTCCAGTGCTTGCTTTTTCCAGCCAGTTGAACATTTTGCGTCCGGATTTCATCAGCTAGCGTGCACGCTGGACATAGCCACAGTGTATCCTTATGTAAAAATTCATGCAACCGCCTAAAGGTCATATCACCCGGCCCTTCACAACCTTAATCTGGGATAATTCTGTCGCCAGCGCAACGACACCTTTGGACCAGGCTGAACGCGTGGGATAGATATATGAGTGCCAAAAATAGCGATAATATGCAGGGAATTTAGCTTATTTGGGGGATAGGTGAACGTCGTGACGCACACGTTAAAAGTATCAAGGAAATTCAGTTTTGACCATCTGTCACACTCACTATCACAGGAGAGTCACCAAATAGCCTCGCACTGCACGTACCCTTGGTTTCGCGTCTCCCGGAATCTCCAAAGCTAAGTTTACCGTATTTCTCGAATTAGAAACCTTGGACTTCTAAATGTTCAACGTTGCCCGGAGAGAGGCTTATACCGCATAGGAGACTTATATTGTAGAGGAGACTTAAATTTTCGAAGCGCTACTAATCCTTCGCCCTCGCGTTTCTGTGGACCTCGGCCGGTTTAGTTAGAGGCTTAGTTGGCTGACGCATAGATCTTAGAATTCGGCGAAGCATTCGTAATTAATGTATCACAGGTACGATGTACTGAATCCATGTAAAATATTTCGACTGCATGAAGCAAATTTGGGTGCAGACTTCACTGGCCCACCCACTGTAGAGTGCAGTTCACAATAGGCCGACAGCCAGAAACCTTTTCGCATCTTTCGATTTTTAAGTCAAACTCCTGCCCCAAAAATGTCGACGCTTTTATTCTGGATCCAGTATCGCCCATCAAACGGTCGGATGGTTCGTAACAGCCGGTTTTGTCGAGTGTGGGCGGACGTTTTTGCCAAGTTTCCTGCGGACGCTTCAATCGTCTGGCGGGACGGTTTCTCCGGTTACAGTCGTAAAAGTGCCGGTCATTACTAGTGCAGAAAGCACCTACAGCAATGGCCCATAGTGGAGTCATTATTACAGTAGATCAAACGACTACTGCCACTCTTCCGGCAGAAATGTCTAAGGTCATTCTGCAGAAAGGTTGAAGCTCCAAAGGTGCCGCCAGTAGAAAGACTGATGCATTCCAGCAGGAAGGCTTACGTGGCGTCTTTGACCATGAACCTGTGCACCTGTCTGACACGAGTGGCCAAGTCGAGATGCATTCTGATCGGGGCATGCATAGGTCAGGTTGCAACGTCCGGTCTGGTTTCTTGCCTCTGATCCGAAAATAAGCTGTTTTTTCTTACTGGCTGGCTTATAGGCGCACGCAGCAGAAATGTACGCATACAAAGCTCCTGTCGCTGAACGGGTTTTGTCAAATTTCCCGATGAGTAAAGAGTCAAAACTTACTGCGATCTTCGAGGGTTGCTTTGGAAAATCAAAAGTGGCATCGTACGGGGGAAGATGCCACGGTACGGGAAGATTCTCGCGACGACGAGGCCTACAGAATATCCTGCCCTACTCATAACACAGTAGGTGACTCCATTTCTTTATTCTTCTTGACTCCTTTTCGTGGACGAAGGCCAAGCCGTTCCTCGACTTGACATCTAAAGAACGAAGATTTCATACCTGATCGGCTTTGCGCATAGATAATATCGATGATTCAAGATGGCACTGTAAGATGTATGTGCGATTAGCGTGGTACTTATTGATGGCAAGGTTGGAGAACTTGATCCCCAACAGCTGAATTCACTCCGTGAAAAGCTTGGACCTACACCGCACGACTGGAGTTTTCCGGCACTACCCGCAGATACCGCACAAACTCAGGAGTTGTGCAGCGGAACTGTTGGAACTGTTGTTTGGCGGTATTCATCTCCTTCCTGGTTCAGCTTCGTGAGTTTTGATGCCCTCGACCACTTAAAAGATATCGCTGGCCGCAGGGACGAAACAAAAAGCGAGAGCTGAATTGCTTTTATAGTTCTGTTTAACATGGCGCTACGGAAACCTGTACCTGAAGATGTCAGACCTGTTTTTATTTGGAGACAACCTGATCCTCTGGATAAAAAGGAAGGCGCTCTGCGGCCAATTGCTGCTGGGGACGTTTTCTGCATATCGCAGTCCATGGAAACGTTAGCGCGCGATATTATGACGAAGCCGCTCCACAGTATAGCAAATCCACCGTATTTTTCGGCGCCTTCTCCAAAACTGAAGTCTTCTCTATCATATAAGCCTCCCCCAGTTTAATTCAAAAATTTAGTAGCCTCCTGCCTTCTTCTATATACCGCTAGGTTAAACAGGTCACTTTGTTAGATTGCTAAGTAGTTAGTAGAAACTGGCCTATTTGTCAAGTCTTCTTTGTTATGAGTAAGTAAAATATTTTAATCTGGAAATAAATTACCTATTAATAAAACATTTATTACTAATAAATAAATTTTGAATTGTTTTAATTCACCACTTAGCGCATTAATTTTCTAAGATTTTTCATCAAACGCACAAAAAACACTACGTTTCTTAATAATTAGAAACAATTATCTCCGTATTGGGTTCCAACTTCGCACCGAAGCCGTACGGTTGCGCAACTGAACTAGAGAGTGTTCGATCAATTTGGAAAACATTGTCGAATGTCGGGCATGAAAAGCAAGCTTCATACTGACCCAGTTCGCGATGGTCAATATCCCGTGCCACCTCACTGCCCATCGTGGGTACAGCCCCTGACCGCTGCTCGTTCGCAGCACTGGAAAGCAGCATGGATGCGGCGGCCGACTGCACTGTCTGGCCAGATGACGGCAGACAGTACACCTCCACGGGGGAATGCTTCGCTGCAGGCGGCGCTTCTACAGCAGTCGCATGGGGCACGGTTTGTGTTGCATCGTCTCCGCTGGATGTACCAGTTTCAACGTCATCCTGTAACAGTAGTGTAAAATAAAAAATATACACCACAGCAGCACAATAACAGCGGACCAGTTTACACACCACAATGACCTCAGTCTCGCTGTGATGCAGTGCCGCACCGGCAAGCGTTCTCACCGTATGATATAGGATGTTCTTAATCTGCAATAATAGAAAACGGTAAACATGAAAAAGTTCCGTCTGTTTACATAAGTCCGGAATATGTACTCGTACTTAACCAATCAAAAGTAGCACGTCATTCTACCTTACAATTAGACTACGAGTATCAACTTCTTAGTTCACGAAATCGAGAACCTATATAAGACTGAAATGATTCTTTACATGGCGCTCACGGGCCAGTAATACAGTGTAATCTCCAACTTAGTACGACCACGAATGTCAGATAAAAATTTCTCGATGCTTATTTTAATCATAACCGAATTCGACACTCCCGGGTTCAGACTAATATAGGAATAGGTTCTACTGAAAAATTCTAAAAAAAACTCTTTTATCTTGCAACCAAGGACATGTCAATTTTGAGCACGCCGTTTGATCAATTTAATCAGCGAATTAGCGAACCCACCTGGAGTTTATCGGCCTTGTTTTCGAAAGAGTCCGGCAGATGGCTGAATTCCTTCGTCAGACTGATACAGCGCATTACATGCTCTGGGCTGACAAAGTCTTCCGCCACTTTAAGACAGCTGTGCACGTTCCACACCTGGAAATTAACACATTAAACGAAACATTTTTAACTGCTTTCGTCGACTGGTTACTAACAAAGCAAAAAAGAAACCGGCTAACTGGAATGACCGATGCTTGGCCCCCGAACAAAACGAGCATTAACGGCTTCTGCACAGCTTTTTATTTTTTAAACTTGATTTGAACTTAATCAGCGGAATTTCAAAAAATACTCTAAAAGCGATGCTCTTAGAGCATTTGAACTCGGACTGCGTATGCAGCCCTTCCAGGGAGCTTACGACTATTCAGGTTGGAAGAGGGTGTGAGATCATGAATCAGTTAAGATTACGATTACCAGAAACGAGAAACACCAGATTGATGCGGCAGAACTAAATTTAAAAAAAAACATCCGTACGAAGGGAAGACGAGCAAAAACCTAAGTCACCTTTAGTAAGAAACAGAATGGACAGCTTCCGCTAAATGAGCGAAGTCTTCATGCGCTCATGGTAAGCTGGCAAAAACAGATTACCGCAACACGGTGAACCGCTCAGATCACATTGGTCAGCTGTATTACGTGTAGATTCTGAATGTACGTGCGGATTTTCCTTTCAGTAAGTACGCGCTTATTGAAAGGAGGCAGCAACTTCCACAAGCAGCCAACCGTGTCCTTTTCTAACAGGCTCGCTGTGATTGTCAGAGCCGCCCACCCTCCCAGACACGTTTTTGCATTGCATTAAGATATTTTGTAGCCAAAAGAAGTGTATACGTAATTGTGAAATCCGTTTGCCCGCGCAACATCCGGTTGCTGAAATACCAAAACGTTTAAATGCATTTAAGTGTACCAAAACTCTCATTACAGACCGATCTCTCTTAAATTTTGCACGTAATGCACATAACCATGAAGATTGTTTTGGTACGTACAAAATACCATAAAGCAACGCAAAAAAGTGTTTGGGAGTGCGCGACAGCGAAAGTTCCCGTTGATGTACATGAATTTGGCGCTACGTACCGGGCCAAACCCTTAATGTCGTAACTCGTTGTGTGGTGCCAGTATGTAACGCTTGCTTTTCTTGTGGGTTATAGACGTTGTGCATCCTAGGCATAACCGCCATCAAGTGCATTTATCTACATAATTACAATACGAGTCTATAAGTAAAAGCGTGCCGGCGTGCGTACTTTAATCTCGACTGATACAGCCGTTCGCTCGAAGCGCGCAGGCTCTGACACAAGTTTTCGATACAAAAAATCTCAAACTGATATGATTTTTCACGAAAACCGAGTGGGCCGGTGGCTTTGAATTTTGGCAATCGCTTACCGTAGTTGTTCTCTGGTTTGGCCACCGTCTAGCGGCCATTTTGAAGGTTCAAGAAAAGAGCCGTGCTTAATTTTGTGGAGCTTCTAAAATGATCTCTATAAGCTTAACTGAAATGTTTAAAAAAATGCAGAAACATTCGTCATTTTCACCGAGCTGTCTTAATTTTCCACATTCATTTTTATCCATACCATTATGGTACGGAAAATGCGTAACAATTGCGATCCGTTGCCGCAAAGAACCGCTTGGTACACTTTTGTAATGAGAGTTTTGGTACGAGTACACCTGAATGCATTTAAACGTTTTGGTATTTTGTTACCCTCGGCAACCGGATGTTGCGCGCGCAAACGGATTTCACAACTACGTATACAATTCTTTTGTCTACAACATATCTTGAAGCAATGCAAAAAAGTGTCTGGGAGTGCGCGACAGCGAAAGTTCCCGTCAATGTACACGAATTTAGTGCTATGTACCGGGCCAAATCCCTTAAATAAGAGAAAACAACGGGCGTTTCGATGGATATTGTATTCGTATGAGAAATAATGTAAATTCTGGTGAGTTCTTATGTGTATTCCGGGGAGTGGGTTTTCTTACTTTTATGACGCAAATTACGGATGCACCTAAGCAAGCAGGCCGGGCCAGCCAATGGCATTTTCGGAAACGCCTAAGTTGTATGTATGTATGTATCCGTGATATGTGTACATTCAAGTAGCAACGCAAATCGATTATTGTATTTCGTTACTGGCGACCAATTAACCACTTAATGTATTTCGAAATCCCAGATTGTCGCACGCACCTGGTGTGGCGCCCCGGCGGGAATAAAGATGGCATCGCCCATAAACTGTACAATGTCAAAGCCCATGACGCCCGTCTCCTCATACAGCTGCCGACGAGAGGCCTCATCCAGGAACTCTTCCTGCGCGTGGATGGGGTTCGCCGGCGACTCACACAAGGCCTTCGGTGTGGTTGAACCATGTACCTTTTTTGGACACGTAACGTCGTCATCGTTCGCGAGGCTCTGGCGGTTGGCTGTGCGTCGTCGGCTTGCCTTCTCGCGATTGGCCTGTTTCCGCTGCTTTATCCACGCCGCGATCTTATCGGCGTCTTCGGCCCGAAAAATCTGCCACATGGCACTACATAAAAAAAATTTAATGTTAAACCACAAGCAAGCAGGTAAGCCAATAAAAACAATTAAAAACGTTAAACACATGAGTCAAATTCATATCAATTTTTTCAATAAGCCCAGCGAATTTTATTGATGTCTACTTGGCGAACAACCATCAAAACTTGTTCACAAAATTAAGAAAACGTTCACAACAGAAAATTATTGGTTTGAAATAATACAAATTATATTTTAATCAACTTCGGCGCATAACTGGATAAAGTCACCTTTAAAAAAGTCGATGATATGTTATTAGTCGAAAATGGAAAGCAGTTTAGCAGGTTGCGTGTAGAAGGTTACTTGTGTAACCGATCAAAACGTCCTGTGCAAACGTGTAGTAAAATTTTTAAAATAAAAATCGCGAAGGTTTCCGGAATATTTTTGAAACTGTCAACTTGACAGTGATGAAATTTAGAACACAAAAAGTAGCGTTCACTGCTTACCCAGGCACTTCATTTGGATCTTCGATACGCTGACGCGTTTCCTCATCCAGATTCAACCTATGCAGGGCATCTTTCGTATCTACATAACGCACGATGATAATCAGCAAAAAGTAGCCAAATGTCTTTTCGTTTTCCCATTTTTTTCAAAGATAAATGTCAGATTTCGCACATTTGAATAATGTGGGATTTCTCACGTACGTTTCAGGCTTTTCTCGGCGCCTTTCCCCACCGGTTTAGCTACGTGGACGATAACATTGAGGGCGTCGGAGATGTCCACATGCAAGTTAGTGGTGCCGTGATTCGGCTGTCCGGCCGCGCCTGCCAACAGTATTCCTCATGCACAAATAATTTTGAGAGAATCTGTTAATTACACAGAAAATATGTACACTATTCAAATACGTATTCGAGGCGTATGTGCGCATAATACGACGGACGAATAACCTAAAAGTATATTGAGTTTGAAAGCAGTTCCGCATTCAGCTGCGATCATGTGAAAAACTAACGTACAAAAGCATCGAATTACATTATATCGCTCGTTAAGTTACCAATAAAGTAACTTCCCGGGTAACTAATGTATGAGTACAGTCAATAGTTTGTCAAGAAATTTCTCCGCATCTGTTATTCGCTTACCGTAAGCAATGTACATTTTGGGTCCGAGATCGGGCGGATTGGACTGGCTGGGTAGGTAGCGGGAGAGATTGAAAACGCCGGTGATGTTGGAGTAGCTGCCGATGGGCAGCGCCCGCATCAGGTCGGCGTAGTGATCTGCCAGTTTTTCACGAAATGTAGCATTTGTCGGCCAGTCTTTGATCTTCAGCAGACGCGGCACTTTGTTTTTATTCCGCAGCCGCTCTGCATACGCACGAATCATATTCATTTACAATTATCTCATAATCACCTACCCTAACGAAAACGTTGTTAAAGAAAGTGGCCCGGTACATTGTACCAAATTGGTATACATGCATGAAATCTTTCACTTTCGCCCACACCCAAACTCATTTTTGTTTCGGTTTTTGATATTCTGCAGCCAGATGATTGTATGCACTGGCGTGAAAACCATTTTTGCGTGCAACATCCGGTTCGAAAGTTATGGCTGTTAGAAAATTTCAAAAGGATTAACTGCATTCCGTTGTCTCACTATAGGTCTCATTATAACCGTTACCAAAAGTCTCATTACAGTTCGATCGTTTTCAGATTTTGCATGTAAATGCAAATAACCCCGAATAATGTTTTTACACTGATCCACTGGTCTAGCATGTTTTTCAAATTTAAAATTAATTTAAAAATAAAAAAATGTGAAAATTCATTTTAAAATCTGGAGAAAATCGTGAAAATCTTTTGGTACACCTGCAAGCATTTTCATTTTTTGAAATTTCCTAACAGTCATTGCTCCCGAACCGGATGTTGCGCGCTCAAATGCTTTTCACGCCACTGGCTACAAATCATTCGGCTGCAAAATATCAAAAACGGAAACAAAAAGGGGCGAAAATCAAACTATTCGTGCATGTACACGATTTTGGTACCATGTTACCGGGCCACTTCCCTTAAGCTGGACAAATATATTACGAGGCAGCAATATCCGATTTTTTATAAACATTCTAGCCTTGCCGATGTTTGCCATCGGAATCAAAGCAAAGAACATGTTAAAAGAAAGGTAAAACCCGTATTGTGTGTTGGTCTGAAATAAAGTACATCTCTGTTAAAAGAGATAAAAAGGAACTACCATCGTGGTTTAAAACCACCAACCGCTGTAATTGGTGAAGCCTTTCCAAAAATCTGCGTGTGTCATGCCAGGCAGCGGCTCCTGTGGCTTCTTTAGGCAGTCCATCAACAGCACCTTCTCCCGTCCGAAACGGTTGTGGAAATATTCGGGAAGCCAGATTTCAGGCTGCGATAGACGCTGGTGCACGCCTCCGACGATCACAGGATGTCCTGAGCACCAAGACCAGCGCTTTCATGAGAGATTTAATTATTACATGTTATGAAAGCGTCCAGCAGCCGCGAAAAATAATTATCTCAATTGAATTTACTAAAAATCACCAACACAAAATGTGGCTTAAAAGTTACTTTTTAAACAATTTAATAACTGGACAACTATTAGTTCAGCATCCTATCGCGTTTTATCATTTGCACATCCCAAAATTGCACTAGCATACTGCATATGAAGCCGGCAAAATTTGGCATGTTCACGGTTAACGGCCGGCGACCACATTATGGGCGAAATGTTCACGGAAGAAATCATTCTTCCTTGTCCTAGAATTATCTTACATATCCACTGAAATAATCGTGCGTTACCTATTCCATTCAGGAAATAACCAATAACATGTTTATGCATGTACTAACGGACGGCAAACTTATGCTTTCAGAAAACGGCCAGAATCATAACTGTTATTTCTGGCTTTGGTTGAACGTATACTCGTAATGCAATAACCGACATAGTAGCTGCGCTATTTTACTCCAACAACAGCCACACGATCGAGACTTTCCGTTCACTTCATATAAAAAGTGCAGCTTAAGAAAAGTTAGAATTAGGTGTTTCACCGCTGTTGAAAGGGTATTCGTGATCACGTGAGCTGACGCTCGCACGTTGAACTTGACGTTTGCAGCTTGCACAAATAATTCTTCAGTTTTTTTGTAGTCTCTCGAACTGTATCCTAATACCAACTAAACTAACTGGGCATTGGGCAAGCCGATATAAAACTGTAACTAAAGGTGGCAGAAAATCGTTGAAAGATCTGTTCACAGTAACTAATGATGATCTTTGTCGCTGCAGGAAATGAAAATTAAATACTTATGCACTTACAAATACCGATGTAAACAGTTACGTGTTTTAATTGGCTTTGCAAATGAATAATTATTAAGTGCACAGTAGGATTTGTTGTCTTACAGCAATGGAGCAGTGCTTTCTTCTATTATTATTATTATTATTACGGCACAAGAGCAGACAAGTGAGACAACCCCAAAGAGACCTCAAGTCTGGTCGAAAGTAACTAAAGTAAGTAATAGACAGTAATTATTGTTACACTTTAGTTACTTTGCTTGTCCATTGCCCATATTCAGCAACGACTCTGCAATCTGCATTACATTTGTTAACCGGAGTGCCGCATAGAGGCTTATATTTGCAAAAACCTGGTACCGTGCGGTAATCGGATACCATTGATGTTAGTCGCTCTTGTAAGGAGAGCTGTACGGTAACCGCGCGATAAGTTTGCACCACAGAGTGCGGTACATGGAAATCGTCATACACGCTGCAGCACGTTCTACGTAACGTGTGCGCTGTCCGATCGGGGGCAGGCAGCGCCCGGATCTAAAAGTGGTACAAACTTATAGCGCGGCTACAGTAATTCTTCGTCGGCTGTGTGTACGCTGCGCTCGATAACATTGGCGCCAGGCAGGGATGTTCACGTTTGTGAGCATGCGTGCCGCCCGGCAGGGATGTTCACGTTTGTGAGCATGCGTGCCGCCCGGGGATGTTCACTTTTATGAGGACCTGCTCCGAGCCGGTTTTCTTAACGTGTACAAACCATAAAACACTTTTGTTTTGTTAGTGATGAACATGAAACTAGAAAACAATTTGTATGAAAGTAAACCGATTAAGTAGAGCGTTTAACGCAGCAAATGCAACGGCAGCACTGCAGTTTCGCCTTACCACGCACACCACATCTTTAGCAACGTCTTCGCATAGAGTATCGGCAAAGGCTTAGTTTTTAAGCCAGTTTTATGCATAATTTGTTCATTACTATGTACAGCATGCACACGTATACGAGGAGATGAACGGTAGCGCATTTTAGCGTTCCCTGTACTTGCTGCTTTAAGGCGGCTGGAGTATGACTTTGTGGCTAAACATGGTGCTTATATACCGCGCCAGATTTAGCCATCTGTGCTGCCGTAACGTCACGCTCCAGACAGGTGACGGCAACAATACAGGGGATTGAAATTCGCTACTGCCAACTACGCGTGGTGTTACTGCGCCAGCCACATATCCTTTTGTTTGGAGAGCGATTCATATCATAAGTAGCCGTATCATGACCTGTACATCCCTACCCGGCACTCATGTTCACAAGCGGCCAATCTGGCGGTAGTAATCAAATTAAGGGATTTGGCCCGGTACATAGCATCAAATTCGTGTACATCCATGGGAACTTTGGCTGTCGCCCACTCTCAAAAAGTTTTTTGCCTTTCTTTGCACACCGAACCAGAGTTGTACAATTTTTGTTCAAATTTTAAAATGAATACTAAAATTTGGTTCGTTTAAAAACGATTTTTATGCTAATCTCTACATATTAAGAGCGTTAGCCTTAGCAAAATTCCGTTCGTATTTCCTTTTCTCAAACGATTCACTAAACCACACTTCGGTGTCTGTAGATCATTCAATAGCGCTGAGATCATGGATTTGCAAAAACGGGTTTGTTTTTCGGACAATTTAACGTGTGGAAGACAATTTTGAAAAAGTTATAGCGTACGAAGTCTATGGCAAAGTGAGGAAGCCACCACTGCAAAACCAAGCCCGTCACCGCTGTAACACATCATCCACAAACGCAGTTCTGGTAATTCCGTTTAAGCGCTGCACGGGATCAAGGCTCATTGTTCATGTGTTATACAGTGGCATTCGAGCTTATTAAGTTTTCATCGAAAGACTGTTTTGAGAAAGAAAATGAAAGGTTTGGGAGACTTTCAAAAGGTTCACACGCTAATTAGTGGGAATCGTTAACTGCATAATCAGCCTGCCGTCGCGGTCTGATCAGTTTCGAAGTTGCAGCGCCTTCATAGAGCGGGTAATATATGATCGTTTCTCCTACACTATACGTAACGGAGAATACCGCCAAATCCCATCAATGATCTTTACTGTAGCCGCACACGATAGATAATGATTCGCTCAATCACAACTTCATCATGGCGCTGAGAAATCAGCATAGAAAACAGACGTCTTTAGACACAGATAGCTACGTGAAGATAGTTCACAACAATTGCATAAACGCCGGATTACGCCGGTGAGCAACACTGTATACATGACTATGCGTCACACAGCACTCCCGTTCTTAAGTTTGAAGCACGGCGAAAACCAATCACTTTGAGAAACGGAACATAACTTGAACGATTGGATGACCGTAATGAAGGAAAACGCTATATAAAAATTACATGAAAGAAGAGGTGCAAGCGTTAAGGCAAGGCATTACGGCGAGGGTTCCCGTAGGGTCCGGGTACGAAGTGTCCGGATAACGGGGCGATCGGTTTCGTCGACGGGCTCGTCCGGTTTCCTGGCAGGACGACGAGGTTTGGTGACGCAGTCCCGCTCAATTTCCACGCGCAGCTCGGGATCCACGTCCTCGACGGGAATGTCCCACTGTGAATCAGTGTCACCCATTAAATCCAAATCAGACAGAGGCTCCGTGAACAGTTTTAGTCTCTTTACGTGGACAACAAGAGTGTTTTACCACGTTTTTTAGTACGCACAGACTGGATCTCGTAGTTAAGCTTTGATTTACGGCTAACCACTTTGTACGGTCCAAAGTAATGTGCGATTAATTTTGGAGACAAACCAACAGGAGTTACCGGCGTATACAGTAACACCAAATCACCGATTTGGAATTCACGCGGTTCTCTTTTGATATTGCCGGTCAACATATAACCAGCTTGGACATTCTCAATATTAGCTTTTGCAACATCACTAGCCAGTTTAAGACGCTCAACGAGAGCCTGACTGTATTCGTGCATGTTATTCAAATTGTTATTCGGAAGTGCACCAAGCTGTGCGTCCATGACTGAACGGCACTCACGCCCGTACAACAAATAAAATGGTGTTTTATTTGTCGAGGCTTGCTTACTGGTGTTGTAAGCTGTAGTGACATATGGGAGATGTAGGTCCCAATCTTTTTGATTATCACTGACATACAGGCTAAGCATAACGGCTAAAGTTTTATTGAACCGCTCAGTCAATCCATTACACTGTGGATTGTACGCTGTTGTGTTCAGATGCCGCGTTTGACATAGCACTAGAACTTCCTGAACTACATCTGACAGAAATGGACCACCTTGGTCACTCAAAATTCTTGACGGCGCACCGTGACGCAGTATTACTTGATGCACCAAGAAATTAGCAACTGCAATAGCGGTCTGCGCCGGAATAGCTTTGTTTCCACATATTTTGTCAAATAGTCAGTACAGACTATGACATACCGGTTGCCTTTAGCGGTACGGGGAACAGGACCAAAAACATCCACTCCCACCATCTCGAATGCAGTGCCCACTGGAATTGGTTCAATAAGACCACCGGGTTTATCAGTTGGGACTTTACGAAGTTGACATTGTCGACAGCCGCGTATGTACTTACGCACATGATCACGCATGCGCGGCCAAAAGTAGCGCTGACGCACACGAGTATACGTGCGCCAAAATCCCAAATGACCGGATGTACGCTCGTCATGACAAGCGAACAATATGTCACGTCGCAAATGTTTTGGTACTACGAGGAGCAGTACGTCTTCCCCGTCAACTAACGCTTTGCGATACAACAAGTTGTTTTTCATGGTATAACACACAGTGTCGCGAGACACCAAACCGATTGCCAACTTGTCAATCACATCACACAGTCGTGGGTCTTGCACCTGTTCATAGTGGAAATCTGGAGTGTCGGTCATGGCTACTAACATGTCCATTTCGACATCAGCACTGTCAGCTGGTTCGACGGGATGTCGCGATAGCGCATCCGCATTCTGGTGACGTTTGCCGCTACGGTATACAATTTCAAAATTGTATTCTTGTAACAAGACCGCCCACCTGCTCAGACGACCGGCTAATTCACGCCGGCTCATAAGCCAACACAGTGCACAGTGGTCTGTCACAATGCGAAACATCTTACCATACAAATAAGGTCGTAACTTTTTAACCGACCAAACAATTGCCAGACACTCTTGTTCAGTGACCGCATAATTACGTTCTGCGGGACTGAAACTTTTGCTAACGTACGCCAACACCCGTTCGCAGTCACCCAGTTTAGATACTAAACATGCGCCTATTCCAAGGCCGCTAGCATCGCAGTGTAGCTCGATCTCAGCATTTGGATCATAATGAGCTAAAATCGGCGAACTAATTAGTGCGTGTTTGAGTTTTTCGAAAGCAACCATCTGTTCGGAAGACCACACAAACGGTTCGGTTTTTCTCGTTAACCGTACCAGCGGTTCCGATAGACCGGCAAAATCCCGTACAAACCGACGAAAATACGAACAAAGTCCTAAGAACGACTTTATGTCCGTGACATTTTCTGGTACTGGATAATCTGCGATTGCCAACAGTTTATCGGGATCGGGACTAATACCATTACGGTCAACGACATGACCAAGGTATTTGGTGCAATCGGACGCGAAAACACATTTTGATGGTTTAAGCACAATACCTGCGTGGCGAAGCTTGCGCAGTACGGCATCAAGGTGCTCCATGTGCTCTTCAAACGTCTTCGAATAGATGAGTACATCATCTATGTACACTATAACAAACTGCCATCTGAATTCATTCAGTATTTTGTCCATTGACCTTTGAAAGGTCGCCCCGGCGTTACACAAGCCGAAGGGCATACGGCTGAATTCATATAAGCCGTCAGGCGTCACAAAAGCGGTACGGTCCTTGCTGGACTCCGCTACGGGGATCTGCCAGTATCCCCACGCCATATCTAAGGAAGTAAAATAAGCGCACCCACCTAACTGATCAAGCGCGTCGTCCAAGCGGGGCATTGGGTACACGTCCTTCTTGGTAACAGCATTGACCCGGCGATAATCAACACAAAACCTCGTTGTGCCGTCTCGCTTGTGTACGAGTACAATGGGAGACGACCACGGGCTACAGGATGGGGTCACAATGCCTTGGCGGAGCATTTTATCAACTTCTGTACGAATGACAATACGCTCGGCCCACGATCGCCGGTAAGGAGGTTGGGACACTGGCAATGCACTGCCTGTGTCTATAACATGCGAAACTCCTTTTACTTCGCCAATAGGGCGTTCAGCAGTGGGAAACACGCTTACGTGTTTGCGCAACACAGCGTGCAACTGTTCAGTTTGATCGGCAGTTAAATTTGCACCACACTGAAGTTCTGGGAGTTCACACGTTTCAACCACCGAGCACTCTGGAACGCGGTCAACATACATTGGTGTCGCAGACGCAATATTCTGACCCTTACCGATTGTTTGGGTCATGCGAGAGAAATTTGCACACGCCAAATAACACACATTGTTGACAATTTTGACTAGCGCGTTTGATGTACGTAACCCTTTTTGAGCGAACGTGTTAGCGTTTGGGGAAACTATAAACTCCATATTTTCTGGTTTCACACGGCCAGGAAATAGATTACGGTTTAGTTGACATTTCACCCAAGCTACGTGACCAGCGGGAATGTGCACTTTGCGACTTGCAACAAGATTCCGCGCTTTCCATGGCCTGAACTGTTCGCCATCACGTTCATCAAAGCGCCGTATAGTACGACCGGCATAATCAATTACTAGATCCGTTCGCATCAGAAAATCATTACCGACCAATAATTCACGATCGTACGTGTCTAGCACAAGTACGTTAATTTGGTGCGAACAGTTTGCCAATAACACATCAACACAAATAGTGCCGACAGGCGATATCAATTTGCCACTAACACCTTTAACGGGCCGCCCGGTATATGACTGAATACACAGATCTAACATCTGTGCACAGTGCACACTCATAATCGTTACAGCGGAGCCGGTGTCAATCACAGCAGGCACGGCCATACCATTAACATATGCCGTAGTGCAAACTGGAGCCGGAACAGTTGAATCGTCATTTGGTTCTTCTATCGGAAATGCATCGAAAGGAAAACCAGCAAAATCAGGGGGATCAGACGTATGAGCAGCTAAACCCCTGTACTTAGCTACTCTCTGGAGTTTAAATTTCCCTCACCTTCCGACGGCAGAGCATTTCCATGCTTCGCGTGTGCCGCTTTACGTTCCCGCATGCGATCCCAACACCGGCTTTCTTGGTGACCTTGCCGACCGCAGAAATCACACCGCGACTTGTCGTCTTGGTTCCGTTCAACCGTCACAGCCGGTTTGCGGGATTCGCCATTGCCGCCGTTGCGTGTACCACCACGGCCACGTCCACGAGCACGACCTCGGCCACCGCGACCACGGCCTCCACGGGCACCAGCAGCGCCTCCCCGTACAAACGTTTGCGTCAACACAGGCGCGGCTGACTGAGTCTCGGGAGGTGTCGATGAGCCGGCAGCCATCTGGAACTCTTGCTGCAAACGGGCAGAGATAGCTCTGTCCACAGCCTGTTGAAATTCACTGGACTGCAGCACGTTTGACACGTTTGCTGAACTGACATCACCGGCAGCAGTTTCGTCGTCTTCACTTTGCTTCTGCTTTGCCGAGACTTCAGCTGTCAAAATGACATTTGTGTTAGAACTTGTACGTTCCGAATCAACTTTTAACACCTTGAAACGTGTCAATAACTCTTCCGGTGTTGTCGGATTAAGCACCGCCATATGATTACGTAGGCTTGTACTAAGACCGTTCAACAGGTAGCGCACTTTCATTTCGTTTGATATCGCAGTATCGACTTTATGACAAAGGTCAATGATAGAGTAGTAATATTCAACCAGTCTCTTTATCCTGATTGAATTTGCGATTTTGCAACTTGTTCTGATAGTCCCACTTCTCATCCTCACTGACAAATTCTGTGAGAAATGCAGTACGCAAAGCGTCCCAAGTCGCAAACGGCTTTCTGAGGTTATACCACTGCTTAGCGGCACCAGCCGTCAAGTAGAACGCAAACCGTTCATTTTGGTTTTGTCCAGCCAATTCGACATGGTCGCTGCTTCTTCAAACTCCTTCATCCATTCACGAGCGTTATGCTCTGAAGGCTTGAATTTATCGCACTGCAGCGGACCACTTACTGGAGCGTCTGTTGCGACCTTTACAAGACTCTGTAGGCCATCAGTAAGTGCTTTAACTTGTGCATCCATATTGACACTTTCAGTATTATTAACGTCAACGAGAACCGTTGCAGTACGTTCTGGTATATCGGTCAAGAAAGGTGACTGTGTACCTGTCTCAACGAGTGGCGAAGCGTCACTTTCAAGTATAACAGCCGACTGTGTTGAGCTTAATGCGGTAACAGGCTCATCGTCATCTGATATTAATTCTTCATCAGATTTGATTTCGCCCTGGGCACGCCTGACCTTTTTCGGTTTTGGCAATTCGCCTTCTGCAAACTCTGCTTGACCGTCTGAACGCAACGTCCGTCCTCCGGCTTTTTTTAATATGTCTGCTTCTGTATACGGAAAAGTCTGTGTAGCAGCTTTCGAACTTGAAGCTACAGTTATTGAACTTGCGACAGGCTTATCTGCTGCTGCAGTTGCAACTGACTTATCTGCTTTCTTAGTTAGCGGTTGCGTTGATTTCCGCTCTTGTCGGACATTAACGTCGACAATTATTTAACCAAGAATAGCATTACAAATAATGTTGGATTGCGCCTGGTGCAGCATGTATCCCAACACGACATTAGCAGTCAAACTACCAGCAGATAAGAGAATTAACAGTTGAGTTGACCACGAGCAACAGCTCATCAACTTTCTGATCGGTGCTACTATACAGTTCAAAACTTTACACATTTTGAACAAAAGCAACAACCAAATATTGTACGATATGCGATTCTTGTACGAATATTACATTCAAAAGAACTATCCGCTGAATAACGGAATCACATACCCAAAGCCGCTTCCACCGCCTTTAAACGTTCATTACAGGTGTCGTAAAGATGGGTATAAAATGGATCAATAACGGGAGCCGTCATATCGACTGAGAACAGAAAGGTCACCGGGCTATTACGGTTGCTAAACGCATCCACCCAGGAGCGCCATAATATATGATCGTTTCTCCTACACTATACGTAACGGAGAATACCGCCAAATCCCATCAATGATCTTTACTGTAGCCGCACACGATAGATAATGATTCGCTCAATCACAACTTCATCATGGCGCTGAGAAATCAGCATAGAAAACAGACGTCTTTAGACACAGATAGCTACGTGAAGATAGTTCACAACAATTGCATAAACGCCGGATTACGCCGGTGAGCAACACTGTATACATGACTATGCGTCACACAGCACGGGTGCTGTAGTGTTTGTTGCGAAATTTCACTTCACCCTTTTTGGGAGCGAAATTGTTTATTTGTTCCTGACATTTTTGGTTGACTGAAATCCCGGGGTGGACCAGACCCTTGCCGTTAGAATTTGTGTGAGGGTTGGGTAATGGCCCCCTGGCCGAGGTCATCTATGTCATTAAAAACATAACATTGCGTCCAGTTTTAACCAATACAAAATTGTGCGTAAACATTTACACTGCTACCAGTTTAACTGTTTGTTGCTTTACGATACAGACATTGGTTCCAATTTCCAAAATTAATATCACAAAGAATTCGGCAAGCTGAGAGGAAGTGTAATTTTTATGCGAGCGCGGTTTTGTGTTCTTTAGTTACTTACAAAAAGGCTAAAACATAACCACGAACACAGTATACAGGAGTGCTGAATTTTATCCCCAATGTATAGAAAGCCTGCAACTCCATGCATAACTTCATTTGTGAGCATTTTCGCCCGTCAAAAATTCTCACAAGCATTTTCGCCCGTCAAAATATGCTCACACCGTGAACCGTGAAGAAGTGAACATTATGTCATACATACGAGTACATCGCCGGTCACCTGATATCGGTATACAGCGCGATTCTATTTTTGCCGCCAGAGAATGCGTGACTGCCCTAGTAAGTGACACCGCATTTCTGTTTCGAAACCTATAGTTTTATTCTTCCAATTTACAACCACTTGTGGTTAACTGAGTAAGTAAATTACCCTTGACGGCATGCATAAATGTACATGGACGGCAGCGAATAAAAATAACATACTGGCTGTATTACATCGCAACCCAGTGAACTCACCTTTCGTCCATTCCAGTCGAAACTCTTCCAGCGCTACAACTTCTTCGCGTCCGGCTGGAATACGATGGATGTGTCTTTCGGTCAGCAGTAGCGGGTCCGCCTCGGCCGTCTTCTTCGGGGGAAATTCACGGGACCCAGCCAGCTCATTGCACCGCATCTTGATTGCATCTACCGCTGCAAAAATTCAAGCGGAAAGATTCTCAATATACTTTTGTAAAGAAATGGTCTTTCTCTGGAAATACCTGTAAAGCAATTAAATAAAAAATACTCACAATTCACATGTAGTATAATCAAATACGAACAATCCACATTTCAAATGACACATAATACCTTATACAGATGCTTAAGTACACTTTAAAAACTAATTTAATAAATTTAACAGTTTTTATTAAATTTTACAGATTTCTGTCAGCAAAAATTAATTGGCAGCAAAAGCGAAAAAATAGAGGGTAAAATTTCCTAGACAAGGATAATTTCGCCCTATCCAAGCGTGATAACCTTTTATAGGAATCAGGCGTGTGGTGCGCAGCTCGTGCTTGAATTCGCTGGCGGCCATTCCGTCTGCCTGCGCCTGCGTAACGCCCCGAGACAAGGGTTTTGTTGGGTTGGCGCAACAGGCCGGCCAGTTGTATCTGTCCTGCGGAATTTCCCTCATCTGAAGGAAATCATCCCGGTTGTACACGGCATTCTTCAGTTTGCCTTTTTCTCCTGCAAAAGTGACAGCAAAACAGAATCAGTGCATTACTGGATCAAAACATTTTCGATCAAGGGGGATAGAAAAATCGGCGTGAGTCTGTAGTGGCGTGGTAACCGCTGACACCGAAATTACAATTGTGAACGAAAAATCGGCGTGAGTCTGTAGTGGCGTGGTAACCGCTGACACCGATTTTAATTAGTTTAAATTTGCGCAGGCTTAAGAAAAAAAAAAAAAAAAAAATTGTGAACTTTAAACTTGTTATTCCGCATATAAATATCTGTAACTGCCCCAGAATCAGTCGATAAGGATGCGAGCTGAAAGACATAACAAATGCCGAATTTGCAGAGAAAAAGCCTCTTGAAGCCCAAATAAGAAATGAGTAAAAGGATCACAGAATAAAATATGTTGATTACTCTTGTATGGCAAAAGCAATACAAGACAAAAAACTGACAAAAAATTCGTAAATGACCATATTCACATTTTAGATCGGAGCGCAGTGAAGGTCCTCTAATTCAGGCTAAATGAAAAACTGTCTGTCTGTCCGTCCGTGTTTGTTACGGAAGCAAAAGATGATGTCTTATGCGGAAGTAAAAAATGACGTCATGGGAGGATAAGGGACCAAGAGCGGATGTCGGATTTTCTTACGCTCAGTTGTACAGCATTTACCGGATAAACATGCATATAGCTACGTACTACGTATTACGTAGTAAACAGGCGTATGGTAGCTGGCATATGGCGTTACTAACATACAAAACACCCGAAAATTACCCTTTTTTTAACTAAAATGCGGAAACATTTGCCATATTTTTGGCTACAGGCCCACGCTTGGGCTACAGCCTGCAAGTACTCACTCGATGTGTGGGACACGTTTATACCGAAGTGCACTAATGCCCTTATACCGGGCATCAGTTTCAACAGTTGTTTGGAAATCTGATCCCTCAAACCCTGTAACTACGTATTTTAACACTCGTTCAATGATCCCCGCTCTGTCTATTTTTTATACAAGAAACAGCCTCGGCTTCGCCTCCGTGTTTCTTGTGGTCAACGGCAACTTTATTTGGTTTTCAATGAATAGGTATTTATAGGTATGAATAACATATTTCGTCGAAGTATTAATAATCGGTACATCGTATTAGCGCAAAAAAACGGATTTTGTATGAAACACGGGTTTGATTTTTCTACGAGTATGATTTTTTTAATCAGTTCATGAGTCTCTCAAATCACCATAAATTCCCACAACTGAATTCATGATTCTGTGAACCTTAACCTGAACAATCTGGATAGTGGAAGCTCGGTCACTGGTTCTGCAAGTACTGGTTCTGCAAGTGACGAATCTGTGCAATGGACAGAACTGCCTGCTTGGTCCCTCGTTCACCTAACGGATCCGGTACACTGGACAGTACCGGTAGCTCGGTAACCCGCTTACCTAACGGGTCAGGTACACTGGACAGTACCGGTAGCTCGGTCATTCGTTCGCCTGACGGGCTCTGTTGACCCGCTAGTTCGGTCACCGGCTAGCTAGGTTACCTAACGGGACATTTGTGCTGGACAGTATCGCCTGCTTGGTCACCCGATACCTAACGGGTCCCGTACACTGGACAGTACTATTATCTTGTCATTCGTTCGCCTAATGGGCTCTGTGCACTGGACAGTATCGCCTGCTTGGTCACCCGCTTCCCTAACGAGTCCCGCACTCTAGACAGTACTGGTATCTCGGTCACCCGATACCTAACGGGTCCCGTACACTGGACGGTACCGGTTGCTCGGTCAATCGTTCTCCTAACGGGCTCTGCATGCGCTAGCCTCGGCTTCGCCTCCGCGCATTAAACAGTACCGGTAGCGCATTAAACAGTACGGGCTCCGCGCATTAAACAGTACGGGCTCTGCGCATTAAACAGTACCGGTAGCTCGGTCAATCGTTCTCCTAACGGGCTCTGCATGCGCTAGCTCGGTCACCGGCTAGCTCGTTTGCCTAACGGGCTTTTTGCGCTGGACAGTACCGACTGCTTGATCACCAGCTCACCTAACGGGTCCCGTACCCTGGACAGTACCGGTTGCTTGGTCAGTCTTTCGCCTAACGGACTTTTTGCACCGGACAGTATTGGTAGCTTGGTCATTCGCTCGCCTAACGGGCTCCGCACACTGGACAGTATCGGTAGCTCGGACACTCGCTCACCTAGCGGGTCCCGTACACTGGACAGTACCGGTTGCTCGGCCACTCGCTCGCCTAACGGGCCTCGTACACTGGATCCTGCCGGTAGTTTGGACTCGTGCAGAAATTGTCCTCGATGACAGCGTTACATATATAGTCCTTCTTGTCGTAATAACGGTCTGCTAATTAAATTCATGCTAATAGTTTAAAAGTAGAAATGACTTTCTTGTTTTAGCTATATTTTAGTTGGTTTACGTGGCAACATTGCCTGGTTAAAAATACCCCGATAATACTTAATACAATAATTTAGTTGCATTTGGTGATGGTAGTCAAAACTCTTCCGCTTTGGCGTTCCAAGCGGGAGAGGTTTTGAAAGAAATGAATACTATCTGGCCGGGTTTTCGACTACGGGCTTTCAGAATATAGTATTGGTTTGGGTCAGTCTTTTCTGGTTTGCCGGCTCTGGTGTATCCCATTCGTGGCTATATAGATCTGAATTAGGATAATTCTTGGCGTGATAACGCTGTACTTTGTAGTTTAGCTGGAAATAGTTTCCAAAGGCCACGAATTGCCGGAAATTAATTTACCATGCATGTTCTCTGGCTAAAGGGTCACCGCTTTGGTGAGTATGCAGCGGATTGGGCTATAAATTTCCCCCATTAGCGAGCCGCTGAATCTAAAATCCTGCTGAATTTGCTTTGCTCTTCTCTCCATTGAAATACTAAATTTCGCAAATCACCCGTAACATCAACCATTCCTTTTCAGCCCAGATAAGAGCTGCGCTCTGGTATACTAATGCACCGTTCGGCGTATTTTCGTGTTGGTATCAAGTATCATATTAATTTTAATTTACCTAATTTTTATTATTTATGCACAACAATAAAAACAAAAATTTCCGCAGAAGTATGGAGTATATGACTATAACAAATTCGACAATTAAAAGCCTAACCAACAGAAAACTGATTAATTTACTGTACTTTTCCGCACTTTAGCCAATTTATGCAATAACTACTGTATTTACAAGTAACTTTAAGCGAAGTAAGCCTCCCGCCTCCGGCGACCGGGACGCTCGAATTAGGCTTATGAAGGAATACTAAACTAAACATTGGGCAAAGGCCATCAGTATAACAAAAAGTGCTTTCGCGCAATACTACTTAAAATGATACAAATTTAAACGTTAAGAAAACAAAATTAATGTTAAACGTTAAAAAAATACAGAGGAATAGTAGACTAGAACGTACTGTTGTACAGTGGTCCGATATTCTAGTAACGACTCACTGTACGTCGAAACGATTTCAGACCAACACTTTCTAAACAAAATCAGATTTCAAAACGCAGGCACACCGGAAAATAGGCTATTTATTGAACCTAGGCTACACTTATGCCGACAACGCGCTAACGGACCAAAAAAATCCAGGAAAATTACGTCATGGGTAAGATTGTATTTAGATAGAGACAATACCTTTTTTCGATACGTGCGATACAGTCGACGCACTAGGCGATGTTCTCTGCGTTCTACACGGCCCGCACACCGCAAACCCACAGTTCAAGCAGGTCCAGTGTAAATCGAAGATGGAAGTCTCGCAGACATCGCAGAATTCTCGAAACCCTGCCGGCACCTGCTTGAGGACGGTCTGATGCGGATCCAGCTCTTCAGCGGTAAAGTCGGCCTCCTGCTCCTTCAGGACGTGCAAAAGAGGGACAACGCTGCGCTGCAGGATATAGTCGGCCACATCACGATTGACAGCTGGATCGGGCGCCGCGGGTTGCTCGACGAAGTACAATGCGGGCGAGGTCATGGAGCGCGCCGCATTTGATGCCTCCGTGACGGCGGCATGTACCCGCAGCGAATGCCTCGCTTTTCCCCCCTCGAATCGTTCGTGCTGCTGCATACTAATGAGAGAAAAAAAGAATGATCAACTA
This sequence comes from Paramacrobiotus metropolitanus, assembly GCF_019649055.1. Taxonomy (NCBI): domain Eukaryota; kingdom Metazoa; phylum Tardigrada; class Eutardigrada; order Parachela; family Macrobiotidae; genus Paramacrobiotus; species Paramacrobiotus metropolitanus. Next base: position 670,162 of record NW_026570279.1, read on the forward strand.
ATTAGGGCCAAGATAATTTTATTGATCAACACGAGAGGTGCTGAGCATTGTTGACAAGTTTTTTAGTTAGGCTCAGTGCACTTTAACGGTCCAGCACAGGTCGGTCGGCAATGCATGAACGCATAAACTCGTGTATAAATAAAAACAAAAAAAAATATTTTGCATAAAGGCATAAACTGGGGCATAAAAGCATAAACCGTAAGAATGGATTATACGGTACATTAATATGTGTACGGAAGTGTGTAAATTATTGTATAATTATCGAAATGGCTGTGCGCCCCGACAAACCGGGCGCATAGATTTTGGCTTTGCGCCCTGAATGTCCGGGCGCAGAAATATTATGTTTTTCCGGCAACTGATTGATTTTTTTTCTCGATTAACCCCTTTCCCATTTTATCGCATGGTTTACTGAAAAGCTTACTCAAAACATCACGGAATCAGTCTGAGAGATCCTGATTTTCAGCAACTTTATAGCAAGCTTATAACACTGGTTTATCACGTTCTGTGGGTAACAATTGTTATAGGTCATCTAGGACGGCACAGAAGTCCACTCCATGCACAAAACACAATATAGAATGGCACAGAAGTCCACTCCATGTAGCACATAGAATTAGCAAAGCTTATTCCGGTTAACGGAAGTGGCCCGGTACATGGTGCCAAATTCTTGTACTTGCACGAAAACTTTCACTTTCGCGCACTCCCAAACACATTTTTATTTCGGTTTACGACATTCTCTAGCCAGATGATTACTGTAGTGGCTCGCACATCTTGTACCACAGAGTTGGTGTACGGGAAAAATGTGCATCCAATATACACACTCTAACCGGGCAAAACGCACGATTCCCAGTTGGCGTGCATTGATAAATTTCTGATGTTTCTCAACTTCTGGTCTGGAGAACCTTCTTGAATATTAAAAAAATTAGAGCTCTAATAACTATTAATTAAATTTATGCTCAAAAGCAGCCATTAACTTAAATCTTTGCTGTCAGCTCGAATTCAAACACTGATTTGTTGTGGTTTTTGGGGTGCCCTTGCAGAGTGAGGGGTACGTTCAGCAATCAGCGTCAACATTCTACAGCTACAGAACAATTCGAGTTCTCAGATACAGAGCTTCTTTTCTAAGGTGAATTACAATTTTAAAGAAAATGTTTGATTCTGGACAGATTCAGAAGGAGAGTTCATCTTGAAGTCAAATCAAGCATTATTTCGTAGGCGTGCATTTTGCCCGGTTAGAGTGTGTATATTGGATGCACATTTTTCCCGTACACCAACTCTGTGGTACAAGATGTGCGAGCCACTACAGTAGTATACACTGGCGAGAAAACCGTTTGTGGGCGCAACATCCGTTCTGGGAGTTACGGCTGTTAGGAAATTCTAAAAAGTTTAAATCCATTCAGGTGTACCAAAAGTCTCATTATGGACCGATCTCCTTCAAATTTTGCACGTAAATGCACATGGCCATGAAGATCGTTTTTACACCGATCCCAGACTTCCATGATTTTTTTCAACTTTTAAAATAAATTTTGAAATACATTTTAAAAATCGAAAGGCACGATAGAACAGTAAATTGGTGTGAAAACGTTCTTCGTGGGTATGTGCATTTACGTGCAAAATCTGAAAGAGATCGGCCCATATTGAGACTTTGCTACGCCTGAATGCATTTAAACTTTTTGGAATTTTCTAACAGCTGTAACTCCCAAACCGGATGTTGCGCGCACAAACGGTTTTCTCGCTAGTGTATACAAATCATCTGCCTACAGAATGTCATAAAACAAGACAAACAAGGGGTTGGAAGTGCGCGAAAGTGTAAGATTTCGTGTATGTACACGAATATGGTACCATGAACCGGGCCACTTCCTTTAACGTAGCGGAGGTATTTGCAAGGCTGGACGACTTGGATGACCAGTGTCAAGCCGAGAAAAGCCATTAGTGTGTGTCGTTGGGATGTTCATCCCGATAATCGGGGAGTAATGCAACTCTGACTGACAATGTTGCATACCGATTGCACATTTGTGTTGTAGTTCATTTTAGTTGCTATTGTGTCTACTGCAGTAAATCAACTTTAGTATCAGTTAAGATTATTTTCATGTATCATGTAGTTGCGCCCCCCCCCCCCATTCCACATTCTTTTGAGAGGAGACTGGGGGTTGGCTTTAGCAAGGACGACGGAGTCATCTGCACCAGTGACGCGTGTTCCGGTGCTAGTGTCTGCATCCAGTGCTCAAATAAATCTTAATAATTACGCATCGTCGCTGTTGCGGTAGTCCGTGTTAAAGCCAGTAAATTTACAGGTTGTTAAATAAGTTTACAAGTTGTTAAATAAATACAGTAAAAGAAGCCAAATACAACAAAAAAATCTTCGGAAAAACAGCAAATCGCCGATATTTCTGCGCCCGGACATCAGGGCGCATAACTAAATTCTATGCGCCCGGTTCGTCGGGGCGCATAGCAGTCACAGTAATAGTATTAATGTACACACAATTATAATATTATTGTGTATGCGTATGCGTATTATTATTATGCGTATCAAATTTTACGCAATGTCATTAACATATTACTTGTGCACGTTAATGCTTGTACATTAATATGTACTCATTAAAATAATTATGTAAAACTGTTATTATGCATAAGATGTATAATACTTATGTATCATGCATAAGATGGTAAATCAATATGTGTAGTGTGTGGATATCGTTTGCATTAATATGGCCACGGATTGTAAACGGTCAAAAATGTTTGGCGGAAAATTTTGCCCGCAACTTTTCAAAACGTCCAGGGATCGCTAAACAGGCGTCGTAAATTTTGTCTACTCAGTCTTACTTGCGCTTTCGATCATGAAAGGGAACAAAAATGAACAATAGGGATCAGCGATTTTATAATCGGCGAAACAAGCTCTCGGTCTTGTGAGCGTCATCCGACAACTTCCAGAGCAATCAATAAACAGTAATTTTACAGTACAATTAATAAACAGTAATTAAACGTTAAAAAGTAATTTTACAGTACAATCTAGAACAAAATGGTCGCACCTCCCGGCCTTCCATACCCAGCATTCCAAACGCATGTCGCTGTACGACTCAGTCAATAATAATTAATATACGATAATATAATTACTCGTATAATATCTGGCTGTCGTACAAGCGCACTGTGCCACATGCGTACAAAATGCTGGGTATGGAGTGTGCGACCGTTTAGTCCCAGATTGTATCTATAGATACAATCTGGGACTAAACGGTCGCACTGCCGGAAAAGATATCAACGCAACCTGTTCGTATGTCCGCTTTTGTGCCATACACCCGCGGGATCCGGACATACTAACTCGTTACGTTGATATCTTTTCCGACGTTACGTTGATATCTAGCTACAACTTCCTAGGCAGAAAAATACGCTCTTCAAATGATTGGTCTTTTAAAAACTTAAAATTTAAAGGAAAGTTGAACTATGCAAAATAGTAAAAAGGTAACGCGGGTTAAAAATCACACAGGGCGCAGCGGTATGATTTACACGAGCAACCACTGGGATTACTTACTACCGAAGTTCGGCCTCCCGGAAACGACACGTGTTGTCGCCGGAATAATCGTCTTCGCCCCGTAGTTGTAAACGAAAGCAGTCCATGCACATCGGCACGTCCACCGCGACTTCTTTCTGGACGCCGGCTACCACCAACAGCGGCTTCCGCATCTGGATACAACTTTTCCACTGGATGAAAGGCGTCTCACCGGTTGCGCCATTGCGCCGTGCCCGCTTCCTGGACGTTTCGCCGTTTTCCGCGGCCACAATACCGCGCTCAGTGCCCGCTACGCCCTCCACGCTGCTTTCCATTCTACTCCCACGCATAATAGCCCGATATTGTCCTACAAATAGCTTCGTCCCCAGAAACCTTATGACAGCGGAACAAACAAAAATTAAAGCAATCATCCTGACCGGCTCTCTGTACTACGCATCACTGATAAAACTGTAGAAAAATCAAACATGAAGTCGCTAAACCCATTCGTTGGGCCTGTACAGTAATACAGTATTTAGGCGACCGAATATGCGTCCAAATCTGCGCTCAAATAAATGCAGGTTGTTTAGAAACCAAAATTATTTGGCAGGTTCAGGGCTGTTAAGACAGTCCAGCTGTCGTGTTTGCCAGTTTTGCAGACCGTTGTGTTGCTGTATTTTTTTATTGTAGGTTTAAGGTTTAAGGGACACGAAAAAGCCGTGCCTGCTTATACGCACCCCGGGCCTGCAATTACATTCAGACAGGTTCACTTATTATGCTGTCAATATTCAACTCATAACTGCAGGGAACCTAATAAAATGATTTAACCACCTTTGGAAAAAATTTTTCCGTCAAGCAGAACTGCAGAACAGTTTCCTTTGTTTTCTGTCAATATAAACGTTGCGAAGCGTGCGATTAACCGTTTGCTTGTGATTGCAGCATGGAGTGACGGCGGCTAACCCCCCGCGGGCGCCCGCGTCCTGCAGGACCCGTACGTTTACCCCGCTTTACCCACGTAACCGCCTGCCGCTGTCCCTTTCCCAAATTACTAAAACTATCATGGACATGACTAGCCCACAAATTCTGATTCTGCGCCTCCGTCGCGTCGCTGCACGTCTCTTTTGCTCCCGTTCCGTAGTTCAAAGATGTCTATACAGTACTGATTACTACATCGCTCGGTAGCTCGGGGTTTTTTCTACTTGTGATGACGTATTTTTGACCGGTTGAAAAATACCACTGCAACTAACTGCATCCGCAAATTTAATTACTATTTATACCGAATTTTATTGAATATAAGTTGTTTTTTCAAATTTTTTGAGCTGAATCACTACCTTAGAAGATCAAATACAAAATTCTATGTAAAAAAATTGCCAATGCACTCCTGACGTCACAAAACGGACAAAAAGGCGAACCACGGCAAAACCGACAGCGATGTCACCCGACGCGGCAACAGAAATATTCAGCTGTAGGAAATGTTGTTTGCTTTAATAGAAATAATTATTGATTCTTGATATTGTTATCGCGTTGTTAGCAAAAATAGGCATTTTCGTCTGACCGGTAATTCGTAACCTGACGTTTCTGTCTGACCGGTAATCGTAGCCGGACATTTCTGCCTGACCGTCAATTCAAACCGAACGTTTCTGCAAGTCTGCCTGACCCGTCAATTGGTAGCCGAACGTTTCTGCCTGCTTGACCGGCGAAAGTCACATTTCAGCTACGTATATCGAGGCGAAAATCACGTAAAGTAAAGGTATTGTTTACCAGTACCAGACAGACACTGAGCCAGTGCCGGGGACCGTGCTCCCATCAACGCCGAGACATTTCGCCCATACATTATTAAAATTTTTCTGATTTTAAAAAATTGGGGGAAGCTACTTCCTCCAGAAATTCGAAAAATTTGTTAATCCTAATGCGCTAGAGCAGATGATTTGCCCTAAAACCTTTTTTCTAGTGAAGTAGAGAGCCGACCGATATGCGATCGGCTCTCTCGGCAAGAAAATATATTCTAAAGCGAAATTTTTCGAAAGCTAAAGAGTAAGTAAAGAATGGATTTTGGGCCGGGAACCAGGCTGCCTACAAAGCGTTATTGCACAGGCCGGTGTTGCGATCCGTACTGCGATGTTATAGTAAATTATCGTCGCCCTCGAAAAGATTCCTTACTGGCGAAAAATTATCACTGCCACTTTAAGCGCGTCTATTGCGTACCTCAAGCTTTTAAACCGAATGATGGAAGTCACTCTCTTACCGCTTCTGGAATATCTTAGACGATAACGCAGCGGCTTGCTCAAAGAAATCGACTGTAGAATAATGAGTGAAACGGTCGTAGACAAATTAAATATACTTTTCTGCGAGTAACTGGCTTGCTATCAATGTTTTTCCGCCGGTGGAACGGTACGACTCACAGTATCATTATTACGTATGAAATGAATCGAAAGCGACATGCGTTGAACTGCGTTCGGTTGCCTAGATACGAGTACTAGCGCTACATTAAAATTTTATTTTGATGAAATGAGCATTCGGCATAAGCATTGAAACGGGCTTCAGCAGTCATTCGATGCACCATTGATCGACGTAACTCGCATCAGCACCTCGAAATTTATTCCTTACTCGATAAGTCTCGATTAGGTAAACAACGCTAGTATTTCTTATTATCCGATAATCGATAAGGTGTTTTACGGTGTCAGCAGTTGTACTGTATTTTCCCTTCTTGATCTAAGTGCGCGTAGTCGATTTGCGTCGTCTGTTTTAAATTTGATGGTGAGAAAATCTGCGATTTCTACTTGTTTTTATCTTATTCAGATGCGTATTACTTTAGCCTTTTTAGTGACTTCATTGTCTTTTCATGCAGGTAAGTAATTTTATATTCACGCCTGAAATTTGAAAAGATGGTCACAGTAATTTTGAACGTCTTTTGGCAACAACAAAATTCCTTACAAATGGTGCATGCATGTGCAACATTCGTGCATGTACAGTTGTTTTTTGTATTTAATACTTAACATGAACCCTAATACAATTACCGTGATTTTTTAACATTTTTTAATGTTGAAATTCTCGCAGTCAAGTGTCGACGATTATGACTGTTATCTTTGTGGCTATTGCCAATATTATTGAAGTATTACCTTGCGCCGTTGCTCTATCAGATGATTGCATGTAAGTACTATTGTCAATTTCTGATTTATTTAAGGGGTTGATAATGCATTGTGGTTTGATCACCATTCGTCGCCCCGCCCGTATTGTTGCAGTGTTAATCATTCTATTATTTTAACTGTCACCGGGTAATTCCCAAACACGCGCTGTTGTAATAGTGGCATAAATGATGCTTGTACCGGTTGTACGCACTAATGACTAATCCCTATTGGCATTATTAACTTCATGTGCAAAGTTTTAAAGGCGTCGCCATTCATAATAAATTTTTAAAGACAGACTACTTTTAAAGAGAGAGTACAAGTGCAATAGTGCTGCAAGACGCAAGTATTTCAGCGGATGGTTTTGTAGCATTGCATGATTGCTTTTATGAGCTGACACCAATATTGTTGTAAGGTTTCTTTGCCGCGTATCCATGCTTTTACAGAATAACAGACAACATTTGTCGCTGATCAACGAAATTTCAGAATACGGTCCGGCCTATCAGATTTTTTTAATTCAGTTGTATTTGTTTTAAATTTTGCCTTAATATTTCAGATTTTCTAAGGCATTACAATAATTTTCAGCTAGCTGATCGTTTGAGTTTAAGTGAAAATGGAATTTTGCTTGTACAAGTATATTAAAGATTTTGTCATTTTATACAAGTATTTTCAAGTTTATTCTAGCTGTTTTAGTTATTTCACCAAATGCTTGGAAAAGCCGCCGGCGACCCGGGCTCGCACAAATTTAGTTTCGCACTTTTTTAATTTATTTGAGTTACTAACATTATTTATTTGATTTATTTATACATTTTTGCTTTAGTGGCTTTTATGAATGATTTTAAATTAAGTGCGGCGATACTTTTAAAGCTTTGTTGCACTTTCAAAGTGCTACTTTATAAAGGTGACCTTCCGAACATCGCCGAATGCGCCGATGCAGGCGAACAAGCTTTCTGACATTCTTACCTTATGGCAATACAGTAGTTTGAAAGGGCTTCAATACTTTCAAGACTTCGAAAACCAGGCCCGCGCGCACGCCGCAAAATCCGTAGCGGCCGTTTTGCATGTAACGACAGGCGACGCGGCTTCCAAAAACAACCGAAAATGGGCGTAGGGATATATCCGCGCTGCTGCTCCAGGCGGTCGGCAACGGTAGACGAGTGCACCCATTGCTCGAAATACGATGGGTACAGTCCTGAGTGCTGCAGCGCAACGGAATTACGTCTCCCGGTTTTTCGTCGCTGCACTGCTAGCATTAACGGCACAGTGTACCAACCGGAACAGATACAATCGTTTTTTTCAGCTTCTAAAAGATTTCGAGCCGTCCCAATACTCGCAGGCAGGGCAGCCCACTTAGTAAATTTGGCGTTGGACATCTGCCTGCGCCCGTGCAAGCGGTGTTTCGTCAGGTTAAAGCTAGGGCTGATACTGGCATTCCAGAACACCGGCGTCATGGCGCGCTGCAGCGCCGCGGGAAAGATGCCGGCTTCGAAGGGCACCGCGTTGCCCTGGATAAAGGCGAAGGCGTGGTAAATAATGCTTTTACAGGAAAATACACTCTGCCATGTCACCGGCCATCGCGACACGGTTGACGGGACCGCCCATCCCGGCCATGATGTTGTGCATGGTCCGCGCTAATGGCTGAATTTTGATGAGGTACCGATCGTAGCTGCCGTCGTTGTGCACGAGGACGGTCAGCGTGGGCGGGACGCCGGCGGCGAATGCCTTTCGACGGAAAGAGTTGTGACGCAGAATAATCTTCGTCATAGATTGGAGATGGTGCCGCATTCGAAGTCCCGACACTCAAGGACACTGCAGTCGTGGTCGAACTCGGTGTCTACGGACAGGACATACTGCTCATCCAGCGGAGCCGCTGACATTCCACTTAGTGGTCGCGCGTGCAGCCCGCTCGTTGGTAGTTGGCCTCACAGGTGGCAGCCGCGGCAGCGCCGCAGATTCGCAGACTTGCGCTCCATAAAGCAGTTAGCGCAGCGCGTCTTGTGGGCACTCCAATTCAAGACCGCGAACTGACGAACATGCTTTCAAACATCCTAAAGATACTGTATTGCCATACTTTCAATAATACTGCGCTGTAAAACTACTGCAATAGGCTGCAGTTACGGCCCTGCAATGGTGCTGTAGGGTGTAATAACTACTACAAGTAAGCATTTTCTCTCGCGGTGGTGCATAAAATTAATCTGAAATAGTACTAAAAGGGGGCATCTTTATAGTATGAACTAAGAACAGCTGCAATATCTTAAAGCAGCGGCCGCAACGACTGAGTTTTTGCCACATTATGTTGCCGGCAATGTTGCACGGTACATTAGAGTGCAACGACGACGATTTTTACCTAGTACCCAGTGCCTCCTTTTCCGGTCGATTAATTTCTAGAAGCTAGCGTTAATGGCTTAAGGCAGCACTGGCAGAAAATTCATATATGTGCACAGATTCTTAAATGACTTATGCACGGCAGCCAACTTTTTTTTGCTTCATTAACACAGCCTTTTATACCGGCGTCAGTTGGATATACCAGAAATTTATCGTAGCACTAGCTTCAATGTACGATGGATGACCTGCAAACCAATTAACTTTGTTTTATTCTGTTTCAGTTTATTTTATTGAACTGTGAATTAACTTTAAATTAACTTTGAATTTGAATCCGGGAATGTCATTCCCGCTTCTTCGTACAGCCAATCAGGACCACGTGCTCCCGAGCCGTGCAGGATGTCGATTAGGCGCGGGGCAATGTTAGCATCCCGGTCCCGGGATGTGTAAAAAGCGGTGGTTAGACTTTGGCTGCCGACGCGACCAGTTCGTCCGAAGAGGTTGACGTATTCGTCCATGTCGTCCGCCATGCGCGGCAAATCTCAGTTGATAACATGCTTTACGTCCGGAATAGCTAGACCTGAACGAAGAAAAAGCTTAAAACGTCTTTCAAGGCCGCATTTTCGGCCGAAGCGTAGCGAAGGCATTCTATGATCGGCGATTATGAAAGATGTGTGGTGTCCGTCCGTCGGTCACCGCCAGACTCGTACGACTCCCGGCGAGCCAACCGCCACAGACGGTACACATTCTCCTGTCGCTGCATTATCCCACCCAGGATATCCTCGGCCCTTTCCACGGCTTTTTCCATCTGCAGGTATTTGGCGGCGATCCACACTCGGACGTCGTCTTTGCGTTCAATAGACCACTGGTAAATGCGGCCTCCACTGCTCAGCCATTTCACCAATTTGACCAGGCTTTCCAGATGGACGTTGTCCGGTTGCTGCAGCTCGATACTGGCGGTGTCGCGCTCATGGAAGTTTCCGCTCAATATGGCGGCGAAGTACGGTGACCCTTGGATGAGGGCATCTTTGTTTACGGGAATGTCACCGGCTTTACAACTGTACTCAAGGGGTTTGCATTTATGCATGTGCTCTTGTGTCCAGTTTGCAATCTATACCACAGGCGAAAACTCGCATAAAAACTATTCCTGTCATGTTTCCCTTACTTATTTTGAAAAATGAAACTGCTGATTAGAGAAAGAAGAAAGTCATATCTGAGCTTTAAAAATGGCGTATTATCGCAGAAGACACGGTCACCCTGACACTCTCTGCTGCAATACCGATGAACCTTGCACTGGGCACACAACTCTGAGCACCTCGGGTTCTGCAAGCCAGTAAGTGCAGACCTCCGAATGCAAGCGTCTGTTTAAGCACCATATCCATGGTTCGCAAGACAGAATTATATTGCCGAATTTAAAGGAGCGATTGAACATAAAGACATTTCGGCTTCGGGCATTTCGGCTTGAAACATGTAGGAAAACCGGCATTTTGACTTCGAATTTGGATTTTTTTATCGAATTTGTTTATTTAATGCGGAGCTAACTCGGTTTCGCCCGATTCCAATCCACTAAACGCACCGGTATAGACGCAGCGGAGATAGTCTGTTTCGGTACATTCGTTGTAGTACTTTGGCAGTTTATAAAAATTTATCAACTAAAACAGGGACTTTTTTGAATATCTCTATCTAGAGTTACGCGCAACGCAGATATCGCTGAATTTATTACATCCTTCTAGCGTTACTAGTAACCGTCTAATGATTCCTATGGCAGCTACTCCGTATTTCAGTATCACCTGAATGTTGCGATCACAACATTCGGTGATTACTGGTTACGGAGTGTCTGTTCCGTTCTGCAGGCTGTAAGCACGACCTGGCCTACTAAGTAACTGAAATCTGCAAACCCATCAATGCGCATTCTCCCCTTTCTTTAGGCGCCGTCAAATATCTCGACAAGCTAGTACATATATAATACTTAATATTCAATTAGCGACCGCGTAGCGAAGGTTTTCTGTGTCAAGCGCTCGTAAAAAATGCGGTGCCTGTGCGTTCACCACCACAAAAAAAATGCACACATGTAATTTGGCGTTTGTTACGGATGCGCAATGCACGGTTCCCATATATGGTATTCTCACGCAATACACTAGATCTGTATGTAACTCGCGATGTCTGTGCAACGGCCACCAACATGTCACTGTTGTATTGTTACCGGATGCGCATTTGCACACAAGCACGGTGGCCATATATACTCACGCATTGTGTTACCCGTGGTGTCTGAGCGTCGATCACCGCCAACGAATGCAAACATGCACAGTGTTGTTTTCTGTTACCGGATGTAGTATAAATATTTGTGAGATAACGCTGGTGGCAGTTTTTTTCAAAATTAAGTGATTTACTCAACAATCAACTTTCACGTGTAAGCTCTTCCTGCGACCAATAGGTTCAAAAGGTTATCGCTTTTGCCTTTGGATGAAGCTGGCAGAGGAGCGCTGCAATAGCGTCCGTGGGACTTTTCTGCGATTCACAGGCTATTCTTTTTGTAACTGCTTAAGAAAGAGCGATTGTCAGTTTGCCACAGTTTTTTATCTTGTTATACTGAAGGCAATATTCCTCGATTAATTAATGCTCACATTCCGGTTGGTAGTAATTTTAATGCTATAACAGGCGGAGCCTCGGCCTCTGGCCCCTGTCTGAACTTACGTAGCGTTTTTGAATAACTTGAGAACGGTAGAAAAATCCTAAATTATTCGGCTCCAGGGAGTTAAGGGAAGCGGGCCGGTGCATGGTACCAAATTCGAGTACATGCACGAAAACTTTTACTTTCGCGCACTCCCAAACACTTTTTTTTCGGTTCATGACATTCTGTAGCCAGAAGATCTGTATACACTGGCGTGAAAACCGTTTGTGCGCGCAACATCAGGTTCGGGAGTTATGGCTGTTAGAAAATTCCTAGAAGTTTAAATGCGTTCAGGTGTACCAAAAGCCTCATTATGGACCGATCTCCCTCGAATTTTGCCTGTAGATGCACATAACCACGAAGAACGTTTTTAAACCGATCCACTGTTCTAGCATGTTTTTCAAATTTTAAAATGAATTTCAAACATTTTAAAATTCATTTTAAAATTTGAAAAAAATCATGGAAGTTTGGATCGATGCAGAAACGATTTTCATGGTTACATGCATTTGGTTGCAAAATTTGAGGGAGATCGGTCGATAATGAGACTTTTGGTACACCTGAACGCATTTAAACTTGTTGGAATTTTCTAACAGCCATAACTCCCGAACCGGATGTTGCGCGGACAAACGGTTTTCACGCCAGTGTACGCAAATCTTCTGGCTACAAAACGTCATAAAGCGAAGCAAACACGTGTCTGGGGGAGGGAGCGAAAGCGAAAGTCTTCGTGCATGTCCACGAATTTGGGTGGACATGCACGTGCATGTCCTACCGACATGGACATGCACGTGCATGTCCTACCAAGTTATCAGCTATTAAGTTAGGGCTTAATATTAAATTATGCAGTTCTGCTTGAGATTACTACTGAAATTTATCAATGTTGATTTTAATCTATGAAGAAGTCATGTCATCGTTGTATCACTTGTATGCCAGAGTTACAGTACTTAATAAACTGTGTGAAGCCAAATTTATTCGACATTGCTATCACCAAAAAGCCAATATTTTGCGACCTTGAGACAAAATAAATGACGTAGGTTACGTAACAAATTAAAAGTCTCTGAAATAAATACCAAGCACACCAGCACACCACTTCAAAAACGTTCACAAAGTTGCATCAAGCCTACCGCTTCCAGTTTAAGTAGTTGTTGTTGCTGCGATGCTGCGATTTCTGTACTGTGTTGCTCTTCCTCCTCTTCCACGGCAAAATAAACCCGGGTTAATTACATCTGGCGGTAGAAGTGCAGGAACTCTCGGAGTCCGGCATGCCGTATCTCGTTTAGGTCCACATGCGCTAGTGTAGTATTCTCAGTTTCTTACAGGCAAGATCAACACCAGCTGGTAACTAATCTGCCGCCGCTGGTGTCCAGCGCTGGTCCGGGATTAAGTTCGCCCATATCCCCATGCGCCGACGGTGCTCGAGGCCGCCGCTACATCGCTGGTGTATCCCCAAGCGCCGAGGGTGCTCGAGCTACGATGGCGGCGGCATGAGCGGTCGTTTAATGTCGTTTGGTGGAATCCTATCGCATTCTCGGTAAAAAAGCATCGGTGCACCGTATGAATTTGGACAGGAAGGTCAGCGTCACCTTTGAGAGGGTGTACTCCCAGTAGCGTTTCCTGCAATCGGCGATAACTCACAAATAAATAAGCTGTACTCCAACTGTAGGTTCAATGTTGGTAGCCACTGCGGCAAAGGGTGAGATTTCCGGTTTTACCGGATGAATGAAGTCTTTGGAGGCTGGAGCTTCACGTAAACGGAGAGCGATGGTGGGGTAGCTTGTTCGGGGCGAAGGCAACCGAGCGAAGCGGCAGCCGTTTGAAACTGCGCTAAATAGAAAAAAACTGTCACAAGATTAATATTATTATAATTATTTGAAAATTTGTTAGACTTGCTTGATTTGTTGAGGATAGACAGAAAAGTTTCCAAAACAACTCTCGGGTCAAAAAATTAATGATAACGCATCTATCAGCCAAAGAGAGCTGAAGAGAGTGTAAGCTTTAATTAGCGTATTATCAAAAAGATTGCGAGCCTGGCGATGTGTGATCGACTTACGTATTCAAGCTGCCGTCCAAGTTGGTGCACAACTCTTCTTCTGGACACCACATCGCATCCGCTTCAGCTAATTTCCCGTAGAAATTCATATTCATTGTGACAAAATCCAAACGCGTTAGAACAGCTGCTCGCGCTTTGATAGCGGTTTGCGTGTTTCTCCAGCCTCTCGGCCAAGACTGTGATGATGATGTCCATTAGACGCTGCGGTACTATTTCCAGTTCTTTAGCTACCAGCGCTTCCAAGGTTCGGCATTGTTTGGTCTCGGTGCTGCGGCTCGTACAGCAGCGATTCCTCAGTGGCGGCACATTTCTGCATCAGCTTTTGGTAATGCTGCGTGTATTGTTTGTGTTCTTCCGGCGTATCAGTCCCACCAAAGAAAAATATCTGTGCTAAAGGTCACAAAAGCCGTCGCAATGATGATAACGTTGAATTGTCGATGTCTTATTACCTGGACCGTAGAAAAAATGCTTGTGCAGTCAACCAGAAGCAGCTGTATTTTTTCGGCAATCTTTGTTTTAAGGGTGCTGTATATGCCGCTGATACGGGAGCAGGGACTAATGTAGTTCCTTTCCGAGTGACGATGTCGTCTATCGGCGGATTGCTGCGTGTACCGTCCTGGAACAATGGAATCAGTTTCAGCCGCAGGCACATGTTTTCTTCGTCACGACAGTCCGAGTTCTTTCAGCAGACGTCGTTGATTAGCGGAAACAGGGATATCCGGGAGTCGGCGATTTGCAGACAACAGGTCAACCACTGGATTTTATAAAATGACGCAGAAGTAAAACAGAAGTCAGTTGCCCTGACCTTTACTGTTTGGGACAGTCGTTGAGCATCGCCTTCGGGCCAGACTTCGGCAATCATGGTTTCAGTTTCGACAGGCTTGTACTGACTTGCATATCCCTAACCATTCAGCAAAGTTTGTTTATGATTTTGTGTTCAAACTTTCGGTGCACCAAGACTTAAAACTGCTACGCAAAAGAAAAGGACCACCTTAATCATAATGTTTAACGAGAAACATGCTTAATTTAATAATAATTTTTTGTCAAACAACGGAATCGATAACCATAAATAAATTCCAGAAAAGGGGTTGGGTTCCACATTCTTCCGTATCACAGCACTTAGTACGAGTACAGCACTTTCTTCAATATACTTCTTCAGAAGGCATGCTTTTCGGTCCCGGGGCTACTACGTTGCTAAGGTATTACTTATAACATCTGTTGTGTGTTGTTAATAAAAGCGCTCTTATTGTAACAGGGCGCACAGTATACAGGGGGAAAAACTAAGCGTCTTCCACCGTTACCCTGTACTGCTGCCGTCACCCGGCTGGAGTTTGACGTTGTTGCTGAACATGGCGCTTACGGCAGCGCCAGATTTAACCATATGTAATGCCGTATTACGTCACACCCCAGGCGGCTGACGGCAGCAGTACAGGGGAACGATGGAAGGCGCTAAGTTTTTCCCCTTATATACGGTACATATACCTATTACGGTATTACCGACAACTGGCAAGGGTTTGCCGGTAAAAATATATTTCTGTAATAATATTCGGATCTTTAGACACATGCCATACGTTACGTTATAAGTGCTGGACCGAAAATCATTACAGTACTGTAGTTATGTGGTCAATCTATCCAGAAACTTACGCGTATCAACAATGAAACATACATTAACCATACGAGTACTTACTTAATTTTGCCGGAAAAAACAATCCCAAGTTCTTATGTTCGAAAACTTAAAATCTCAGGCTGACAACAAAATCGTAAACAGCAGCCATGTATTATCCTGCAAGCGAGATATGAAGGTGACGCCATAGAACCCAGATTCCCATAATCTCAGATATGAAGGTGTTCAAGGTGTTCTCCAGCAAGATCTTTGTCGTCGCTTTTTTAGCCAACATTTGTATAATTTTAAATCTGGAAATTATGCATGTGCATTTTTATTTTGGTGGTGGTGAACGCACAGGCACCGCATTTTTTACTAGCGCTTAACACAGAATACATTCGCTTAACACAGAATACAAAGTTTTATAATTAGAATTATGTACTAGCTTGTCGAGATATTTGACGGCGCCTAAAGAAAGGGAAGAATGCACATTGATGGGTTCGCAGATTTCAGTTACTTACTGTCACGACTTGAAGGTGGCGGCATAATGTATTTATTATGAACCGCCACTGAGGGCGCAAACAACCAACTGATTGTTGTCATCAGGACAACAGTGGCACACTGCAACCGCAGTTGCCATGCTGGACAACACACTACATAGAGGTCACAGAGGACACAACATTCTCGTGACGTCAGTGCCACTGCACTACGCCACACTTACTGTGCCAGGTCGTGCGCACAGCTGCAGAACGGAACAGACACTCCGTAACCAGTAATCATCGAATGTTGTGATCGCAACGTCCAGGTGATACTGAAATACGGAGTAGCTACCATAGGAATCATTAGACGGTTACTAGTAACGCTAGAAGGGTATAATAAATTCAGCGATATCTGCGTTGCGCGAAATTTTAGATTGAGATATAAAAAACTTCCCTGTTTTACTTGATAAATTTTTATAAACGGCGTTTATAAACGACAACGAATGTACCAGAGTACTACAACGAATGTACCAAAACAGATTATCTCCGCTGCGCCTATACCGGTGCGTTAGTGGATTGGAATCGGGCGAAACCGAGTTAGCTCCGCATTAAATAAACAAATTCGATTAAAAATCTAAATTCGAAGTCGAAAGGCCGGGTTTTATAACATGTTTTTATGTTCATTCGCTCCTTTAAATTCTTGCAGAATCCGAAGTGTTGAAAATGCGCGCCCAGTGCAAGGTTCATCATACTGCAGCAGAGTGTGTCAGGGTGACCGTGTCTTCTACGATAATACGCCATTTTTAATGCTTAGATATGACTTTCTTCTATCTCTAATGAGCAGCTTCATTTTTCAAAATAAGTGAAGGAAACATGACAGGAATAGTTTTTATGCGAGTTTTCGCCTGAGCACATCCTTGCTCAGCTGGTGTAGATTGGAAACTGGACACACGAGCACAAGCATGAATGCAAACCCCTTGAGTACAATTTTGATGCAGTCGTACTTTGAACGTGCCGCCATTAACCACGCCGGTGATCCGGAATCGGATTTTTCAAGGGTTTGTTAACACGTAATAATCTCAGGGACTATTAATCCCATACTGACGCAATGGATTGCAGCAGAAAAAGATCAGGACAATCCAGGGAGGCCGTACACAATGTTGCATTTAGCGCAGAGTTGAGTAGTCTCCGCCCGATAGATATTCAAGATCTTTACTTTAACGTACTCGAGAAAATTACCGATGTGCGCTAAGGCCGAGGCATTCAGCCATACGCCAGCTTCCGGAGTCGACTGAGCCAGAAGTCAGGCTTTGTTTCTTTCGTCCTACCTTAAGGTGAATTTCCACTCAAATTAGACCATATTAAACTATACAGGAATCGATAGAGAATTCATTTTTCTATCTACTGATGTGAATTACGTCTTTGTGAAAAAATTGTACACAAGCAGTTATTTTAAAAACTGTCATAGGGTAGAAATCTTTAACAAGGTTTTAATACTGCGCAGTAGAGGAGAATATCTCTGTTCAGGATAGCGGCAAGTTTGCTGACCATAAGCCACAAGAAGCTAACAAGCGACAGCCTTGTTTATATAAGAATCAGAATACGCGCACTCTGTCATAAATGATCAGGTAGAACAATGAGATTTAGTGCCCTGTTAGCATGTGCATCCCCATTCCCTGCTTGCGCTTGACTCACAAATCAGTGCCAGAAAGCCATTCCTGCTCAGCGGAACAATACGTGACCTGATGAGACCAGGACACAACAGGATACGCAGCAGTCGCACCAAGAATAAGTCTGCTCTCCGGCCTATCTGGCCCAACACAAAAAGTTGAATTTCTCAAAGTTACAAATACGGATCAAATAACTCAGCGTTTTCTTCGATTTTAAGTCTGACAACTCCATCTTATGGAGTATATTCCTGTACACATTCTGAACCAAAATAAAGGTTATCCGAAGTAGATTCACCGAGTTATACGAGTTTAAAATATTTGAAAATTCGCTGTACCTTTGTTTTAAGATTACATCACGATTTTGGTTCAGAATGTCCTTCATATGTGGTTTTGTCATATGGGAAAGTTTCATAAAGTTCGAGTGGATAGCTGAGTTATTTGACGCGTTTGATTTTTTAAACTTTTTCCGGTGATAGCACAACACCCGGTTATTGCGCGCACATTTTGAGTTTAAATCAGTGTAGTTCAATGTTCTGAGCATTGAAAGCAGTAACGTACACTATGGAACTGTTTACGAGCCCTTCGTGGCTTTTTTTCTAGCAAAAGGGGTGCAAACGAGTAGTAACTCCGCTTAATTACATACCGTACTTTTAGAAAGCGCTCACAAGTGGTTGGTAAAATCGAGATGCGCAATAATGAAGCCCACTAACTGGATTTTCCACTGGAAAAGAAAGAAGGCAGAATTTTAGCGTGCCTGCGAAAGCGACATTCCCTGAAGGTTTCGGGATTTCTGAAAACTCCTTTAGAATTCCATGTGTAGGTGATTCCTTCCTGTATCTATCTTTAGTGCTTTGTAGCATTACGGGAAGACCGTTTCATACCTTTTTTCTTGTAGACTGCAGCTTGTCCATTTGAATTTGATGGCCCTCGTAGGCTCTTTCGCCAGTTTTGCAGTTCGCACTCGCATTTCTTATCGAAATCAGTTTATGGTAACTAAAATGTTCCACTCGACAGTAACACATTTGTTGGGATTATTACATGGTAGATGTGATTAACTAATGGTTTGCATTGTGCAGAGAATACTGGCCCCGTAGGGCCCCGAACGGGTTTGAGCACACTGAGGCGTAGGTTTGGGTGCTTGGCGAATATCGGCGTATCGCTTCGTAGTGAAATTTACAGATTCCACTGTCCAAGGCTCTCCTGTTGTCTTTAAGTGTCAGTGTATTTTACGTATGTGGATGTATGGGAGGAATCACGCTGGTCGTTCAGTTGTCGGAATGGTACAATAAGCAAATCGTTCCCATTATTTGCATTATTTCATTATATTCATTGTGCATTATTTTATTATTAGCCATTATTTTTTATTATTGTTTTGATCGTTTTCAGTATTTGCTGCTGGTTTACAAGGAGATCTTCCTTCTGGAAAAGCAGAAATTGATTTACGATACATGATACATTCATGTAAAAACAATTTACGCGTATGAATTTAAGTAATGTCCAAGAAGCCGACGCCTAGTGCGGGCCGTCTGGGACAATTTTCTATCACTTAAAGGGTTAAGCTCGCGCTGGTACAGTACTAAATTTGGTAACAATGGGTTATAACTTGCAGGTGCAAATTTATTCTAGCGAAGCTAAACGGCAACCGGGCCCTAGTGTTACGGCAACCGGTTGTACGGTGCACATGGACAGATATCATTTTCGAAAAGTAAAATCCGACACATGTTTTAAAATTACTGTATATTCAGCAACATCAGATTTGTTTACTTTTCGGAATACGCAAAATATCTGGAATGGCTTCTCTTCAAAGCGAAGACTGTTGGATCGGTAAAGTATTTTGGTGGGGAGAAATTTAACTGCAGTCTCCCGCTCGCTCGAATTCGTTTCGCTTGTACAAGAACTCTTCATAACACCATGACTGAAGTTGCTGCCGTTGTGTTAGCTATGTAGTATGGCATTTTAATTAATAGAACTGAGAATCTGTGTATTTGAGTCTGCGCAGAAAAAAAAATTCTGCGGTACGAAGTACATATAGTAAATATCCCTTAACCTGAACACAAACTTTAAAGCAGTAAAGCGATTACGATAACTAAACTCAACTCGGACCTTCTTTTCATGTATTGCCGGTCCAAATAAAACGCTCCGGGGTACGATACATAAGGCGTACGGGGACAGGCTCACATCTCACCAAAGGCATTAAAATTCTAACATTAAGCTAATGTCCAACAGCGATTGCAGGTTATTCCCAGCGGAAAAAAGGACCCAGTGAGGCTTTGTTAAAAACGGTAATCGACTTCCGGCGACTACTAATTGTATAATTGTACAACACAGTGCTTAAACGGTTAAACCAGCGCGAAATTTCCTGTTAACTTCAACATTTACTGATTTACCATTACATGAGTGCAAACCGTTTTCACGCTTTATATTTTTTTAGTTTTGATTTACGTGTTTGTCATCAGCTTTCCCAGTTAGATGTCTGACTATAAAATATTCCGAAAAAAGTCAATATTTCCTGCTTTATTCTGCAGGAAACAGCGTGACTAACTGTCTCAGTTACAGTTGGTCACACGCTTACGCAAATACAACCTTCAGCAACAAAACAGAAATCAGTCTGCATTTGGAGGCGTGGGCTAAGATACGAAAAAAGGGAATATCCGTTTCTTGAATGGCAACAGCGGTCAGACTGCTATGTCATTGGGTACCTGTTAATATGACTTTTATGCCAAAGCCACCAGACCAGAAACCGCTGTTGTCTTTCTTAAATTGCCACTACAGCCAAACTTACCAAAAAATGATAGATAGTAGTGGCGTATACCAGTCATGACGATCTCTGAATCGGGGAATGGTCTACCAATTGTACGGTACAGTGGATTAATATAACTAATAAACTAAAATTGTCCTTTCTTTTAAATTTTCCGTAGGCCATAAATGATTGACAGAAATCAAGGGCGTAATCAAACGAATGCATCGTCTCGAGCGCAGAAAAAGTGTGTTAAAGCGAGTCACCGAGACGAGTTTACACCATAGCCCAAATAACGGCGAAAAGTTAGTTGCTTGGTTACCAGATGTACCCATCCGGCTGAACCGGAAGTCCGGGTCGGTGTTTACAGTAGTAAATGTTTTATATGAACAAAATGAGCAGTGGTGTTACTGTTACCATATTAACGTGGACTAATTACAGTGCATGAAGTAAGTACTTGACAACTCTATCACTGCTAGTACAGTAGTACTTACTACTTAGCAGTAGGACCTTATGGACCTTATGGAATGTTGCTTTTTATTAAAAAAATATTGATAATATTAGTCGTAAATTGTAGCGCCCTAGTTGTCGAAGAAAACTGCATAATGTCCCACGATTCTGCAGTGCATCGAGCCGTTTTGCTGTCTATACATGGCCCTTTTTTATGAAAAATCGTTGAAGTATATCAACCAGGGCATAAAATCCCATATGTCGTCTCTTCCTGTATAAACGAGTTGCACCTTTGCATGGATTTTCAATGAGCATTGAATTTTCGACCGTAGCAAAAGGTCTTCTATGTTCAGGAATTACGGAAATTTGGAAAATGTGGAGTCCGTCCGTCGGTCACCGACATCTGTTATTTTTACAAAGCACGTAGAGCCATTGGACATAAAAAGGGAAAGCGGACCCGCATATCGACCGCTTAAACTTACAGCTAGCAATAACCGTTACACCGAGGTGTCTTCTTGATTACCCACAAATTTTTATCATTGCTATGGACGTTTACTGCGCATAACAACTACAGTACGCCCAAACAATCAATCAGCGCCAAGGACACCGGCGCCAGTCGAAAATTAACGAGCACGACGGTGTACACCGTCGTATTCATGCACTTTCAGCCGGCACCGGTGTCATGCGGTGCAGCCAACACAGAATGAGCTGAAGAGCGTGGGGTTTCCATAATTATGAGATCAGTAACCGCTGTTTATCAGCTCATACCGCCACGTATGCCACTTTCACCTGCCAAAAGGCCGGGGTAAGTGCGTGTTTGTCACAGACAGTTTTGTCGTGGAAAGAAGCATCTCTTGATTGTTTATTTAGAGAATGTCGCCAGTTGCAACCAGCAGGGGACCTGGTGGCTGTCAGCCGTGAACATCCGGGGTATCTCCGGCGTCTTGAGTCTCCGAAGTGACCGGATGCAGTTCTGTGCGGTTCAGGAGGCTGACGGCGGCGTCGTAACGGATCAGACTATTACCCGGTACGCTGGGTATGTCTCCTTGCAGGTACGCGTAGCCGTCCGAATTCGCGGTCTGCGTCGGTGCGGCACCTGTGGATTTATTGAAGATATCCCGGGCCGAATGCGGAGGCGTCGTTGTATGTCTCAGGACTTCCCGTTGACAGCACAGCAGCACCCATCGCCGTCAGCAGGCGGCCTACCGGGCGGACGGCCGTAGCAGGCTGCGCTACGCGAAAGGTCACGTAGGTGTCCTGCGGTAGGAACTGCAGGCGCTCGTTGTTTTCCATGTCCAAAAGGTTATTCAGTTCTCCCTTGGGATCACCGGACGAGATCACCCCGGGAGATTTCGAGCTTTGCCTTGCGACGCACTTCCAATCCTCTGCAACTCATCCTGTGGAAACGCCCTGGCCCGTTTAGCTTGCTGTAACCCAGTGTACGTTGTTAGCGAGACACTGTGCGTTGCGTGTACGTGCGTGCGTGTACGTTGCCTTCATCTGCTGTTACACCGTGCAAGTTGTCCGCCTGAATAACTTTTGTGCACGACTTTGAACGGCCGCTTCCGCTAAAAATTCGACGTAATCCTGCTGCGCGGTCGATTGCAGTGACCGTCCCACGGTGGGCGGGAGATGAGTTTAGCGCGTTTTGCGGACGGCAGAAAGGTCGCTTCTCGAGCTTCCCGCATTTCGGCGTCGCAGAAGCGGAAAAATCCAGGCGACTGATTGCCCCTCCCAGGGCCGCGGCGTGTGGGGTGTTATCAAACGTCAACGTTAATTGCGGGCGGAATGCGTCCGGGCGTGCTGCTCCATGGCTTCAACGGAATGCGCCGGGTACGCTACCTGCATCCGTGACCCTTCTACTCTGCGCTCCCCATTGTCGGCGTCTCCGGTGAAAATACCGGAGAGTTTCTCTGCATGTTCTCTGACGTTAACCGCCCGTACACCCGGGCCAACATCTTGGTAAACCTAGATTAAGAAAGCCGCTTGCGATGTCAATTAAGCCAACGCTGGAAAAGCGTCCACTTACCTCTTGAGATGTTGCGCGCCAGCTGGCCTCATCGCCAGCCGCCCCAAGAAGCGCATCCGCAGAACGCTGCCGGACGGCGTTGGGTCTGGCTACGGCAAGCGAGGCACGATCGAACGGATCAAACTACCGAAATGCTGTGGTCGTCGAGGTTTCCGTCGTATTACCGCTGTTCGGTCCAATCAAGCCGGCTCCATCGGCATCGCGCGCCCGGACGGGACACTGAGTACGGACAACAACTAGGCCGGTGCCGGCCGGCCCCATAAGCCATAAGCCTCGATGTTGGTGCTCCCAATCATTGCATTGGCTCCCAATGATTGGCGCCGCACTGAACGCGCCGTAGGCATCCTGGCTAACGGAATTCCCGGCTACTACAGCCGTCTCGTCGCCGATGCGAGTGAGCACTGCCTCTCTTCGAACCAGCACCGCTCGCTGGACCTCCGACTGTCCTTGATACGCTTCCTGAGTGACCGACTTGTTGCTCATCGCGTGACTCACTTCTCCGTCTTCACCGATGCACAGTGTGTCCGCTTGGCGGAAGGGAAGTGGTCGTTCCGCTGTCAACCTGTGTGGTGGGTAGGCTTGCTGGGAAATCGACCTCGACTGTTGTTGACTTTTGGTCATTCCAGGGTATGGAGAGTTCCCGGTCTTGGCAACGGAGAGACTCCACTCAACGTTCGTGGTGTAGCCTTGATAAGTTGCAGATTTCCGCGCCCAGACTGTCGGAGCGCGATGTCCGCCGCGAGCGAGCGCTGGTTGGGGCGTGCCGGCTGCCTTCGCTTCTTTGCCCGTGATGGACGTCGAACGCGGCCACCATCCTTTTTCTACAGCGCAACATCAAGTATTATGTATATTCCAGCGTCTACATATATAAGCGACCACTTTTCTTCCGACCGGGGCTGGTCGGCGCCTCCACTTGCGTCGCCTGCGCCGTCGTCTTTTAGTGGTCGGTGGAGGTCTGTCCGTCGGCCACCAGGATCAACCGCGGCAGCTTAATGCGCGCCCGATCACGGCTCGCGGCGCCCGCCGAAGCCACCCGATCCTTCCCTGTCGGCAGGAGAAGCTTCCCGACTGCCAGGCGCTGCGGTGTTGCTCCAGGGAGTCCAGTGCCTGCCTTCACGCGGCTGCTGTCCATGGTAGGACTTGCCAAACCGCTCCGCTCCCCGTCTACCAACACAACAATACATATTAACGCACAATAAGGCTTCAGCCTTTTATTCACGCTAGCCTGCTTTCGATAGGGGAACGTAGCATAGAATATAAAATCACATCAGTATAGTAGAAATCGATCGATGCGCCCATATATGCGCGAGGACGCATTGCATATGTACAATACACGTGGACTGTATGAACATGTATATAAGAAGGATACAGTACACGTTCGGCATTGCATGAGAAAAAGGCTAATCACTAGTGTAAGCAATCGCGTAAGTACAGTTGTTTTTGACCGACCCTCTCTGACGGGCCAAGCAGCGGCTGTGTGAGTGGCTGGTTGATTGGATGGCTGGCCGGGCGCGGCGCTTGTTGTGCGAGTGAGCGTCACGGAGTGCATTGATCGGTCCCGCGGCGGCTTCACTCTAGCCTCGTCCTCTATCCGCTGCCAGGAAGGCAATTACTCCGATGTGTATACCGCTGTTCGAATAAGAGGTTAGAACTGCTTAAAGGTCACATATATATGCAGCGGCTCGAGTGAATTAGCTGTTGTTTGACGTAAACATCGGCGCTTCGATCTGTATAATTAAGTAGCTAGTGGTGACCTTTATTTTATATATATATACCTACAGGCGAAATAAAAATTAGAGCTGAAACAGGGCGGAGGACGCGCGAAATGCATGGGCGGTCAGTGAGCGCGATAGATTGGACGCAGCGGAGCATCAGCGCACGGTGAAACGGCTGCGGGAAGAGCTGGCTAATGTGGGCCAAATGGACGCCAATGGTTGCCTGTGGCTTCCCATTTCATCCACCAACGCCGATGCGGAAACGTAAGGCTTGCTGCTTGCCTTCTCCTTTCATGATCGGCAGCTACGGAATTGAGCAATAACAAAAATGTTGCTGCTGCCGGCGTGGGCGATTCGTGAGGCGCTGGCGGCAGCAGCGGAAGACAGACACACGCGCAAAAGGGCGGCTAGCTTCGGCGGTTCGCCTCCGATGCGTCATTCTCCTCAAACTTGCCCTGACGGCTCAAACAGCTGTCTGTGACCGAGGCCTTCTTCGCCACCTCCTCAGCTGGGCGGTTGCCTTGGGAGCCCCCATGCGCCTCTCCGCTTCTAGATCTTTTCCAACCGGGAATTGGGGTGCAATTCCTCGTCGTCCTCGTAGCCGAAGACGTAACCTTGCGTCTGCCGGAATAAGTCGCGCTGCACTGGACGGGCTCGTTCCGTCCCGGCCACAACTGCAAAATCCTGGGAAGCGCTGATGGTCGACGTCGTCGTCGCCTAGCGCGGAACCGCTGATTAAGCGTGCGCGCAAGCCTCGCCCGGACGTCGAGTAGGCCTGGAGCTGCTCGTGGGTTAGCGAGTCTAGTACCGCCGGGTCCGAGCCAGAATGTTGTTGTCTGTACGAAAACAAGCACCAAATCAGAATTTCATAATCAATTTTGCCTCACGGTTGTTAACAGTACAGGTCACCGGCCACTTCCGGTTGACGCAACACTGCACAGAACGCAAGGGAGTGAAGCTGATCGCGGTGGAAATAATTATGCAACAAAGTAAAATCATATGCAGAAGAAGCAGGTGTACCGTTTGACACCAGGGTTTGATTAACAAAAATCCGTTTTGCCGGTTTGTCGACGAAGAAGCGGTGTTGGACCTTCTCCTCGACTGTCCAACTGCTGCTGGCAACGAATTTTTAAGGGTCGGCTGCATCGTGTACGTACTGACTTAAGTCGTGCGTCCTATTGATGGTCGGCACGGGACACCGGTGTTTCTTGCGCTGGTAGTCCAGCTCGTACGTGGTCACCCCGCAAAAATCGCCGCCGCCTGTCAGGGTAACCGCCGGCGTGACGCTGTCTGCCGTTGGTACTGCCTGGCCCTGGAGGCGCGGCAGGTGCTCGCTGAGGCCGTCAAACTTGTGCGTCGGCACCGCCCATGCTTCCTGCGGTAGAACCTTTCATGCCGGGTTGCCGGCTTTGGGCGAGAAGTCGCTGTAGAGGATGGTGGTGCCTACGACACGGCGCGCGTCATCACAACGCATTGCACACTAGATTTACATATATTTGTGTAATATACCTGGGCCGTTGGGCCTTGTCCGCTACAAGTCCGCTACAAAGCCATGCGCAAGCAACTCAATCATAAGGCAGCCAGCCAAACATAATTAGGCAACCACACAAAAACTCAATAGATATTTAGCGAAAGCACGCAATCGCGCAAGACAAAATAACAAATTTATTTCTGATAGCTGAAGACAGCTGAAAGGGAAAAACTGAAATTAAAAATGATGAAAGAACGCTAAAATCAAATTAATACTAATTAAAAAAAGATATGAAGTAAAATTATTAGTAGATACTGAATAAAATAAAACTTACCGTTATAAGTGGGGTCACCGCGGAATTTGCCGCCGCCGGTGCGCCTAGGCTCCGGTTTGTAGGGTTGCGCGCGAGACATTTCTTTGGCAAAACCAAACAAAACGAAGAGAAATAATTTTACAGCCACAGCCACAGCTCACCTTTTACGCTGAAAAAGCCACAACTTACCTTTTAAAAAAATGTATTACTCACCCGATGATAGCGACCAGAGGAAAACTGAGCCATTTCCTGCTACCGTATCAGAACAACACTGAAATATGTCTGCAACGATAAAGTTTGTACACAATTTTTTTTTGTACACAATTCCATTACCACTATGAATGTACGTTTTCAGGGAATTGCCATTAAAAAGCAACGGAACTGATGGACTTGTGTCGGAACTGATCAAGCCAAAGTAGTCTGCTCCGTACTGTGTCACTATGTCACTACTTTGCTTAGGGCTTGGTTCTTCCAGAGATTTACCTGGACATGGAGTTGACGGCATCGTCAAAGCTGAGCACGATCATCTACGGCACATGCGCCGGATGTAGATCACAGGGAATGCGTGTGCCCTTTAGGCTGCAG
Organism: Paramacrobiotus metropolitanus; assembly: GCF_019649055.1. NCBI lineage: Eukaryota > Metazoa > Tardigrada > Eutardigrada > Parachela > Macrobiotidae > Paramacrobiotus > Paramacrobiotus metropolitanus. The sequence goes on from NW_026570279.1 coordinate 696,860, forward strand.
AAACCATACCGGCGGCATCGACTGTCCTTCAATCAGCGCCAACGACACCGGTGCCAGTCAAAAATTAACGAGCACGACGGTGTACACCGTCGTATTCATGCACTTTCAGCCGACACCGGTGCCACGCGTTGCAGCCGGCACAGAATGAGCCGAAGAGAGGGTGGTCCGTATGAGATCAGCTCGAACACCGGTCCGCTCATTTCCAGCCTGATAGATTAAGCGTTGTCGCGTTGACAGTATGGCTGTGAGTTTTCAAAATTTATGTAGTCTTGGAAACCTGTCAGAACGATTTTATCACTGCCTCCGCCTCCACTCCTTGCTGTTATCTGCACCGGCCCAGAATCACACTTGGTCCACTGCTCACTGACCACCGTGACATTTAGCACCTGGCACACCATCCACGTCAAGTACATAGAATTGATAGATCGGACGGGATAAATTTCATCCGAGCCCATCGCAGCATCAGCGTATATGCTCTTGTGATAATCACCTGCCATATCCTGCCATATCCTGCTTGCCACCTGCCACCTGCCTGCCCTGGTTACACTGCGCACATAGAACTCGCAGACCACCGTGCGCAGAGTCCCGACCCTGTGGTCTGCGAAAAAACATTTTAAAAATGGAATTTCGGTTTGTTTCGAAAAAGCAGTCGATAAATCGTCAAGTACAAAACTGGGAAACATCTTAAGCAAAATAAACATTTGGTGTTTTCAATTACATGTGTCCTCGGCATAACCACTCCAGCCAGAACCGTACGAGTACAGTTGAAACAAATATTGCTGTTGTTCAGATCAAACAAATATTGATAATCGGCTCCGAATCAGAAATCAATGGCCACAGTGAAGTTATTAATCAGAAACCAGCGCGAATCCCTGCCAGAAAATTGGCAAGGAGGATAACGACACGATGCACAATGCGACTGAGAAATAATCACGCCTAGCAATATTGCATTATGGCTCATCGGCAAATCAAGAACGATGCATAACCAATAAGGGAAGGAGCCCATGGATGGTCGTACATGGATGGCAGCACAAAGGGGTACGTGACATTATCTTAGCTACATCGTGGTAAAAGGTGACCTTTACCGAAAAGCCTTCAAATCACTGCCTGCCCTGCGAGAAGCTTTCAAGCTGTTGACTGATGATCTTTCAACCAGTATTAGAAGAACTGGTAAAAGAAGAATCGAAACACCAAAAACAGTCAACTAAGTAAGCTATTTGTTTGTCTGTTACTAACAATTTCGATCCCCACAAAAGCTAGGGATAGTTTGCATCAGTGCCATCTGCACCTCCACATACGAGATATTAGCTGAATCATGCAGTTGCCATGCCATCCATTTCGAACTGCATTAATTGTGCGGACATAACAAATCTGGTTTTGCAACAGAGACTTTCTAGCATACTTCAAGCATTTGCACATATCTTCAGTACTAAGCAGACATCAACACGTTCGGAGTCGAGTTCGGACTGATCGAAACCCTACTGATTTTTGCACAAGATACAATAATAAACGTGCGACATTTACGTAATATTTACGCAGTTCATTCCAGATCCCCTTCCCTTGCCTGGCTCGCCATAATTGCCCAGTTAGCACACTGTCGATGCTCTTGTGTAATTGTTTTATATTTCAGCCCTTTATTTCCTCAGCCCGAAAGCTGCGTAGTTCTTAAGTACTTTTCACTACTCCTTTTCTGCTTTTTCAAAGCGATTGCCACTGTGCGACGGGCCATTGTGCCATAATTTCTGTGATTTCTTTTGTCTGTTAAAGGTTGCCGTTACGCAATGGGATGCAGGAGCAGGCGTGCAAAGTTGTCGAATTTATGGAAGACGTCCGTTTCCATTGGGAAAGTATCACAGCGAATGGACGCGCTGAGCTGCTGGTGAAATTAATTCAGCGGGTTGAAGAACCTGCTGTCGGACTCTGATCTGCTCCGATCCTTCCATGTTTGTTTATCCCTTTATTATGCCATGAATGATTGCTCTACGCAATGGTTTCTCGGCGAATCCACGGCTTCGCCCTGCACTCTGTGGCGCAAAGGCATGTACATCCGCTTGCTAATCCCGATTCTTACACGAACATGCCATATTTACGCCACTGCCACCGGCTTTCGTTTCTCTCTATTTCCTTCACGTGTGTTCGGAACGACAGTCGCACTGAGGCCTCATCCCGTAAGTTGACCGCTTCCTCTAGCCACTAAAGTGTTGCAAAACTCGTCTACTCGTTAACCAGACTCGTGTACTACTCAGGAAGGTGCGCCGAATTTTGTGATTAATGTCAGGCAGTGCGAGATAAACTCTTAGATGACATTGCACGAATACATTAGCGTGTTACGCTGCAGGTGAAGGTGGTAGCAGCACTGAGCCAAGCGGTTGTAGGAATGAATCAGATTCGGAAAATTCTGAGGATTATGGCAGGATGCGGCTGTGGCGTTGACAGACATGAGTACGGAGCAGACTACGCTGGCTTCATCAGCTCCGACACATCAGTTCACCAGTTCAGTACTTAATTTCTTAATGGCAAATCCATAAAAAAGTACTTTCACAGTGGTAACAGGAAATGTTTTTTTAGGAACTGTGTACAAACTTTGTCGTTGCAGTCGTTGCAGACATATTTCAGTGTAGTTCTGATAAGCTAGCAGAAAATGGCTCAGCTTTCCTCTGATCACTATCATCTGCTGAGCGATAACATTTTTTAAAAGAATTTTAGTGTGGCTTTTTAAACAATCAGCGTCAGGACCACGGTGCATGGTCTCCTCAAACTTTGGGTAGAATGACGCCTTGGAGGCGGAGGATGGCAATTACTCCGATGCATACCGCTTTCCAGTAAGAAGTTAGCGCTGCTTAAAGATACATATATATGCTGCGGCTCGAGTGAATTAGATTTTGTTTGACGTAGCAGCGGCGTTTCGATCTGTGTAATAAAGTAGCTAGTGATGACCTTTAATATACATACCTACAAGCGAATGGAAAATGAGAGCCGAAACGGGGCGGAGGGCGCGCGATATGCATGGGCGGTCAGCGAGCGCGACAGACTGGACGCAGCGGAGCATCAGCGCACGGTGAAATGGCTGCGCTATCCATCACCAACTGCGGTGAACCAACTGCTATCCATCCAAACAGCCCCTCGCGCATATATGGGCCGCATCGAGCGATTGCGCATCTCGACTTTATGACTTGTTGTGCGTTTATACATATTGTTATGTTGGTAGACGGGGAGTGCGACGACGTGCCAGTCCCTATCCGGACTCCATGGACAGCAACCGCCTCGGGCAGGCACTGGACCCCCCGGTGCGGGACACCGGCGCCTGGCAGTCGGGAAAGGCTTCCTCTGCCAACCGGGACGCCCGGATGGCCTCGGCGGACGCTGTGGGCCGTAATCAGGCGCGCATCCAGCTGCCGCGGTTGATCCCTGTGGCCGACGGATAGACCTCCACCGACCACTAAGAGGCAACGGCGCAGATGACACAAGTGGAGGCGCCGAACAGCCCCGGTCGGAAGAAAGGTAGTCGCTTATATATATAGACGCTAGAATATACATAATACTTGATGGTGCGTTGTACGAAAAGGAAGGGTGTCGCGTTCGACGTCCATCACGGGCAAAGAAGCGGAACCAGCCGGAATGCACAAGCGCTTGCTTGCGGCGGACATCGCGCACCCGACAGTCTGGGCGCGGAGATCTGCAGTTTCAGTCCGACGGCGAACCCACGCGGTCGCCGACGCATCGGCGTTCAGCAGCCAGCGCAACCGAAGTCCGCGCCACACGGCGACGCAGAACATCCTGGACCACGGCTTCACCGAGTAGACCACCACAAGCCAACAGGCCTACACCGAGACAGGCGCCGTATCGCAGGCGCCGAGAGCGGCCAACCAGTCCGCTATGCAGGAGGCATATCAAGGCTGCACCACGAACGTTGAGCGAGCCTCTCCGTTGCCGAGACCGGGCACCCTCAAAACGCTGGCTGAAATGACCAAAGGTCAACAACAGTGGAACTCGGTTTCCCAGGAAGCCTACCAACCACACCAATCGTCAGCGGAGTGATCACTTCCCTTCCGCAAAGCGAACACACTTCGTATCGGTGAAGACGGGGCCGTGAGTCAGGCGATGAGCAACAAGTCGGTCCGTCAGGAAGCGTATCAAGGACAGTCGGAGGTCCAGCGAGCGGTGCCGGTTCGAAGAGAGAAAGCGCTATCTCGCATCAGCGACGAGACGGCTGTATTAGCCGAGAAATCTGTTAGCCAGGATGCCTATGGCGCAACAGCAAGGTTTACCAAGATGTCGGCCCGGGTAAGCGGGTGGTTAGCGTCAGAAAACATGCAGAGAAACTTCGCGGAATTTCCTTCGGAGACGCCGACAATGGGGAGCGAAAGCAGAAAGGTCACGGATGCAGAAAGCGTACCCGGCGCATTCCTTTGACGCCATGACGCAGACACGCCCTGACGCATTCGGTTGACCTTTAATAACACCCCGGACGCCGCTGCCCTGGGAGAGGCAATCAGTCGCCAGGTTATAGCCGCTTCAGGGACGCCGAGATGCGGCAAGCTCCCCTTTCTGCCGGCCGCCAACCACGCTAATTTCATCTTCCCTCCCACGGTGGGTGGGTCGCTGAAATCGACCGCGCAGCAGGATTACGTCGAATTTTTAGCGGAAGCGGCCGTTCAAAGTCGTGCACAAAAGTCATTCAGGCGGACAACATGCACGGAGTAACAGCAGAATAAGGCAACGTAGGTCACAGTGTCTCGCTAACAACGTAAACTGGGTTACAGCAAGCTAAACGGGCCAAGGCGTTTCTTCCACAGGGAGTTGCAGAGGATTGGAAGTGCGTTGCAAGGCGAAACTGACCAGATGCTAACGACCTCCTAGCAGGATAATGCGGCTCGAAATCTCCCGGGGTGATCTCGTCCGGTGATCCCAAGGGAGAACTGAATAACCTTTTGGACATGGAAAACAACGAGCGCCTGCAGTTCCTACCGCAGGACACATACGTGACCTTTCGCGTAGCGCAGACCGCTACGGCCGTCCGTCCGGTAGGCCGCCTGCTGACGGCGATGGGCGCTGCTGTGCTGTCAACGGGAAGTCCTGAGACATACAACGACGCCTCCGCATTCAGCCCGGGATATCATATCTTCAATAAATCCACAGGTGCCGCACCGACGCAGACCACGAATCATGACGCTACGCTAACGGCAAGACAACTTACCCAGCGCACCGGGTAATGGACTGATCCGCTACGACACCGCCTAGACAACCTCCTGAACCGCGCAGACCTTCCTCCGGTCACTGCGGACAGTCAGGACGCCTTTGCCGGCTACGGTGATACACAGGAACGGCGGATAATCGTCAGTCATTTGAGTACGGTAACGCAGTCATGACCTTTCCGCAGCAGGGATCCTGCGAGTAAGCGTACACCGTGGCTAATGAGCGACTGTTTGCGGGGTCCACCACCAGCCCGACGCCCAATGCTAAACCAGAACTTCCCAGACAACGTCCCCAGCGCGGCTGCATGTGCTCTGGTAGACACAGTCGGGCTAGCAGAACAACAACGGAGTCGTCTAACCTGCCGCCATTAGTTAACAGTCAACGTCTGACCTCTGTTCCACGATACGGACAACGCGCAGCAACGGTCCGCGTCCCCGAACGCCTACGATTCGCCTGCGGCATTCAACGATGCCAGATCCCAAGCGTCCGCTCGTTAACGCCGCCGTCGTCGCAAGTGGCGGGAGCTGATTTCCGAGCCAAACTTGGTACGCAGTGCCGGCAGTGGATGGTGCACCTGGCCGTCGGCGCGGACCTCCGACGCCAACCCGCTGCAGCTGCCTCCCATCGAGAACGGCGTCCCCAATCGAATCAAGTTGACCAGTAGTCAGTCGGCGTACGCGCATCACGGAGCAGTTGGACGCTCTTCGGCTTGCACTCGGGGGCTGAGGACCCGCCAGTCCCGCTTGGGCGTCATCCAGACGACAGGAGGAGGATCGCGGTAGGCGAACCGGCGCGATGAGCGTCACGCAGTCGGCATTCTCGGGGCAGACGGCCGACCGGGTACAGCTGATCTAACACCTGGAGACCAGCGTCGGTGCCCTATAAGCTGACTTCAGCGCGGACCTGGCCGGTGTCGAACGTTACCGGCAGCGCGCCAGTTCCCAGCCAACGGCCTTGGTGTATTCGGTGCAATTAGGAGAAGGAGGTGCCGACGACCTCCGTCACCCGGCAAGCCTTTAAGAGGTACGTTCGCACTGTACCGCAAAGTGACCTTTACTTGACATTTCTTCGTGTGCTACGACGTGTCCGCCATGGATCGCGCCGTACCGGCACCGCGACCGGACCATTTGGCTCGGCTGAAACCCATTAGGGGCGACGTGCAGCTCTTCAAGCCACAGCTGCCGGCCGACCGGACCGGCCAACCGGACCGGCGTCCGCCTCGTTCCGATGGAAGGCATGGTGTGTCCGGCGGCGCTGCTGCTGTCGGGATCGACGGAGACCAACACATATGGAAGTTTCTCGGTCAGGAGTTCGGCCACCACTTCTACCGCGTGGACACGTGATTTATCTACATCGTGGAGTTTTGCTTTAATGATCATGGCATCCCGTACGGTAGGCCGCACCAATGCCTTGCGAAATTCCCAGGTGGTCTTATTAAAGTTGCATATTGAAACGCTGTCGGTCGCTGATTAAGAAATGATCATGATGCGATTTTACTGCACAGATCAATGCGGTCGGATGTTCACGGCTGACAGCCACTTGGTCCCTTGCTGGTTGCAACCGGCGACATTTTCCACACAAATCAAAAGATGCTCCTTTCCATGACAAAATTGTCTGTGACAAACAAGCACTTACCCCGGCCTATTGGCAGGTGAAGGTGGCCATCGTGGCGGCATGAGCTAATAAACAGCGGTTACTGATCTCATATGGAAACCTAACGCTCTTCGCTCATTCTGTGCCGGCCGCAACGCGTGGCACCGGTGTCGGCTGAAAGTGTATGAATACGACGGTGTACACCGTCGTGCTCGTTAATTTTTGACTGGCACCGGTGTCGTTGGCGCTGATTGAAGGACAGCCGATGCCGCCGGTATGGCTTCTGCAGCCTAAAGGGCACACGCAACCCCTGTGATCTGGATCCGCCGCAAGTGAAGTAGATGATCGTGCTCAGCTTTGACGATGCCGTCAACTCCATGTCCAGGTAAATCAAATCTCTATCTAGAAGAAGCAAGCCCTAAGCGAAGTAGTGACATAATGAAACAGTTCGGAGCAGACTACGCTGGCTTTATCACTTCCGACACAAGTTCATCAGTTCAGTTGCTTTTTAATGGTAATTTCTTGGAAACGTACTTTCGTAGTGGTAAGGGAATTGTGTACAAACTAGGATTTGGTCAATTGGGCATAAACTACAAACTTTGTCGTTGCAGATATATTTCAGTGTAGTTCTGATACGCTAGGAGGAAAAGGCTCAGTTTTCCTCTTGTCACTATCATCGGGTGAGTGGTTTCGTTTTTTTTTTAAAAATTCCAGTTGTCACTTTTTGAGCGTCCAGAGCATATCCCAGCCGAGATGGCCATTAAACGCTACAGTAGTGCATGTGCAATACATCCGCCGCTGCAGTACCACTGGACGTCGCCCTCGTGATACAGAACCATTCGCATGCACAGTGGTCAGAAACGTGTTTAATATCCGTCGCTTATTCTGAAGACGTCACCGCTGCCCGAACCAGCCGGCGCCGCGTCTGGCGCCGGACCGCGACATCCCCTGTCTCCTCAGCGAGTACGGCTCGCGCTACACCGGCCAGCCTGGCAAGCGCGCCCAAACCGTCAAGCCGCCGTCCAGCGACGTCTGCGACGACAGCCTGATGGAGCACCGCACCACGCACCAGGAGGAGGAAGCAGCTCTAAAAGCAGGCCCCAACGCCCCATGGCCCTCAAGAGCACCACATCTCCTAGTACCTCCGTAGGTCCCGCACTCCACGCTATCTATATCTTTATGCTGCCAGTGCGCTGTAAAATTATTTCTCTTCGTTTTGTTTGGTTTTGCCAAAGATATGTCTCGCGCGCAACCCTACAAACCGGCGCCTAGGCGCACCGGCGGCGGCAAATTCCGCGGTGACCCCACTTATAACGGTAAGTTTTATTTTATTCGGTATCTACTAATAATTTTACTTCATATCTTTTTTTAATTAGTATTAATTTGATTTTAGCGTTCTATCATAATTTACTTTCAGTTTTTCTCTTTCAGCTGTCTTTTGCTATCAGAAACAACCAACTATCAATTTTGTTATTTTCACTTGCGCGATTGCGTGCTTTGCCTGAATATCTACTGACTTTTTGCATTTGCTTAATAATATTATGTTTGGCTGGCTGCCTTTAGCCTTATGATTGAGTTGCTTGCGCGTGTTTTGTAGTGGACTTTTTAGCAGTGGCCGTTGACGCGGCAGGAAGTCGTGGAGACACCCGCGGCCATTCCTATGCCCACGGCCACGTTTGGCAACCCCAGCGATGCGCAGTCGCGCACGTTCCCACGGGGCGCACTACGCACCAGAACGACTACGTGCTGGTGCCGCTTCCCAGCAAGGAGCCCAGGGAACAGGTGTACGCGCCTTGCGACGCCCCCATGAACATGGCCTAGCTTCATGACCCACACCGGCGTCTCCTTCTGGATTGACCCCCAGGCCGCGCCTGGGCGTCCTTCCAGGGCGTTCAAATAGCTATGTTGTGTCAACCGGAAGTGACCGGTGACCAGTACTGTAAACACCCGGGTGGGAAAATTATGAAATTCTAATTTGCTGCTTGTTCTCGTTCAGACAACAAAATTTTAGCTCGGACCCGGCGGTACTGGACTCGCTAACCCACGAGCAGCTCCAGGCCTACTGTACGTCCGGGCGAGGCTCGCGCGCCCGCTTAATCCGGCGCGCTGGCGAGGGCTTCCTGCTCGGGCGCGGGGTGTCCGTTGCGCGCAAGCGGCCGGTACGGGATCTTTTCACTCTAGCAGTGGGCTGCTTTTTGAAGGCCGCGCCCGCTCAGCGTCGCGCTTTCTGGCTACTTCCCAAACCGCGTGCCAATCGATACCGGCCGGTGACAGGAACGCTGCCACCGCCGGCCGCAACGTCTTTCAGGAGACCCAAGGTGCTTTCAGTAGGCTGGCAGTCGCGCGCAGATGATGCGCCAGTCCAGCTCGAGCGTCTTCCAGACGACAGGAGGAGGGTCGCGGTGAACGGACCGGTGATCAGCGTCACGCAGTCAGCATTCACGGGGCAGACGGCCGACCGGGTACAGCTGATCTAACACCTGGAGACCAGCGTCGGCGCCCTATAAGCTGCCGCGGGACCACCCCAAGCAACGAGGCCTTCCGCGACTTCGGCGCGGACCTGGCCGGTGTCAACGTTACCGGCAGCGCGCCAGTTCCCATCCGCCGGCCTTGGTGGATTCGGTGCAGTTGGGCAGTGGAATGGAGGCGCCGACGACCTGCGTCACCCTGCAGGCCTTTAAGAGGTACGTTTGCACTGTATTACCAAGTGACCTTTACTTGCATGTCCGCCACGGATCGCGCCGTATCGGCACCGCGACCGGACAGTTGGCTCGGCTGAAACCCATCACGGGCGACGTGCAGCTCTCCAAGCCACAGCTGCCGGCCGACCGGACCGGCCAGACCGGCGTCTGCCTCGTTCCGGTGGAAGGCATGGTGTGGCCGGCGGCGCTGCTGCTGTCGGGATCGACGGAGACCAACACATATGGAAGTTCCTCGGTCAGGAGTTCGGCCACCACTTCTACCGCGTGGACACTTGATTTATCGTTGACTGGATGCTATCAACTGAGCGCTGGTTAGCTGTAACTGCGCGAAGGGTGAATATATCGACCATATCTAGTGTAGTTGTGAACTACGTAATGCACATAATCAGATTAGCTGATTTTCGGTCGACTCCTGCGTGTATAAACTGCATTTTACTACTGGTAGCTTATATACACTGTCCACTATATACACTTCTGGCGGCTAAAGAAAGCCGCAGCCAACGGCGCCCATCTCCTCTAGTCTCGCACAGGTAAAGCTAGTCGAAGCTATGCGCTCTTTCGCACAGATGTTCCGCGGTCAAAGCTGAAGAAAGCGTTTTTGCAGCGAGCCATAGCGGAAAAAGTGGCGACAGCGTCCATTACGAACTATCGCATAAAAGTGTTATCTACGCCAAACAGTGTCAGGCTTGGATTTCCTGTGCCATGACGGTTTGGTTCCCAGCCGGGCGAGGGTTGCATTGAATTACCGAAAATGGGGCTGTTTCTATCTAAATTATGTCATATTTTTTTCTGAATCCTTAAAGTTTTGTCACTTCGAATTAGTTTGCATCGACCTTCCCGTTGACATAAACAATTAATTGAATTAACTGAAAAAATTGAAAAAAAAGCGATTAATTGAAAAAAGGGTTTATAATGAGATTGCGGCGGATAAAAAAACAATTGATTGTTCAGTTATGAAAAGTCCGTACGGAACTAAGGATGCGAACAACTTTAAGAGCATCCATTAGGGGTTTGACCTGGTACATGGCTTTAACTTTAGCGCACTCCCAAACACATTTTTACTCTTTGTTTTATGACATTCTATAGATAGATGGTCTGTATACATGCGCGTGAAAACCTTTTGTGCGCGCAACATCCGATTCGGTACCTGTGGTTGTAAGGAGGTTCCGAAAGGTTTAAATGCATCCATGGTACCACAATTACGAACTAAAGAGTGTACGATTATGGACAGATTTTATTCTATTTTGCACATAAATGCAAGCGCGAAGGACGATCTTCTTTACACAGAACCAGAATTGCACTACTTTTTCCAAATTTTTAAAATAAATTTAAAAGTTTTTGTAATTCATTTTATGATTAGAAAAAAATGTCAGAACGGTGGTTCCGTGTAAATACGATGTGCGTGTTATGCAAAATTTCAACGAGATCGGTCCATAATGAGGCTTTCGGTGCACTAGAATGCATTTTAAATTTTCGAAATTTTCTTACAGCCATAACTCCGGATTTTGCGCGCACAAACGGTTTTCACGCAAGTGTATACCAGTGTATACCAGTATCTGGCTCTGGAATGTCATAAAGCAAAGCAAAAAAGTGGAAGTTTTCTTGCAAGTACAAGAATTTGGTACCATGAACTTCCCTCCACCACTTATTAAAATATGCTTGCCATATCAACAAGACTTAAAAATGCTGCGTGGCAGAATTGAGACGACAGATTTTGTCAACTGAAACTGCAATGCTTACTAAAACGTCAACGAAATTATCAATAAGAAACGGTTGGTGGTCGGTAAATATGATTCGCATGGTGGCGTATTTGATGTTCAAGGGTGCCGCTATGGCATTGCTGCGGAGGTGCGTCGGTGTCAGGCTGAGTTCGAGATAAGATACAGTAAAATGAGACGCGCCACGCTTCGTGAAGATACAACACTTGTAGTATAGGAGACCCTATAGATAGACACTATACAGCTTAGGACAAAATGGTCGCATACCCAAAATCTCCACATTCAGTACGCATGCAGCGCAGTGCACCGTACGACTGAGTTCAAAATATCCGGTTCGTACAAGTGCACTGCACCGCTTGCGTACAGAATGCTGGGTATGGGGCTATGCGACCATTTAGTCCTACATTGCACATAAGTACCGTACTCGTAGACAGACACAATACATAAGTGCCGTACATAGATTAAAGTTAATAACGACAATGGTATGCGGTGTCTGTTTACTGTAATCATGAATGCAGGTTCATAGCTTCAAGTTCTGAGCCGTACGCTGCAAATCGCAGCCCAAGGAACAACTATGTAAGCACAGAAATTATCGTTATTATTGCTAAGCAGCGCTTAAGCCATTCAGCGTGCCCGCTTTCCGGGAAATTACAGAGTACGTACTGTATTGCTCATATTGCCCGAAAGTACTCTGTACTTCCATGGTGTACACATCAGCGTATCTGTTATAAACGTGGGAGCTGGATAATATTATGAATTCTGCGGCGGAGTTCCTTGAAGCAAAATGGCTGGCTTTGCGCAAGTATCTGTCGGAGAGTCAGGAAAATTTGGGAAATGTGTGATAAAAGAGAAGTCTCGCCGCCGGAAGCCTCATCCGCATTTCGACGCCCAATGCAAACGGTAGAACTCCTTCGTGAAACTCGGATATCGGCATCATCATTTGCCGACTACCATCATGGCGGCTGTAATCGGTAACGGAATGGGCAAGATCCTTCTGCATTTTCTGTTTCGTTACGCGTGGAATGTGACAGCTCAAAGGTCACGGGCGACGGAAAGCATGTTCTTTAGTGTATCCACATCCGAGATCTCTGCCCAATCTTTGGTGCACGCATGTCTTAATATTCCGGTGAATCGGTGCATTTTGGCGGTGGATTATACCCAAATTTTGGATTATTGCAGAATCTAGTGGGTACGGCGGGAGATGGGGAACTTCCTGACACGGTCGGGTGCTGAATGGTGAGGGATAAGCAGAGAAGAGTGGAGTGCCGCAATCAGGGATATGTTCTGGACGGATAGTCACCGCCGTACGCATCCACCCAGGAGCGTTGTGGACGCAACCGAAACGCAACTGATGGACCAAGCGACAGTTCCAGTGTTCTTGGTATGTACAGTATATGCTCAAGCTACATATGAAAGTTTCATCTTGTTTAAAGCTGCTTATTAGACCAGTAAAAGACGCGAAATTTTTGAAAATCGGAATAAAAGCAGTACGAGTATTCATAATTACTTGCCAGAAAAGTGCAAGCGCTTTTTGCGGGCACTGTTTGACCAAAACGTATCAGAAGCACTAGTACACCATGCAGAAATGGGAAAGTAAATCTGCCAAAGCAGTATATGTTATTAATAATTTTCGTTATTGCTGAATTGTTAATGCTCACTGAGGTTGAATCTATTTTAAACAGTTGTTTCTCTTTTATATGGCTATTTGGACTTTTGCAGATTCCGGTTTCGTTCTGGAGGCGCCAGTTAAATTCTTAAAAGACGTGAGTCAAATTTCCGCAAACACTTTTAAGAGCGTACAAGCATTTAATTTATGTTATGCTGTATAATTATTTTCAGCGGTTTTATTTGATTTTCTAGCCAATTTTAAATAGCTCCGCCAGACTTCCCGTAAACCTGGTCCCCAGCTCCACGCATACCAACTCCTTAACGAGGATGAGGACACAGTGTCAGTCTACTTCAGCGCCATAGATTCCTGGACATAAGCCGCAAGGAATCTTTCTCTATGGTGAAATGCTTAACCGTCATGTTCCGGAAAGAAGGGAACGGGAGGGAGGATTTTTAGGAAAACGATCGGCCCGCCACGCCACCACCTCTTACCACACCCGAGGAGAAATGCCGGGAGCGGCAAAACGATGCTGCGTGCCGCTTACAAACAGTAGGTTTGGTTTTGGGCGTGCGCCCTGGTTTTGGGTGATCTACGGCTGAAGAAAGCCGAAGAACGCACCATGGAATGTCATATCCTATACATTGCCCCGACGAATCCGCCGGCCTCCGACTCTGCGCCGGACAGCAGATCCTTCCGATCGATGAGCAGTTAGCCGCCGTCAGCAGCGTCGGAGCTGACTATCGGGTTGACGCGGTGCGCCGGCCCCAACACGTACAGCACATATGGATGTTTCCCCAGTAATCTCGCGACCCTCTTCACCGAGAAATGCGCGGACACGAGATTCTGTGGATGGTCGTCAGTCCGGCCGTTGACGACTCGGGTGCCTTTTCCACGCCAAACGGAAACTACGGACCCTTGTGTAGTTTCCCATCAATCTGCCTGATCCTGGATTCCTCAGTGATCTCTTTTTCCAAACCGCTGATGGAGGCCGGGCATCCGCGCTTAAAGATCACATGCGTGTGGTCCCTGGCTCTCCGGGAGACAAACGACGCAATGGGCAGTGCACCAGAGAATGCGGATTAAATCCGTTCTCCACCACGGCGGTGATAGTGTGTGATATTCTGAAACCCGGGAACGGTCGTCTGCGCAAGTCTGCCCGATCCACGGGAACGGGACCATAGGCCTTAAGCTGGGTTATGTGCTGGGTTTCCTGGCGGTTATCACGGAGAACGCGCATTGTCTGCGGCACTTGGAGACCGGAGACTCGGTGCGGTGCTGTCAGATTACATGCGGGTACGATATGTATGGGGCGTTGCAACGGCTGTCCGGGATGTCGTCAGACTCACTGTGATGTTGGTAGACCGTGGGCGGAGCTATGTCGCCGGGGGAATTTTCGGAGTTGCAGCAGCTGGAGAGCGAGCTGCGTTCATGTAATGTTCCGTTGTGAAAAGGGATGGCTGTAACTGTAACCTGATTACCCAGCGATTTGATCGTGTTAGCGTAGCCTAGATGACGTAACTCCGTGATTCAGAACGGGTGTTTTCTTTTTCGTGGTTTTTACACAAGCACTAGAAATACTGGTTTTCATGATTTATTATTTATTTATTTAATTTAAGCCAATAAAATTACCAAAGGTTGCTGTAAAAATGAGCGCAGAAATCGAGGCAAAACGTTTCAAGTTCATCACACAGCACAATATACTGTAATATCCAAAATCGAAAAGCGTTGAGCGTGCACTGAACAAATTGTTACCTAATTGCGTTTTCTGTAACCTTTAAAAAAACCCCGTCCCAAGCGGACTGAACACGTCTGGAGGGGGTATCATAAATTACTTGTAACAAACGGGTGACGGCTTAAGGTGCAGGCGACTAAGAGCATGGATTTGCAAAACCAATGTCGAAACTCGCCTCGTCGAAACTGCCGAGAAGACTATCACGACCATGCACAATCGTGTTTTTGAGGGAGATCACTCAACGGAACGTAGGATTTGGGTGCTCCACGAAACACAAGAAACAATCATAATTAATTTAATTTATTATATCATTTTATTTACTGAAAACTGAATATCTCGTCAATTAGGTTTATTATCCCTGTACAGTAATTTGTATGCGTACGAGGACAGGCAGTTAGTATTCGCGATCACCTAAAAAACTAGCGAGAATTCGCGATCACTGTGCCCGGGTTGTGCAGATCAGTCAGTAACCAGCCAGCCACCCAGGAAATGCAGTCCAGTGACACTCCACACAGCCATTGTACTGGACTGCCTTCTCCTGGTGGCTGGCTGGTGACTGACTGATCTGCACAACCCGGGCACGGTGATCGCGAATTCTCGCTAGTTTTTTAGGTAATCGCGAATACTAAGCCTGTCTTCGTACAGACTATTGTGAATCTTCTGTATGATTACTTAGGCACAAAACCCAATTATTTAAGCAGAAGAAGACTTTTCTAGACTATTCGAAAAGGAAATTTATAACGGTTTTTTCACTCCTTTTTCTCAGTCATGGATGTTTACTTAAACAGTTCACAAGATATCTTCAGAATAGTTTCTCTTACAAAGATTTCCGATGTAATTTCAAAGAGCTTTTCGAAAAGTTTTATATTATGTTTACTACAATGAGAATTACTGAATTTATACTCTTATTTTCTGATCGGCGATTTCTCCCCGTTTCTTTCCGAGGACGAATCTCACCATCCACCCTCTGAGACCTGCTCGTTCGCCACCTCTCCACCTCCAGCCACGTTGACCGCCGGCAGCTGCTGCACCACGAGCGACTGCTCAGGGCCCCAGCCTTCTAGGACAGCGTTGGCCCCTTCCTGCCGGGTGCGTTGGCCGTATTTACCCCCGCCCCGTTCCCAACCGCTACGGCCTGAACTGCAGCCATGTCATAATTATTAGAGCGCATGCGATGACAGATTGCCGCTCGTGGCAAAATTCAGAATACACGGTTAATCGGATTGGTGCCCATCTTTTTACCGGAATTTTCAATATCTAAAATTAAGCATTTTGACATGGCAAAATGCTATGCGATTGGAATAGCAGTAGGAGCGGCATAAAAAGCATAAAAAAGCATAAATTCAAAAATTTTTATTCGACTGCTAGACAAGAGGAGGGCGTCATGATACCACAGTAAATTTAGAATTTCAAGCACTCTCAGCATCTCCCTGAACATGGGAAAATGCAGATTCTCAAAAGTCGAGTTCCTGGAATTTTCAGAAGATGCCAGGTTCAGCCAAAATATTATTCAGCCTGACAAATTTCCGATCCTTAGCTGAAACTCAGACCAATCACACACAGCTTTCGCGATGTGAAGTAAAATTACTAGTAATTTAATTTTGGATAGCACGATCGCTTTCGAATTCCGGTGCATTTTGCTCTTGAGCAAATAGCACTAGATAGATTATTATATAAAACATTGTGTATATTAAATTTATTTATCCACCGTACATTCACTGCCCAATTCTTAACTCACACGGCGCTAGAGTAGAATATGCTAACCAGCCTGCTAGCAAAACGTAACTCAGTACTTTTTAATGACTCTGTCTGTACTTGCGTGTCTGCGCTTAGCAACGGAAGGACACATTTCGTGTTTCAACTGACACGCAACGCTGTTTTATTTCTCTGACGAGATTCCTCGTTCGCCAATTGTCGAGTGTGTTGATCATTTGAGATAGGATTTCGATCCCCTGTTTACAGAACCCGGCGCAGGTCGCGGTGTCCTCTACTTGATCATCATTATCTGCTCAGTTAGCATGCTATGTTATACAGTATTATCAGTTGCTGTTGCGATCACTGATCGATGTTTTCCCACCACTCCTGAAGCAATACATGCGCAATTCTTTTTATCCCAGTTTTGGTGTAACCTTGATTACTGTCGTCCTTAGTGGGACGGGACTGCTCCCGTAATCGTAACTTCGTCATACCGCTGAACTAGGAGAGCCTATCTTTTTTGGCAGAGCTGAATGTTAATTAGCTAATATTTTTTTGCAGTCAAATAAAGGTCCTACACCGTGCAGCCGCATCCCCCAGCTTCTCTATTCCATGTCCTGCACGATTTCACACCATGTTTTGCACGTTACGGTACGTCCGTCTCAAAATTTATACTGTATAAAGCAGACGTCAAAAGCCGATATGCACGCTCATGCGTGACTGTGCGTTACCACCTCTATGGTCAACACTGTTCATTTATAAAATTTAGATAAATTTATATTTTGTAACTTAGCTGTTCTGCATTATTCTACGCGTAAGTAAGCAGTATATCTTGGATTTGTCATAAATCGATGAATTATTCTTTCAGGCTGGAAAAACTGTGACGCTTCGTGTTTAATTTTCACGGGACGCGTACAGAAAGTGTCGCCAACAGGCTGCAGAAGGTACAGGACTGCCCCTCTACGCGAATTCGGCGACTGGCGAGTGGCGACTGTTTCAGTAAGCTCTGTTGCATTAATTTTATTGAACGTAGTCTCGGTGAAAAATCATAAGATCAGTTAATGCTAAACGAGTTCAGATATCAGTATCAGTTGGCATTTTCACAACACAGAGCGCCATTATACGTATATGTAGCTAACAAATCTGAAGATCACCAGTGACAAACAGTATTAAAAAGCCATGCAAGGTCACCGTCACCGGCAGTCGAGCCAAGCCACTGGTGGCAGTAATTTGCGATTGTTTTGCAAAGAGTTTTCCCATGAATCATCTCTTGCAGAATGCTGCTTGGGCTGATTTGCTTGCTTGCTAACAAAGATGTGCTTTGCACGGCGCTTTAATGCATTGCGAGCTGCTTGCTGATCAAGGCGCTGCACGGCTTCATTACTAAAGAAAGTGGTGACAGCCAGATGATAACATAATAATAATATGCATTCCGTAGGATGAGAATGGTCTTTGATTAACAGTTTCAACCTGAGAAATCGTTTCCGCTGTGCGGCGGCTTCCTATGCGGAAATGAAGCAATTCATGCCACAGGAAACAGGCGGATATCGCTGGCGCATCCATGGCTCGACGTGAAAAACAAGCGGGTACGTCGACAATCACTAGGGCGGTATGACGAGATACTTATAATCCAGTGTAACAACTTTGAATCGGTACCGAATTGGTGTTGGAACGGAATTTTTTGTTGGGCTTAATGACGGCGAAAATAAGTATTTCTCGGACTTTTATTTCTCTTTTCCTGGATAGTGGTGATCTGGTTTTTAATGGTAATACAGTAAAAGCCATGGTTAACTCCGCTGTTCTCCCACATTATATGACTGCACTGTACTACCCTTTCTGACTGATTATGCGGATGACCAACGACCCAACGTTATTTACCGATCACTGGTTTACTTGTTCAGTGTCCACTGTATTATCATGGCGCTCTTTGAGCAATGGAGCTTACAGTTACCGATTTTATCTCAACCCATGGTGCGGCTCATCCAGGTCAGTAAGGCAATTGGCCCTCATCCGCTCCCGGAGCTATGCTGTGCCTGTCGCTGGGTTTCGGCACACCGGGATGCTTAACCTATTATTGTATTACAACTTTTCCTGTTGGCTGTTTTTATCTTGCATTGCACAGAGCCCATTAGGTGAAGGATATGTATTATTATAGAGATTCATTTCTGTTGGCTTACCGCAAGGCAGACTTACAAAAAGCCAAGTGGCAGTGAGTAACAACAAATGACGCGGAAAAAACTACCCAATAGCGAATTTTAGATTTCACAAAACAAGTTACGTCCAGTTCGACGTTCGGGTAGAAGTTGGCGTTACGGGTTGATTTACGTCCGTTCGCGACGTAAGGCGCCGTAAGCCAACGTCGTTGGCTGACGCGTAAAAACTGTCTGCCGTACGTGGATCTGTGCAACGGCTCAGCCATATGTTAGAGCGACAAGCCAGCGTTTGCTGCCTGTGGATCTTTTTTGTATGCTCTAACCGCCTCCCCGAGAGCAGGTTGGTCACGCTCTCCTGAGTCGTCTCGGCACTCTCGATTCGATTTAATTTTCAGCTGTACGTCACTGCAAGTGTGCATCCGTACAAGCATTTTAAACGCTGTTAAGTCTGCTAACGTACTGTTTACCTACGTACTGACGCGGTAGTTTCTAGTGAACGGAGGCTAAACCATGTGAAATCTAAAATTCCCTAATAATGCGATAACATACCAACTGTCACTGCCGCGATAAGTGAATGACCGAACTTACGCTAAGTCAGCCTGTTGATAAACAACCGAGTACATGTACTTTATGCATCTTCACATCGCACATGCAAAAAAGAGCTCGAAAGTGTTACTGTACAGTGCGCGGCACTTGATTAGCATTTTATTGCAATTAAGCTAAGTACATTTTTGATCCTGATATGTTCGTATTGATAGCCATTAGCTTTCATTACACACAGAATACGCGATTTCCACGATTTGAGTGCGTTTCGAATTTTAACAGCTTGTGATCTCGCGCGTCACAGCACTTCAAAATTCGCTTAAAAATCGAGTTGACCGCGTAGTCCATCGGCGCAGCATCTGGTGAATTCGCTAACCATTCTTCTTTCGGAATGTACTTCACTTTTTCATCTTTCAGCCACTGGACAAATCTTTGGCCACATGGGAGGGGGCACTGTCCATGTGCAGGACCACTTTCTTGGCGTCCGATCCGTAAAGTCAGGGAACGTCTTTCCTGATTATTGGCTTCGGAACTTGGTCGATGAATACTTTGTGATCAACTTTCGTATCGGGAGGAACAACGTACATCGCAGTCTGTCCGCGCCAGGAGATGCCCATTGCCAGCATCACTTTTTTGGGCCAGTTCTTGCGGGGTAGCTTTTGCCAACTTTCAGGAACGACAACATTTTTCCGTTTGTAGTAGTAGTCCGTCTGCCCGGATAAATCATCAGTAGTAATCCATATCTCATCATCGTAAGAAGAAATTTCAGTTTTCGTCGCGACAAGTACCTTACAAACGTCTTGGCGCTCTGGGCCCGTTGTACAGCCTGGGTCGCCGATAGCGCGTGGACCTTCTTCTTTTTCAGCAGCTTCGCGTCCAAATTCTTGGCCAAAATTCGTCTCACAGATCTATCAGAGATCCGTAAACGTCTCCCAATCTCCCGAATAGAAGGAGGATTCGGAGAATCAATCAATTTGGACACTTTCCGGACGTTCTTCTGGATGCACACTGTAGGCTCGTTCTGCGGTGGCAAATTTTTCGTCTCTGGAGGGCTCCCGCTTAGTAGAGCTTGATTTTTCTTAACGATCCTTTCAACCGTGCTCTTACTGAGTGGTTTCTGGAGCTCAGATAATTTTTCTACAATTTTCCGAATAGATAACCCACTTGCATGTAGGGAAATCACTACAGCCTTACGTTCAAAATCAACTTGTCGAGGCATTTCTAAACATTTCAACGTTAACTACATTTCAATAAACTCAGAATAAAATTCTGTACAACTACACAAGTGAGCAAAACAGCCCAGACTACAGGGAAATTAGCAGACGCGTTTCGTTTGCACTGTCTTCAACTTGGCTGCCGCGCACTGTATATCCAGTTATCTTCAATACTGTACATCGGTAAAGCTTATTACTGCCGTCTTGAATGACTATCGAGTTAGCTTTAATATTGCTAAATTAATTAACGGAATTTATTTCTCAATACGTACAAAGTGAGCTTCGCTCAGCAGTTATAATTAAATGAAGAATTTGTCCCAATTAACATGAGAAGGGACTGTAAATTAATAATTATTGCGCAAAATTACCACCTAATTAGTAATGAATGCCATCTCAAAGTCAATCAATTAATGGTAGCATATATCTCTCTGCGTTGTAATTATGTTAAATCTGAATTTGTTATTACACAGCGTCAATAACACAGTATTAACAGCATTAACGTGCAATGCATTGCAGTTGCATTGCACTCGTGTACACCGTGTAACGCGTAACACGCACAATGCACGCATAAGTCAACGATGGCCAACGGAAAATCTAGTCGAGACTAGATTTTCCGTTTGGCAATGTTGCCTTAAAGTGGGCATGTGTTGACTGTTGCAAGAAAACAATGCACAACGCTTGCGTTATCTCTGAATGACACATAGGACCATGACGCACAGTCCGTTGGGCTGCATTATCATAAGGCAGTCAGAACTGAAAGTACCTATTAAGTATGTCAAGTTGCGGATAGTATCGTAATTTGCACCGTACCTTGAAAATTTGTTGAGATTTATTGTCACATGCAACGGGACATTTGACAGTATGGTCCCTCTAGGGTAAAGAATGAGATCGGTAACCCAATTGATGTAGGGTACGCAGTAACCTTTTAATGTGCAAGCGTACGCATTTTTGCTTAGCCTACAGCACTGCCACTTATTACAAACGTTTTGCACAAATTCATTAATCATGTAATGTCGTCGACCTCAGTTGCGCCCTTGGCGAACGCTGCGAATATGGGGAAACGAGGCTGGCATATGTATTAGTGCTAGTATTGTTTGTCACGTACTTACTTGTACTACTTTATCAATAATGTGATGGCGGTCATGGCAGACTCCAGGAATGTTGTACATCGTAAACGGCTTATACTACGTACGCAAAATATTACTGTATCGCATCAGTCTTTGTCCAACCGCAGTTTCAATATTCGCATGTGTTCGCCAGATTCGCCAAGTTCATGTTCAGGTTAAAGTGTATCCAGAATATCTTAACATTATTACAGCTTGGAAAGTACCCTTAATAAAACAAGAATTGAATTAGCAGTACGAGGTAGTGTTACTGATGTTTTGCATAAGGGAAGGGGACTTTGTTACAAACTTTCTGTTCCGAACAAGCCGAAACCTCACAACAGATTAAATAAACTTAATTAATGTTTTTATTTTGAATTTTTACAGGCGGGTGGTCGGAATTTAGATTAAGTATTCAGCCCGTTTCCATTAAATATTTTGCAGTTTACAATTTGCGTGCTTTCTACAACCTACACCAGATTCAGTATGACTCGCCAACGGTTTTTTTAAAGGCCAGTCTAGGTAAGCATACCCATCAGCATACCCGGTCTCATTTTCCCATATTCGCAGCATTCGCAGCGGTCGCCAAGGGTACTTTAAAGATCAGCCTAAGAGAAGCATAAGCAACCGCATACCGGGTCTGATTTCCCATATTCGCAGCATTCGCAGTGCTCGCTAATGTTACTTTAAAGGTCAGTTTAAGTGATACCCAACGGGATACCGGGTTTGATTTTCCCATATTCGCAGCATTCGCAGCGGTCGCCAAGGGTACTTTAAAGATCAGCCTAAGAGAAGCATAAGCAACCGCATACCGGGTCTGATTTCCCATATTCGCAGCATTCGCAGTGTTCGCTAATGTTACTTTAAAGGTCAGTTTAAGTGATACCCAACGGGATACCGGGTCTTATTTTCCCATATTTGGCAGTGTTCGCCAGTGGTGCTTTAAAAGTCAGCCTAAGTGAGAGTTTTCCATATTGGTTTTAGAGTATGGTACATCAATGATACTGCCTTTATTGCTCATTCAATATTTAATAATTTTATCATATTTAAATTTACGAAAAAAAATTGCAATACAGTACTGTAATGTTATCGTATCCTGGATACGTTGTAATCTTAACATGAACTTGGCGAATCTGGCGAATATGCGCGAAAGACTGAAACTGCAGGTGGGGCACTAACTGATGCGAATAACGTACGTACTTACTACGACCACTAAGTAAGTACTGCTAGAAATTATACCTTAAGAGCGTAATACAGAAATGCAAATAAAAAAGCAATCAGCAATTATTTTAAAAATAATCTAAGTGGAATACTGCAGAAGAAATCGAAGAAAATATAAAATTTAATGAACCTACAAACTATATTCTTAGCCTACATCTAACCAGTAAACCCCATTGTATGTGTGCTAAGAGAAGTACACGAACAACAGCCCGCGGTGGTCCCAGGAACGAGTTATTAGTAAAGTAATAACAGTTAGTAATTATTAACAATTAATTCATTTGTACGACCAAATCGTATGAAAAACCTGGGGGGTTGGGTTTGCCATGAGCGTCAGTGCAATAATGTGTCCAGCAGACGGCAGCACAGATATATAATATTGGAACTAATTATATCCCACCTCGCTTCCCTATATTCGCAGCGTTCGCAGTGTTCGCCAGGGGCACAAAAGGGGTCAACTGCTTTGCATCCCTTATTCATAATAAGTAATGTTATATAATATATAAATTATAATATTATTTGCTTCGGCTAATTATCAGAGCAGTCCACCCGTTTTCTGGCCTAAAGTTAAACGTGGCCGCGTTATGCTACGCAAAAATGCGTACGCTTGAACATAAGGGTTACTGATCTCATATGGAGCCACTGTGGTGTTTCCTCTGTTGCTGTGCTCAAGCTGGTGAACTGATGACAAAAACCATCGTGCTTCTTCTGTTCCTCAACATGAATGTGCAGTGTCCACTTTATTCCTGACATCACGTCGTATCCCTTCGTGTTCTGTCATGTTTAGCACAGCGTCACAAATGTATTTGGAGCAGTTCAGTACTGGTAACGTGCAACATGTGACTTTCTCTCAGGAAGATTAGTATAGTACGTCAGTCCGTTTACCATGTAATGGTGGAAAGATCTCACTTGCTTCTATTAAAAGCGTTATAAGTTTATAATCGTTGCTAAGCAGAAAATACGATCCGCTCTGAAAATTCCTCAATTCACCAACACATCGACTACGCGCCGGAAACAACATATCACTTTTTCTATCACTGCTCTATTTATAAGCACCCCTCGTTTACTGTGTTGCGAACTTTCCTAGAACATGCTGACTTTACAGGATTTTGTTTCCTTAACATAAAGTGGTTGTTGCCGCTGCTTTCTAAAGTTTTGGAGTTCTCAAACAGCTTTCGGTGATCCAATGATAACCGACTAGTTTTTACTGTCAAATGCTTACTCTGTTACCTTGGCAATTCTTATAACTTTACATTTGTTGGAGCAATGGTCCTTGAAAGGACTACGCTGTATGTTAATGCAACAACAACAACAACAACAACATCATCGACTACGCTGTATATTTATGCAACAACAACAACACATCGACTAAACTTGCGCTTTCCTTTCTATCCGCTCTTTCCGCAATTTTTTATGCTTGTGACGGATCAGTATACGCACTGCTGAAATAATAATATCAAGGCAGCCAGACCGATGAACAGACCGGCTAAAATGAGTCCGTATGCTAAATTATTTTCCGATGAACCAAATACAAAGATTACTGAACTGGTAGTCAGAGAAAAAGTTGTTGGAAACGTACAAGACTTGATAGCGGATACTGCAGCTAGTTCTAACCCATCACACTACCTAAATATTACAATTTCTAGAAAGAAGCATCAGATTTTCTATTATTTGTTAATGTGTTATCTGAATTACGTCCCATAATTCAACAATTAAATAAATGCGCCATAAATAAGAAATGTAATAAATGCAATTAAATAATTCCGTTGTTTGCAAATCGATGTGGTAATTAGTACATAAAATTATGATAAACTCTTCGACTCAAGGTTCCTCACACACAAAGCCGTCACCAAACCGTCTAGTCAGCCGCCAGCTTGGACTGAAGCCCGGATGGTAATGCCTAAGTTGAGTATTCATCCATCTTGAAAACGCGAAACTTAACTGAAAAGCGTCCAGTTGCTCCCCTTGAGAGAAGGCAGCGTTTGTGCGTATCCTTACGGAAGTCGTTACATGGATAATGATTGGATTCCTTCGGTTGACAAGCGCGCCGGGTGCCAAATATATTAGTTCGATGTGCTCGATGCAGCTAATATCTGCATTCTCGCTGAGGACATAAGATTGTTCCATGACTTTCAGGAACAGGCAGATTTCTTTGCATTTGCTATCAACGTCTTTCTTAGAGGCTTTGTTATAATCAATAATTGTCATGTCCGCAAAATGAATAACAGCCCTTCCATTTTCACCGATGCCGATATGGACAATGTCAAATCCAGGATGATTTTCTTTTATTGGTATTAAGTAATAGTCTCCAGCCCCATTCTTCCCGTTCTGGCGTATAGCGCATCTGAGTTGCTGGAAAACATTTCTGTATCTGTTTTGTGCCTGAAGTAAATTTTCACGGCTGAAGTAGATATCGTCTTTGGGAGTATTGCCTTCGTCTTGGGGAGTATTGTCTTTGTTTTGGGGAATATTGCCTTGCTGTTGTTTTTCATCACTGATCGAATAAGGTTTTTCTTGTTTCGGCCATCGCAAGTCGCTTGTACCCAAGTGGCATTGGTACTGCGCTTGGCCTTCCACTGTTTTAGAAAATTTCTGTCTATCAAGATGAAATTTTTTTTTGAGTTCGAAGTCAAGCGCCTGTACGTCGCCATAAAGGATTTTCAAATCAAAGGTTCGATCAGCAGACCCGATCACGATCCTATATACGTACTGTTCCCAGTGCCACCAGAGTGTCGGTGACGTTGCATATACATGCCTCCCCATTCGGTTGATTTCCGTTAAAGTAAGCGCCAACCTCAATTCCTGTCTGACGTACTCCGACACGTGTTCCATTTGAATGTCAGCACGACGAGAAGAATCACGGGGTAGATCTCTATCCGGTTTACCGTAGCAAGCATATAACCGATCGAAAAGGTGTAGCCGCTCATCTGCCGTAACATTTTCATCCCGTTCTGTTGCCGCAATCGATTGTCGATCGTTTAATTCACTCAATGCGCTTAAGAGTTCCGAAAGCACTTTTGTATGACTCAAAAAAGCCGCTCGTGCTGAATATCCTGTGGAGTAGAACTGCTCTTCCAGTTTGTCTTTGACTCTGGTAAGCTTGTTTCCGTAGTCCGAGTCACGAAGGGCTGGCATCACGGTATTCAAATCTTCGGGTTCATATTCCCCTTTAAGTATTCTGCCATGAACTTGAGAAAGAAATGGTTTATATTCCAGAGCTCGTAATACCTCTTCTTTGGTCCACGACAAATAAAAAAATATTTCCAGTTCGTCGCTTTGATTTTCCAGTAAACTGTTAAAATTCGAAGAAACGTATATAACGCGCCGATTTGCTAAATCATCTTTTCGCCATGTTTTGCACAACAAGAACAATTTCCCTAGTTCCGCCATATGTCCTTGAGAGTCGCCACCAATATTCAGTTCACCCTTGTGTCGGATTCCGTCCACAAAAAGCAGTATACGTTGCGGATAACTTTGATTACTCGCCAGACATTCTTCCTTGTTCAAAAGTTTCTCGAATGAATCACTTTTAAAATCGAACATTTTAACGTTCCACGCACGATAATCTGATTCGCCCGAATGCCACAGAATTACGCATCTTGCATCTGTCTCAGATTTTTGGAGCCTGATCCAAACAATGGTTATATCATCTTTGCTTCTGAAGATGTCAAGAGCTGATGCGTAACACGCGAGTGTTTTGCCCGAGCCAGGTGAGCCGCACACCAGAAGTGATGACTCTTCACTGGGGTTATTTAATTTTCGTTCAATAGCTCGGTGTAATCTCTGCATTTCGTGTCGCTTCACAAAGATATACCTCCACTTTTGCTTTGGATGGACCACCTGCTCTCCGAGCTCACCTGTTTTGACAAGAGCTAAGGGAAACTGGCCATAACGAAAAGCTGTTGCAGCCTCCTTCTCATTGCGCGGGTCCGGAATATAGCGGAATGCTTCCTTGCATTTCAGATGAATGTGCTCTTTGGCCATTTGATTGTGAATAAACGGTAAAACAGTTGGTTTTGTCTCCAAATCACTGAATGCGAGTTGATACGTTGGGGTACCCGGGATTCTTCGGCGTTCTTCGTCTGCAAAATTATTAAGGCATTTTCAAAAATTCTGCTGTCTATCACAACTTTTGGCATCATAATCGTACGAAAAAAAACCTAATACGACACTAACTAGAAATAAAGCTATGCCAGTTGCTTCTACTTTATAGAAGGGGGCGGGATTACTGCATAATTATCGTCTATCGCTGTTAATGCACGTTTTCGTGGGCTGACCGACCATATGTAGCCGATTGTCTTGAACGAAACGTTGATGGGCTTACGATCGAACCGTTGTGCCGGCAAAAGGGTTTTGTTACAATAACTTCTTAGACGTTAATGGATTAGGTGAGCGCCTAATCCATGGACGGACGACCATGGGATGGACGACCATGGATCACGCACTTCCGAGCGGCAAAATCTTTGCTACGACGGCAACGCCATTTTACGTCATTGGCAAGTTTCGCTGCGACCAAGAACTTCTATAGTTTGAACGACTGCGCAACGGTCGGCTACGTCATCACTGCCGCATACAGAAACTAGAAAGCAACGCTGCGTGCATGCTCACCATAACCTCACAGCTCTATTGCCCCTTCTAAGAGATACCTTGACGAAAAAGCTTTCCGAGATTTTATTACAGTATATTGAATATAGAAATCCCAGTTCGGGGGGGGGGGGAGGGGGAAGAAACAAAACAGAACAGAAATCTGCTGAGAAACTGATAAAAAGCGTGAAAACCCGCATCTGACACCATGGCAGCCGCCCTTCCGTTTATGCGGGAGTGATGACGTATAACGGTTGGTTACCAGTCTTTCTCACACTACATATAGTAAACACTTGCTACTAATTATGAACGACCGGGACGCATCTGCCGCACGGTCGTTCATATGGCCACCTATAGCGAGTGAATGGTTGATATATAGTCGTTCATAGCGATAGTGGCTAATCTATATTTTGGTGTAAAGATTTGTCAAAAACGTTTCCAAATATTTTGTCCGGGGGATAATTTACGTGGATGCATTACAGCACAGCAGTAAACTAGTAAATTTCCACCCCGTAGAGCGTATATTCCACCTGTACGCTCCGAATTTTTTGTTCTTTTGTTAGGACCCCATTATCTAAGCCGAATGAGGCAGAAAAAATTATGGAGGGGCAATTTTAAGGTATAAATTAAAGTGGGTTCTCGAGTTCGAGGTCGCGGAGACTTGGAGGTGTAAGAGGAGAATCCTCTTTACACACAGCAGCCGCCCATCCGCCGCCTACCTGGTTGGCTCAAGCTCAAGCACAAATATCTTGATCTTCGCCAACAGCGGCGATGGCATAGTGGCTGTGCTACGTGGATCTCACTCGGTGAGCCAGCGGTTCGATTCCGCTCCATCGCCATTTTTCGGAATTTCCTCAACAGACAGGATCTTCATCTGACCGCCCTCCCTCGCTGAGATCACCACGGACAGCCGACTTATGGCTGCCTCTGTTATACAGGTCGCGGAAACTTGGAGGTCGCAAGCTGTTTCTACGTTGTCCCAAACAAATTTCGCGCAATAAAAATTGCAGTTTAAAATGCTTTTTCGATAAATTTCGTAGCAGTGCATTGATCCCGAAGAACCTGCAGTTTTTATTGCGCGAAATTTGTTTGGGACAAAGTAGAAACAGCTGGCGACCTCCAAGTCTCCGCGACCTCGAACTCGAACCTTCTTTGTTGTTGTTGTTCCTTCTTTGTTTGTACTCTATAAACAGTACTTTAAAATGAAATAAATCTTGAGCCATTTTTTTTCAATTGCGTCGTTAAAAGAACACAGAGAAGATACACTGTAGCCAAGCCACCCGAGTCATTATACAAGTTTATACTTATACAAGTTTAACTCCTGTTCTTACGGTCGTTCAAATTGCTACATACAGTAAGTGAATGGGTGATGGTCATTCAAAGTGGCTACCATTTATTACAAACTCCACAAACCGATTCCGATTTTCTTCCGGTTTTTTTCTTTACCCAATTCAGCACAACGTACTCTATACATAGCATTCGAAATTTTTAAAAATCGTGAACAGTTTACTTGCAAATCCGTTGCTAAAAAAACAGCAACGAGTGACGCAGCACAAGCCAGCCAAGCCATTGCACTACGACTTCCCTAGATGATTCAAGTTGGCACGAAATATGTGGGGCTTGCCAAGGCGAAGAAGAGAAGTTTACGTTTAATTTGATTAATCCATAATCTACTGAAAATTGTTTGCTAGGCTAATTTACTTTTATTTTCGCATGTGTCATTTACACAGCGACAGCAGAGCCGATATGTGTGGTGGGAACTTCTATGATCATAGTGGTTAGAGGAGGCAGAAAATCGTCGAAGTGATCGCTTATAAAGCATGGCGAGTTGCAGCACCCGGCTCGGTCGGTTACTGGGGGACTGTTGCTCGCCGCAGCTCACAAAGCGTTGGTGAGCAGTTATTTCAGCAGGTAAAGTGTAAGTGAACAATTGTTCAGAAAAGTCGAGTTATTCGTACTAAGCGAAAAAAATTCGGTTAATCGGTGATATGAATCACAGGCATACATTGGTATGCTCGGTTTATTTTGTGACGCCTAAATGTACTGGGTTTACTTTCTATACTTTTGCGCTGATTTATCGAGCTTCTTTGCGCATTTTCTCGTTACTCGACCCAGGTGCAGCTGACCTTTACCATTAAATTCCCAAGTTATAAAATCGGCCTTTAGTGGCATCAACTGAAACTGTCCGATATCACAGTGTGGTCACTTTGGTGTACATAATATGTTAATCTCACACCGTCAGATGTCAATGGTATTGACAGATTGGTGCTGAGATTAACACAGTATAACTTACCGCTACTCAAAGCAAGTTCTCTAGGGAGAGTGCTTCTGTTTGACGGCGTAAACTTTGCCGGGGATCTTGCAACACTCATGACGGGATTTGGGAAAGGAGCCGGGGCTTTTGATATCAATTTGTGCTCCGATATCGGAACCTTGACCGAATGAACTCGGAGATGCGAGGCGAGATCTTGGAAATTATTTAGAGTAATATTTCTTATAACTTCTGGGCAACCATCGACCAGGCACGTTGCGTCAAATCGCAGTGTTTTCGCTTTACATTGCAGATCCTTGTGATCTGGATGCGCCATTAGAGCATAGCTCATATTTTCGTCATGATTTTTTAGAAATTCAGTCGTGCCCGGACAAGAGCTTGGCTTTAACGGGAATCCACACTCAGCGCACATGGTTTCTAGACTGAAGAGAGACGCTATGGCCTGCTCGCCCTCAATGATCATCTCGGAATTTCTTCTAATCTGATCTTGCCCACTTGAGGTGCTGCTTTTGTCTGCAATTTGGAATTTTCTTTTAGCTGATGCAGTAAGTTCCTTGCTGACAAACCAAGTTTTTGATGCAACAATATTAATTTTAGCATAAGAGAAGAGTAGCGTAACGCTGAAATCAACTGGATGAGGTCTTGCCCTTCTCGCACTACCTGCGTCTGCATTGTAAACTCACAGTGGGAAAATTAAATACTGGCCACTTTTAACCTATGGCGAAGGTTACAAATCAAACAGTGAGTTCCCGCCGTAAAAAGTGAAAAACGGATCCAATCGTAATTACGAAAGTGCATACGAGTACCACACATTGTCACTGAATATCATCACTGTTTCGGCCTTGAGTACTCACGAGTTGCATTTACAGAGGGGTCATTTTGATGCCTCTCTGCGATTGTTTTCTCAAGCGTGTTGACCTTCCCCAAGGCAAAATCCAAGTTTTTTTGCGTCTGTTTCATCCGCTCTTTAAACACTGCCTCAGCCTGTTTCATCCGCTCTTTAAACACTGCTCTAGTTTCCTCAGGGCCGTCGGTTTGAAGCGAATCCTCGTAGTCGCTCTTATGCTTTTCAAGTTCCGTTTGATATTGTATCTGGATTGCTCTGCGATCTTCAAGAATAGACTGTAGCCGAAGAACATCATTCTGGCGTTCCACATCTATGGGAAAACGAAGTTATATATCAGCGAATTGTTCTAATAAGGTGCTGTTATACTTTATGTTGGTGGCGGAATAATGTTAATATTACTTACTTTTTTTCGCTGTGATTTGATGCGCATCATAGAAAGTCTACTCAGTATTTACCATTGGGATTAAGGAACACGAAGTCGTTTTCCCTCTCCGTAAAACGCTCCAAAAGCTTTGTGCGAGTTATTGACTTTTAAAGTTACCAAAGCGAGTTATCGAGTTTTAACGTAACTATGTAGCGTAACTCGCTACTTAAAAAACTAAACTCTAACATGCCTCCACTAAAATTTGTATATATATTGTTTATGGTATCGTAACTCGCGGTATAACTCAAAACTCGGTTTTACCTGCACAGATAGCGTAACTCGTAGAGTAACTCTCACGCTACCTGTAACTCGTAACTCTAACGGTGGGTGCATTTTCCATAACTGCCCAGGGCTGATGTGTTGTATTACTTGGAAAAAACACAGTAGTAGTGGCCTACAGTATGTCATATGTGCTAAACGTCATTTTATTTTAGGCGTTGTAATGTTAGATAGAAAATGGTAGTAATGTATGTAAATTTGGTACGAAAGGTCATCTTAATTTAAATCTTCAATTTCGAACATAGCAGCAGTTAATTTCTTATTTAAGCAAAGTACCGATGCACTTTACTAAAGTATGGAGATACTATAGTTTGTTGAGGTTTGCCGATCGCTTTGGCTGGTTTGCTCTGTTAGAAGGAGTTTTTAGAAAAAAGTGAAACCGTCTGGCCGGGTTTTGGAATATGGGCTTTCGGATTCTGGGAATGGTTTTTGCTGTTCCTGTACGGTTAAGTTGGGTTGGCGTATCCCTTTCCATTTTTTGTGATAATAAAGATCTAGATAGAATGTACATAGAATCTAGGTATACTGCGCACGTGCATATATATAACGTATGCTTGCGTCTGCATTGTAAACTCACAATGGGAAAACTAAATACTGGCCGCTTTTAACCTACGGCGAAGGTTACAATTAATCATGGTTTGTACGAGAGTGAATTCCCGCCGTAAAAAGTGAAAAACGGATCCAATCGTAATTAGGAAAGTGCATAAGAGTACCGCTTATTGTAAGTACAGTGAAACAGTGAATATCATTACTGTTTCGGCCTTGTGTACTCACGAGTTGCATTTACAGATGGGTCATCTTGATGTCTATATGCGATTCTCTTCGTGAGCGTGTTGACCTTCCTGGTGGCAAAATCCAGGTTTTCTTGCGCCTTTTCCTTCCACTCTTCAAGCGCTGCAATAGTTGCTTCAGAGCTCCTGGTGTTAAGCGCATTCTCGTGGTCCCTCGTATACTGTTCAAGTTCCTTCTGATATTTCATTTGGATTGCTCTGCGATCTTCAAGAATAGCCTCTAGCTGATGATCGCTTTGAACACCGTCCTGGCGTTCCACTTCTATAGGAAAACGAAGTTATCAGAGAATTGTTCTAATAAGGTACTGTTATACTTTATGTTGGTGGCGGATCAATATTAATATCACTTTTTTTCGCTGTGATTATATGCGCATCATAGAAAGTCTACTCACTACGCAGTATTTACCGATGGGATTAAGGCACACGAAGTTGTTGTCCCTCTCCGTAAAATGCTCCACAAGATTTTTGCGCTGATAACTCAACCGTTTTTTGCACGCCAAGCATTCAATATAAGGTTCTAACTCATCTAACAATTCTTCTGCCTTATCTTCATCTTTTCGCAATTCATATGCCTCATTTTCATAAATTATATTCGTGAACTTCATCCATCGTAAGAATTCATTTTCTCTTTTAACCATTATCGATTCCAATGGCAACCGATCTTTCACTTTGTCCTTGGCTTTAAATCTCACTTGAATGTTTCCCCATAACGGCAAATATTCTCCTTAAAAACAGAGATTCAAAATACCACTTGAGAAATTTTGGATGAAAGAAAACCGTGAGGTTTTTGCAATGCGACATACGAGGCCTGTACTTTGCGGTTATTTATTAGCCAATACACGGCCAGGGCCCTCATTTTACGGCGACAGTGAGAACTTTGAATAAGCAGTGCAAATAAAATTTAAAAGATACAGAATACTGTGCCCGCATAATCTCATGCGGTCGAAAAGTTTTAGGTTCAGAGCAAACGGGATTTCTGAACTGTTGGGTAGGTCCGGATGACCCAATTCCATCATGACAAAACCCATTTATCGTAGGCTTTCCATTACATATAAAACAAGATTGCGCTTCCGCCAAACCAGAAAAGCATGGCTGAACTCTCTGACAAAGTTACGCGCGCTCTCAAACACTTTACTGCATTGCTTTATATTTTGTAGACAAAGGATTCGTATACATTGGCCAAAAAAAACGTTTGTGCGAGCAACATCCGTTTCGGGAGTTCTTAATGAAATAGTATTCCAAAGTTTTAACCCGCGGAAGGGTACCAAAAGTCTCGTTATGAACCGACGCTCTTCAAATTTGGCATGAAAACGCACATGACGGTAAAGGTGGTTTCCACCATTTTGTTTCAAATTTCAAATGATTTTAAAAAACTTAAAATTTTTTTTGGAAATTTAAAAAAAATGGTAGAAGGCTAGTTCGGTGTCAAAACGATCTGCATAGTAATGTGCGTTTTCGTGCCAACTTTGTAGGAGAATCGGTTTTTCCCCTATTTATACCAATTCTTTGTTTACAAAATATCATAAAGCAATGAAAAAAGTTGTTCGGGAGTGCGCGACAGCGAAAGTTGCCGTGGATGTATACGAATTTCGTGCTATGTACTAAGCCAAATAAAAATGTAAACCAATTTAGATGTAATCATCCGGTCCAATGTAAATGATAATAATGAATAAGAATCAAGCTTACCAAACTCTGCGGGATTTTGATGGTTTTCAAGGTTATGTCCTTTATTTCGGATGTGTGAGATTACGCTGTCTATGCCGCGTTTCTGGAAGTGGCAGCTGTTGCATTCGTAATATGCTAAAAGTGTCCCAGAACAAATCTTTGTATGGAACTTCTCCATATCGCCATCCAGACTTTTGTCATTGTCCAGCTTTTCGTTGGTCCCTGATGCTTTCCTTAACGGAAAAATGTCGCCGCATCGATCGCGGTTCGAGCACGTATACACTCGCGAAATCGAGTAATAGATCAACCGGTCGCGTTTGTCCATTGTTAACAATCATGGAAGGCACTTTCTGAATTACCAATTATTTTGCTATTGCTGCATTAATATACACCGTAACCCTTACAAGGATACACAACAACAACCGGATCCATTGCTGAAGAACACGAAATTAGTACTTATAGTCAAGGTAACAGAGTAAGATCGTAACAGTATAACTTAACACACATTATTAATTAATCGCACATTTTTTCAAAAAGGATAAAACATTTTACAAAATATAAGAACAAAAAATCCGGAACTGAAAAAAACAACAGGTTTTGAAATCGGAATTTAAATTTGACTTTTTTGACGACTAACTCACTGTATTCACAGTTTCGGTATTTACACCATGGTAATACCTCGAACATATGTAAAATTTTTAAATTCTTTAAGGAGTTTGCATTTTCGGTATTTGCACCAAGGCAATACTTCGAGCACATGCAGAACCTATTTTATTTTAGAAATTCGCAGTCTCGGTATTTGCATCAAGCAGTGACTCGAGTGTGACCGGCAAAAATGTCCCCCCGGACATTTTTGCCGTGTCCCCCCTGCCACCATCTCCAAAACCGTAACCTTTTGGCCAGAATGTTACATGGGGGACCTAGAACGGAAAGCACATTTTCAGGTCAATCGGTGTCCTTTGCAAAGCTGCCACCAGGGTTACCACAGCGTTACCAGTCTAAAACAACTGAGGGACACTGGTTACCGTACGGATATTATTGCCATAACAAACTTCTAGGTCTCCGGCATGGGAAACATTATTGCCGGAATGAAATTACTGGTGTCCGGCATGGGGGACATTAATGCCGGATTGAAATTACTGGTGTCCGGCATTGTGGACATTATGGCCGGAATGAAATTATTAGTGTCCGGCATGGGGGACATTATTTCCGGAATGAAATTACTGGTGTTCGGCATGGGGGACATCATTGCCTAAAAAAATTACTGGTGTCGGGCATGGGGGACATTATTGCCGGAATGCAATTATTGGTGTCCGGCATGGGGGACATTATTGCCGGAATGAAATTGTTAGTATCCGGCATGGGGGACATTATTGCCGGAATAAAATTACTGGCTTCCGTTTGGGGGACATTATTGCCGGAATGAGATTACTGGTGTCCGGCATGGGAGACACTATTGCCGGAATGAAATTATTGGTGCCCGGCATGGGGGACATTATTGCCGGAATGAAATTACTGGTGTCCGGCATGGGGAATATTATTGCCGGAATGAAATTACTGGTGTCCGGCATTGGGGACATTATTGCCGGAATGAAATTACTGGTGTCCGGCATTAGGGACATTATGGCCGGAATGAAATTATTAGTGTCCGGCATGGGGGACATTATGGCCGGAATGAAATTATTAGTGTCCGGCAAGGCGGACATTATTGCCGGAATGAAATTATTGGCGTCCGGCATGGGGGACATTATTGCCGGAATGAAATTATTGGTGTCCGGCATGGGGGACATTATTGCCGGAATGAAATTATTAGTGTCCGGCATGGGGGACATTATTGCCGGAATGAAGTTGCTGGTGTCCGGCATCGGTGACATTGTTGCCAGAATGAAATACTGATGTCCGGCATTAGTGACATTATTGCCGGAATGCAATTATTGGTGTCTGGCATGGGGGACCTTATTGCCGGAATGAAATTACTGGTGCCCGGCATGGGGGACATTATTTGCCGGAATGAAATTACTGGTGTCCGTCATGGGGGACATTATTGCCGGAATGAAATTACTGGTGTCCGGCATGGGGGACATTATTGCCGGATTGAAATTACTGGTGTCCGGCATTGGGGACATTATGGCCGGTATGAAATAACTGGTGCCCGCAATGGGGACATTATTGCCGGAATGCAGATATTGGTGTCCGGCATGGGGGACATTATTGCCGGAATGAAATTACTGGGGTCCTGCATGGGGGACACTATTGCCGGAATAAAATTACAGGTGTCCGGCATGGGGGACATTATTGCCGGAATGAAATTACTGGTGCCTGTCATTGGGGACATTATTGCCGGAATGAAATTACTGATGTCCGGCATGGGGGACATTATTGCTGGATTGAAATTACTGGCTTTCGTTTGGGGGACATTATTGCCGGAATGAAATTACTGGTGTCCGGCATGGGAAACATTATTGCTGGAATGAAATTATTGGTGTCCGGCATGGGGGACATTATTGCCGGAATGAGATTATTGGTGCCTGGCATGGGGGACATTATTGATGGGGGACACTATTGCCAGAAGGAAATTGTTAGTGTCCGGCATGGGGGACATTAATGCCGGAATGCAATTATTGGTGTCCGGCATGGGGGACATTATTGCCGGAATGAAATTACTGGGGTCCTGCATGGGGGACACTATTGCCGGAATGAAAGTACTGGTGTCCGGCATGGGGGACATTATTGCCGGAATGAAATTACTGGTGTCCGGCATTGGGGACATTATTGCCGAAATGAAATTACTGACGTCCGGCATGGGGGACATTATTGCCGGATTGAAATTATTAGTGTCCGGCATGGGGGACATTATGGCCGGAACGAAATTATTAGTGTCCGGCAAGGGGGACATTACTGCCGGAATGAAATTATTGGTGTCCGGCATGAGGGACATTATTGCCGGAATGAAATTATTGGTGTCCGGCATGGGGGACATTATTGCCGGAATGAAATTATTAGTGTCCGGCATGGGGGACATTATTGCCGGAATGAAGTTGCTGGTGTCCGGCATCGGTGACATTGTTGCCAGAATGAAATACTGATTTCCGGCATTAGTGACATTATTGCCGGAATGCAATTATTGGTGTCCGGCATGGGGGACCTTATTGCCGGAATGAAATTACTGGTGCCCAGCATGGGGGACATTATTTGCCGGAATGAAATTACTGGTGTCCGTCATGGGGGACATTATTGCCGGAATGAAATTACTGGTGTCCGGCATGGGGGACATTATTGCCGGATTAAAATTATTAGTGTCCGGCATGGGGGACATTATGGCCGGAACGAAATTATTAGTGTCCGGCAAGGGGGACATTACTGCCGGAATGAAATTATTGGTGTCCGGCATGGGGGACATTATTGCCGGAATGAAATTATTGGTGTCCGGCATGGGGGACATTATTGCCGGAATGAAATTATTAGTGTCCGGCATTGGGGACATTATTGCCGAAATGAAATTACTGACGTCCGGCATGGGGGACATTATTGCCGGATTGAAATTATTAGTGTCCGGCATGGGGGACATTATGGCCGGAACGAAATTATTAGTGTCCGGCAAGGGGGACATTACTGCCGGAATGAAATTATTGGTGTCCGGCATGGGGGACATTATTGCCGGAATGAAATTATTGGTGTCCGGCATGGGGGACATTATTGCCGGAATGAAATTATTAGTGTCCGGCATGGGGGACATTATTGCCGGAATGAAGTTGCTGGTGTCCGGCATCGGTGACATTGTTGCCAGAATGAAATACTGATGTCCGGCATTAGTGACATTATTGCCGGAATGCAATTATTGGTGTCCGGCATGGGGGACCTTATTGCCGGAATGAAATTACTGGTGCCCGGCATGGGGGACATTATTTGCCGGAATGAAATTACTGGTGTCCGGCATGGGGGACATTATTGCCGGAATGAAATTACTGGTGTCCGGCATGGGGGACATTATTGCCGGATTGAAATTACTGGTGTCCGGCATTGGGGACATTATGGCCGGAATGAAATTACTGGTGCCCGGCATTGGGGACATTATTGCCGGAATGCAGATATTGGTGTCCGGCATGGGGGACATTATTGCCGGAATGAAATTACTGGGGTCCTGCATGGGGGACACTATTGCCGGAATAAAATTACAGGTGTCCGGCATGGGGGACATTATTGCCGGAATGAAATTACTGGTGCCTGTCATTGGGGACATTATTGCCGGAATGAAATTACTGATGTCCGGCATGGGGGACATTATTGCTGGATTGAAATTACTGGCTTTCGTTTGGGGGACATTATTGCCGGAATGAAATTACTGGTGTCCGGCATGGGAAACATTATTGCTGGAATGAAATTATTGGTGTCCGGCATGGGGGACATTATTGCCGGAATGAGATTATTGGTGCCTGGCATGGGGGACATTATTGATGGGGGACACTATTGCCAGAAGGAAATTGTTAGTGTCCGGCATGGGGGACATTAATGCCGGAATGCAATTATTGGTGTCCGGCATGGAGGACATTATTGCCGGAATGAAATTACTGGTGTCCGGCATTGGGGACATTATTGCCGAAATGAAATTACTGACGTCCGGCATGGGGGACATTATTGCCGGATTGAAATTATTAGTGTCCGGCATGGGGGACATTATGGCCGGAACGAAATTATTAGTGTCCGGCAGGGGGACATTATTGCCGGAATGAAATTATTGGTGTCCGGCATGGGGACATTATTGCCGGAATGAAATTATTGGTGTCCGGCATGGGGGACATTATTGCCGGAATGAAATTATTAGTGTCCGGCATGGGGGACATTATTGCCGGAATGAAGTTGCTGGTGTCCGGCATCGGTGACATTGTTGCCAGAATGAAATACTGATTTCCGGCATTAGTGACATTATTGCCGGAATGCAATTATTGGTGTCCGGCATGGGGGACATTATTGCCGGAATGAAATTACTGGTGCCCGGCATGGGGACATTATTGCCGGAATGAAATTACTGGTGTCCGGCATGGGGGACATTATTGCCGGAATGAAATTACTGGTGTCCGGCATGGGGGACATTATTGCCGGATTGAAATTATTAGTGTCCGGCATGGGGGACATTATTGCCGGAACGAAATTATTAGTGTCCGGCATGGGGGACATTATTGCCGGAATGAAATTATTGGTGTCCGGCATGGGGGACATTATTGCCGGAATGAAATTATTGGTGTCCGGCATGGGGGACATTATTGCCGGAATGAAATTATTAGTGTCCGGCATTGGGGACATTATTGCCGAAATGAAATTACTGACGTCCGGCATGGGGGACATTATTGCCGGATTGAAATTATTAGTGTCCGGCATGGGGGACATTATTGCCGGAACGAAATTATTAGTGTCCGGCATGGGGACATTATTGCCGGAATGAAATTATTGGTGTCCGGCATGGGGACATTATTGCCGGAATGAAATTATTGGTGTCCGGCATGGGGGACATTATTGCCGGAATGAAATTATTAGTGTCCGGCATGGGGACATTATTGCCGGAATGAAGTTGCTGGTGTCCGGCATCGGTGACATTATTGCCAGAATGAAATACTGATGTCCGGCATAGGACATTATTGCCGGAATGAAATTATTGGTGTCCGGCATGGGGGACATTATTGCCGGAATGAAATTACTGGTGTCCGGCATGGGGGACATTATTGCCGGAATGAAATTACTGGTGTCCGGCATGGGGGACATTATTGCCGGAATGAAATTACTGGTGTCCGGCATGGGGACATTATTGCCGGAATGAAATTACTGGTGTCCGGCATGGGGACATTATTGCCGGAATGAAATTACTGGTGTCCGGCATGGGGGACATTATTGCCGGAATGCAGATATTGGTGTCCGGCATGGGGGACATTATTGCCGGAATGAAATTACTGGTGTTCGGCATGGGGGACATCATTGCCTAAAAAAATTACTGGTGTCGGGCATGGGGGACATTATTGCCGGAATGCAATTATTGGTGTCCGGCATGGGGGACATTATTGCCGGAATGAAATTGTTAGTATCCGGCATGGGGGACATTATTGCCGGAATGAAATACTGATATCCGGCATGGGGGACATTATTGCCGGAATGAAATTACTGGCTTCCGTTTGGGGGACATTATTGCCGGAATGAGATTACTGGTGTCCGGCATGGGAGACATTATTGCCGGAATGAAATTATTGGTGTCCGGCATGGGGACATTATTGCCGGAATGAAATTACTGGTGTCCGGCATGGGGACATTATTGCCGGAATGAAATTACTGGTGTCCGGCATGGGGACATTATTGCCGGAATGAAATTACTGGTGTCCGGCATAGGACATTATGGCCGGACTGAAATTATTAGTGTCCGGCGTGGGGGACATTATTGCCGGAATGAAATTATTGGTGTCCGGCAAGGGGGACATTATTGCCGGAATGAAATTATTGGTGTCCGGCATGGGGGACATTATTGCCGGAATGAAATTATTGGTGTCCGGCATGGGGGACATTATTGCCGGAATGAAATTATTGGTGTCCGGCATGGGGACATTATTGCCGGAATGAAATTGCTGGTGTCCGGCATCGGTGACATTATTGCCGGAATGAAATACTGATGTCCGGCATTAGTGACATTATTGCCGGAATGCAATTATTGGTGTCCGGCATGGGGGACATTATTGCCGGAATGAAATTACTGGTGTCCGGCATGGGGGACATTATTGCCGGAATGAAATTACTGGTGTCCGGCATGGGGGACATTATTGCCGGAATGAAATTACTGGTGTCCGGCATGGGGACATTATTGCCGGAATGAAATTACTGGTGTCCGGCATGAGGACATTATGGCCGGTATGAAATAACTGGTGCCCGCATTGGGGACATTATTGCCGGAATGCAGATATTGGTGTCCGGCATGGGGGACATTATTGCCGGAATGAAATTACTGGTGTCCGGCATGGGGGACATTATTGCCGGAATAAAATTACAGGTGTCCGGCATGGGGACATTATTGCCGGAATGAAATTACTGGTGCCTGTCATGGGGGACATTATTGCCGGAATGAAATTACTGGTGTCCGGCATGGGGGACATTATTGCCGGATTGAAATTACTGGCTTTCGTTTGGGGACATTATTGCCGGAATGAAATTACTGGTGTCCGGCATGGGGGACATTATTGCCGGAATGAAATTATTGGTGTCCGGCATGGGGGACATTATTGCCGGAATGAGATTATTGGTGCCTGGCATGGGGACATTATTGATGGGGACATATTGCCGGAACGAAATTGTTAGTGTCCGGCATGGGGGACATTATTGCCGGAATGCAATTATTGGTGTCCGGCATGGGGACATTATTGCCGGAATGAAATTACTGGTGTCCTGCATGGGGACATTATTGCCGGAGTGAAAGTACTGGTGTCCGGCATGGGGGACATTATTGCCGGAATGAAATTACTGGTGTCCGGCATGGGGGACATTATTGCCGGAATGAAATTACTGACGTCCGGCATGGGGGACATTATTGCCGGATTGAAATTATTAGTGTCCGGCATGGGGGACATTATGGCCGGAACGAAATTATTAGTTTCCGGCAAGGGGAACATTATTGCCAGAATGCAGTTATTGGTGTCTGGCATGGGAGACATTATTGCCGGAATGAAATAACTGGTGTCCGGCATGGGGGACATTATTGCCGGAATGAAATTATTAGTGTCCGGCATGGGGGACATTATTGCCGGAATGAAATTACTGACGTCCGGCATTGGGGACATTATTGCCGGATTGAAATTACTGGCTTTCGTTTGGGGGACATTATTGCCGGAATGAAATTACTGGTGTCCGGCATGGGGGACATTATTGCCGGAATGAAATTATTGGTGTCCGGCATGGGGGACATTATTGCCGGAATGAAATTATTGGTGTCCGGCATGGGGGACATTATTGCCGGATTGAAATTATTAGTGTCCGGCATGGGGGACATTATTGCCGGAATGAAATTATTGGTGTCCGGCATGGGGACATTATTGCCGGAATGAAATTACTGGTGTCCGGCATGGGGGACATTATTGCCGGAATGAAATTATTGGTGTCCGGCATGGGGACATTATTGCCGGAATGAAATTATTGGTGTCCGGCATGGGGACATTACTGCCGGAATGAAATTATTGGTGTCCGGCATGGGGACATTATTGCCGGAATGAAATTATTGGTGTCCGGCATGGGGACATTATTGCCGGAATGAAATTACTGGTGTCCGGCATGGGGGACATTATTGCCGGAATGAAATTATTGGTGTCCGGCATGGGGGACATTATTGCCGGAATGAAATTACTGGTGTCCGGCATGGGGACATTATTGCCGGAACGAAATTACTGGTGTCCGACATGGGGACATTATTGCCGGAACGAATTTACTGGTGTCCGACATGGGGGACATTATTGCCGGAATGCAATTATTGGTGTCCGGCATGGGGACATTATTGCCGGAACGAAATTACTGGTGTCCGGCATGGGGAACATTATTGCCGGAATGAAATTATTGGTGTCCGGCATGGGGACATTATTGCCGGAATGAAATTATCAGTGTCCGGCATGGGGGACATTATTGCCGGAACGAATTTACTGGTGTCCGACATGGGGGACATTATTGCCGGAACGAATTTACTGGTGTCCGACATGGGGGACATTATTGCCGGAGCGAATTTAATGGTGTCGGACATGGGGGACATTATTGCCGGAACGAATTTACTGGTGTCCGACATGGGGGACATTATTGCCGGAACGAAATTAACTGGTGTCCGACATGGGGGACATTATTGCCGGAATGAAATTATTAGTGTCCGGCATGGGGGACATTATTGCCGGAATGAAATTACTGACGTCCGGCATTGGGGACATTATTGCCGGATTGAAATTACTGGCGTCCGGCATGGGGACATTATTGCCGGAATGAAATTACTGGTGTCCGGCATGGGGACATTATTGCCGGAATGAAATTATTGGTGTCCGGCATGGGGACATTATTGCCGGAACGAAATTATGGTGTCCGGCATGGGGGACATTATTGCCGGAATGAAATTACTGGTGTCCGGCATGGGGACATTATTGCCGGAATGAAATAACAGGTGTGCGGCATGGAGGACATTATTGCCGTAATGAAATTACTGGTGTCCGGCATGGGGGACATTATTGCCGGAATAAAATTATTGGTGTCCGGCATGGGGGACATTATTGCCGGAATGAAATAACTGGTGTGCGGCATGGAGGACATTATTGCCGGAATGAAATTACTGGTGTCCGGCGTGGGGGACATAATTGCCGGAATGCAATTATTGGTGTCCGGCATGGGGGACATTATTGCCGGAACGAAATTACTGGTGTCCGGCATGGGGGACATTATTGCCGGAATGCAATTACTGGTGTCCGGCATAGGGGACATTATTGCCGGAATGAATTTAGTGGTGTCCGGCATGGGGGACATTATTGCCGGAATGAAATTACTGGTGTCCGGCATGGGGGACATTATTGCCGGAATGTGAATTATTGGTGTCCGGCATGGGGAACATTATTGCCGGAATGCAATTATTGGTGTCCGGCATGGGGGACATTATTGCCGGAATGAAATTACTGGTGTCCGGCATGGGGGACATTATTGCCGGAATGAAATTACTGGTGTCCGGCATGGGGACATTATTGCCGGAATGAAATTACTGGTGTCCGGCATGGGGGACATTATTGCCGGAATGAAATTACTGGTGTCCGGCATGGGGGACATTATTGCCGGAACGAAATTACTGGTGTCCGGCATGGGGGACATTATTGCCGGAATGCAATTATTGGTGTCCGGCATGGGGGACATTATTGCCGGAATGAAATTACTGGTGTCCGGCATGGGGGACATTATTGCCGGAATGCAATAATTGGTGTCCGGCATAGGACATTATTGCCGGAATGAATTTACTGGTGTCCGGCATGGGGACATTATTGCCGGAATGAAATTAACTTGTGTCCGGCATGGGGGACATTATTGCCGGAATAAAATAACTATTGTGCGGCATGGAGGACATTATTGCCGGAATGAAATAACTGGTGTCCGGCATGGGGGACATTATTGCCGGAATGAAATTATTGGTGTCCGGCATGAGGGACTTTATTGCCGGAATAAAATAACTATTGTGCGGCATGGAGGACATTATTGC
This sequence comes from Paramacrobiotus metropolitanus, assembly GCF_019649055.1. NCBI lineage: Eukaryota > Metazoa > Tardigrada > Eutardigrada > Parachela > Macrobiotidae > Paramacrobiotus > Paramacrobiotus metropolitanus. The sequence goes on from NW_026570279.1 coordinate 740,432, forward strand.
CGGATTGAAATTACTGGCTTTCGTTTGGGGGACATTATTGCCGGAATGAAATTACTGGTGTCCGGCATGGGGGACATTATTGCCGGAATGAAATTACTGGTGTCCGGCATGGGGGACATTATTGCCGGAATGAAATTATTGGTGTCCGGCATGGGGGACATTATTGCCGGAATGAAATTATTAGTGTCCGGCATGGGGGACATTATTGCCGGAATGCAATTATTGGTGTCCGGCATGGGGGACATTATTGCCGGAATGAAATTACTGGTGTCCGGCATGGGGGACATTATTGCCGGAATGCAATTATTGGTGTCCGGCATGGGGGACATTATTGCCGGAATGCAATTATTGGTGTCCGGCATGGGGGACATTATTGCCGGAATGAAATTATTGGTGTCCGGCATGGGGGACATTATTGCCGGAATGAAATTATTGGTGTCCGGCATGGGGGACATTATTGCCGGAATGAAATTACTGGTGTCCGGCATGGGGACATTATTGCCGGAATGAAATTATTGGTGTCCGGCATGGGGGACATTATTGCCGGAATGCAGTTATTGGTGTCCGGCATGGGGGACATTATTGCCGGAATGAAATTACTGGTGTCCGGCATGAGGGACATTATTGCCGGAATGAATTTACTGGTGTCTGGCATGGGAGACATTATTGCCGGAATGCAATTATTGGTGTCCGGCATGGGGGACATTATTGCCGGAACGAAATTACTGGTGTCCGGCATGGGGGACATTATTGCCGGAATGAAATTACTGGTGTCCGGCATGGGGGACATTATTGCCGGAATGAAATTATCAGGTGTCCGGCATGGGGGACATTATTGCCGGAATGAAATTACTGGTGTCCGGCATGGGGGACATTATTGCCGGAATGAAATTACTGGTGTCCGGCATGGGGGACATTATTGCCGGAATGAAATTATTGGTGTCCGGCATGGGGGACATTATTGCCGGAATGAATTTACTGGTGTCCGGCATGGGGGACATTATTGCCGGAATGAAATTACTGGTGTCCGGCATGGGGGACATTATTGCCGGAATGAAATTATTGGTGTCCGGCATGGGGGACATTATTGCCGGAATGAAATTGTTGGTGTCCGGCATGGGGGACATTATTGCCGGAATGAAATTACTGGTGTCCGGCATGAGGGACATTATTGCCGGAATGAATTTACTGGTGTCTGGCATGGGAGACATTATTGCCGGAATGCAATTATTGGTGTCCGGCATGGGGGACATTATTGCCGGAACGAAATTACTGGTGTCCGGCATGGGGGACATTATTGCCGGAATGAAATTACTGGTGTCCGGCATGAGGGACATTATTGCCGGAATGAAATTATCAGTGTCCGGCAGGGGGACATTATTGCCGAAATGAAATTACTGGTGTCCGGCATGGGGAACATTATTGCCGGAATGAAATTATTGGTGTGCGGCATGGGGGACATTATTGCCGGAATGAAATTATTGGTGTCCGGCATGGGGGACATTATTGCCGGAATGAATTTACTGGTGTCTGGCATGGGAGACATTATTGCCGGAATGAAATAACTGGTGTCCGGCATGGGGGACATTATTGCCGGAATGAAATTATTAGTGTCCGGCATGGGGGACATTATTGCCGGAATGAATTTAGTGGTGTCCGGCATGGGGACATTATTGCCGGAATGAAATTAACTGGTGTCCGGCATGGGGGACATTATTGCCGGAATAAAATAACTATTGTGCGGCATGGGGGACATTATTGCCGGAATGAAATTTAACTGGTGTCCGGCATGGGGGACATTATTGCCGGAATGAAATTATTGGTGTCCGGCATGGGGACATTATTGCCGGAATAAAATAACAATTGTGCGGCATGGGGGACATTATTGCCGGATTGAAATTACTGGCTTTCGGTTGGGGGACATTATTGCCGGAATGAAATTACTGGTGTCCGGCATGGGAAACATTATTGTTGGAATGAAATTATTGGTGTCCGGCATGGGGGACATTATTGCCGGAATGAAATTATTAGTGTCCGGCATGGGGGACATTATTGCCGGATTGAAATTATTAGTGTCCGGCATGGGAGACATTATTGCCAGAATGCAATTATTGGTGTCCGGCATGGGGGACATTATTGCCGGAATGAAATTACTGGTGTCCGGCATGGGGGACATTATTGCCGGAATGCAATTATTGGTGTCCGGCATGGGGGACATTATTGCCGGAATGAAATTATTGGTGTCCGGCATGGGGACATTATTGCCGGAATGAAATTATTGGTGTCCGGCATGGGGGACATTATTGCCGGAATGCAATTATTGGTGTCCGGCATGGGGGACATTATTGCCGGAATGAAATTACTGGTGTCCGGCATGGGGGACATTATTGCCGGAATGAAATTACTGGTGTCCGGCATGGGGGACATTATTGCCGGAATGCATTTATTGGTGTCCGGCATGGGGGACATTATTGCCGGAATGAAATTACTGGTGTCCGGCATGGGGGACATTATTGCCGGAACGAAATTAGTGGTGTCCGGCATGGGGACATTATTGCCGGAATGAAATTACTGGTGTCCGGCATGGGGGACATTATTGCCGGAATGAAATTACTGGTGTCCGGCATGGGGGACATTATTGCCGGAATGAAATTACTGGTGTCCGGCATGGGGGACATTATTGCCGGAATGAAATTATGGGTGTCCGGCATGGGGGACATTATTGCCGGAATGAAATTACTGGTGTCCGGCATGGGGGACATTATTGCCGGAATGAAATTATTGGTGTCCGGCATGGGGACATTATTGCCGGAATGCAATTATTGGTGTCCGGCATGGGGGACATTATTGCCGGAATGAATTTACTGGTGTCTGGCATGGGAGACATTATTGCCGGAATGAAATAACTGGTGTCCGGCATGGGGGACATTATTGCCGGAATGAAATTATTAGTGTCCGGCATGGGGGACATTATTGCCGGAATGAAATTACTGACGTCCGGCATTGGGGACATTATTGCCGGATTGAAATTACTGGCTTTCGTTTGGGGGACATTATTGCCGGAATGAAATTACTGGTGTCCGGCATGGGAAACATTATTGCCGGAATGAAATTATTGGTGTCCGGCATGGGGGACATTATTGCCGGAATGAAATTAATGGTGTCCGGCATGGGGGACATTATTGCCGGAATGAAATTACTGGTGTCCGGCATGGGGGACATTATTGCCGGAATGAAATAACAGGTGTGCGGCATGGGGGACATTATTGCCGGAATGAAATTACTGGTGTCCGGCATGGGGGACATTATTGCTGGAATAAAATTATTGGTGTCCGGCATGGGGACATTATTGCCGGAATGAAATTACTGGTGTCCGGCATGGGGGACATTATTGCCGGAATGAAATTACTGGTGTCCGGCATGGGGGACATTATTGCCGGAATGCAATTATTGGTGTCCGGCATGGGGGACATTATTGCCGGAATAAAATAACTGGTGTGCGGCATGGAGGACATTATTGCCGGAATGCAATAATTGGTGTCCGGCATGGGGGACATTATTGCTGGAATGAATTTACTGGTGTCTGGCATGGGAGACATTATTGCCGGAATGAAATGACTGGTGTCGGGCATGGGGGACATTATTGCCGGAATGTGAATTATTGGTGTCCGGCATGGGGAACATTATTGCCGGAATGAAATTATTGGTGTCCGGCATGGGGGACATTATTGCCGGAATGAAATTACTGGTGTCCGGCATGGGGGACATTATTGCCGGAATGAAATAACTGGTGTCCGGCATGGGGGACATTATTGCCGGAATGAAATTACTGGTGTCCGGCATGGGGGACATTATTGCCGGAATGAAATTATTGGTGTCCGGCATGGGGGACATTATTGCCGGAATAAAATAACTGGTGTGCGGCATGGAGGACATTATTGCCGGAATGCAATAATTGGTGTCCGGCATAGGGGACATTATTGCCGGAATGAATTTACTGGTGTCTGGCATGGGAGACATTATTGCCGGAATGAAATAACTTGTGTCCGGCATGGGGGACATTATTGCCGGAATAAAATAACTATTGTGCGGCATGGAGGACATTATTGCCGGAATGAAATAACTGGTGTCCGGCATGGGGGACATTATTGCCGGAATGAAATTACTGGTGTCCGGCATGGGGGACATTATTGCCGGAATGAAATAACTGGTGTCCGGCATGGGGGACATTATTGCCGGAATGAAATAACTGGTGTCCGGCATGGGGGACATTATTGTCGGAATGAAATAACAGGTGTGCGGCATGGAGGACATTATTGCCGGACTGAAATTACTGGCTTTCGTTTGGGGGACATTATTGCCGGAATGAAATTACTGGTGTCCGGCATGGGAAACATTATTGTTGGAATGAAATTATTGGTGTCCGACATGGGGGACATTATTGCCGGAATGAAATTAATGGTGTCCGGCATGGGGGACATTATTGCCGGAATGAAATTACTGGTGTCCGGCATGGGGGACATTATTGCCGGAATGAAATAACAGGTGTGCGGCATGGAGGACATTATTGCCGGAATGAAATTACTGGTGTCCGGCATTGGGGACATTATTGCCGGAATAAAATTATTAGTGTCCGGCATGGGGGACATTATTGCCGGAATGAAATAACTGGTGTGCGGCATGGAGGACATTATTGCCGGAATGAAATTACTGGTGTCCGGCGTGGGGGACATAATTGCCGGAATGCAATTATTGGTGTCCGGCATGGGGGACATTATTGCCGGAATAAAATAACTGGTGTGCGGCATGGAGGACATTATTGCCAGAATGCAATAATTCGTGTCCGGCATAGGGGACATTATTGCTGGAATGAATTTACTGGTGTCTGGCATGGGAGACATTATTGCCGGAATGAAATAACTGGTGTCGGGCATGGGGGACATTATTGCCGGAATGTGAATTATTGGTGTCCGGCATGGGGAACATTATTGCCGGAAGGCAATTATTGGTGTCCGGCATGGGGGACATCATTGTTGGAATGAAATGACTGGTGTCCGGCATGGGGGACATTATTGCCGGAATGAAATAACTGGTGTGCGGCATGGAGGACATTATTGCCGGAATGAAATTACTGGTGTCCGGCGTGGGGGACATAATTGCCGGAATGCAATTATTGGTGTCCGGTATGGGGGACATTATTGCCGGAATAAAATAACTGGTGTGCGGCATGGAGGACATTATTGCCGGAATGCAATAATTGGTGTCCGGCATAGGGGACATTATTGCCGGAATGAATTTACTGGTGTCTGGCATGGGAGACATTATTGCCGGAATGAAATAACTTGTGTCCGGCATGGGGGACATTATTGCCGGAATAAAATAACTATTGTGCGGCATGGAGGACATTATTGCCGGAATGAAATAACTGGTGTCCGGCATGGGGGACATTATTGCCGGAATGAAATTATTGGTGTCCGGCATGGGGGACTTTATTGCCGGAATGAAATAACTGGTGTCCGGCATGGGGGACATTATTGCCGGAATGAAATAACTGGTGTCCGGCATGGGGGACATTATTGCCGGAATGAAATAACTGGTGTCCGGCATGGGGGACATTATTGCCGGAATGAAATAACCGGTGTCCGGCATGGGGGACATTATTGCCGGAATGAAATAACTGGTGTCCGGCATGGGGGACATTATTGCCGGAATGAAATAACCGGTGTCCGGCATGGGGGACATTATTGCCGGAGTGAAATAACTGGTGTCCGGCATGGGGGACATTATTGCCGGAATGAAATAACTGGTGTCCGGCATGGGGGACATTATTGCCGGAATAAAATTATTAGTGTTCGGCATGGAGGACATTATTGCCGGAATGAAATTACTGGTGTCCGGCGTGGGGGACATAATTGCCGGAATGCAATTATTGGTGTCCGGCATGGGGGACATTATTGCCGGAATAAAATAACTGGTGTGCGGCATGGATGACATTATTGCCGGAATGCAATAATTGGTGTACGGCATGGGGGACATTATTGCCGGAATGAATTTACCGGTGTCTGGCATGGGAGACATTATTGCCGGAATGCAATTATTGGTATCCGGCATGGGGGACACTATTGCCGGAATGAAATAACTGGTGTCCGGCATGGGGGACATTATTGTCGGAATGAAATAACTGGTGTCCGGCATGGGGGACATTATTGCCGGAATGAAATAACCAGTGTCCGGCATGGGGGACATTATTGCCGGAATGAAATAACTGGTGTCCGGCATGGGGGACATTATTGCCGGAATGAAATAACTGGTGTCCGGCATGGGGGACATTATTGCCGGAATGAAATAACTGGTGTGCGGCATGGAGGACATTATTGCCGGAATGAAATTACTGGTGTCCGGCATTGGGGGCATTATTGCCGGAATAAAATTATTAGTGTTCGGCATGGAGGACATTATTGCCGGAATGCAATAATTGGTGTACGGCATGGGGGACATTATTGCCGGAATGAATTTACTGGTGTCTGGCATGGGAGACATTATTGCCGGAATGCAATTATTGGTATCCGGCATGGGAGACATTATTGCCGGAATGAAATTACTGGTGTCCGGCATGGGGGACATTATTGCCGGAATGAAATTATTGGTGTCCGGCATGGGGAACATTATTGCCGGAATGCAATTATTGGTGTCCGGCATGGGGGACATTATTGCCGGAATGAAATTACTGGTGTCCGGCATGGGGACATTATTGCCGCAATGGAATTACTGGTGCTCGGCATGGGGGCATTATTGCTTAATAAAATTACTGGTGTCCGGCATGGGGAACATTATTGCCGGAATGAAATTATTAGTGTCCGGCATGGGAGACATTATTGCCGGAATAAAATAACTGGTGTGCGGCATGGAGGACATTATTGCAAGAATGAAATTACTGGTGTCCGGCATTGTGGACATTATTGCCGGAATGAAATTATTGGTGTCCGGCATGGGGGACATTATTGCCGGAATGAAATAACTGGAGTCCGGCATGGAGGACATTATTGCAAGAATGAAATTACTGGTGTCCGGCATGGGGACATTATTGCCGGAATGAAATTATTAGTGTCCGGCATGAGGGACATTATTGCCGGAATGAAATTACTGCTTTTCGTTTTTGCAGCAGCTTTTCGTGTTAATTAAGTTTTAACGTGCTACCAGTAGCGCTCGTAACAGTTAACATAATCAATATTTTAAAATTAGCAACATTTTCGTAATGACCTTTCATAACAACCTTCCGTAACGGACACAGAAACATTTTTGCATTGGAACTGGATTAAGAGGACCTTTGCTACGCTCCGGTCGATCAAAGATAAACTAGAATATGTTTCAGTGTGTATAAAAAGTAAATTTTGTATAAACTCGAGTGTGACCGGCAAAATGTTCCCACTGTCCCCCGGACGCTTATGCCCTGTCCCCTGTCACCATCTCCTAAACCGTAACCCTTGGCCAGAATGGTGACATGGGGGACCTACAGCGAAAAGCTGATTTTCAGGTCAATCAGTGAGCTTTGAAAAGCTGCCACCAGCGTTACTACAGAGTTACCAGTCTAAAACAACTGAGGGACTCTGGTTACCGTAGGGATATTACTGCCATAACAAACTTCCAGGTCCCCGGCATGGAGGACATCAAAGCCGGAATGACATTACGGGTGTGCGGCATGGAGGACATTATTGCCGGAAGGAAATTACTGGTTTCCGCTTGGGGGACATTATTGCCGGAATGAAATTACTGGTGTCTGGCATGGGAGACATTATTGCCGGAATGCAATTATTGGTATCCGGCATGGGAGACATTATTGCCGGAATGAAATTACTGGTGTCCGGCATGGGGGACATTATTGCCGGAATGAAATTATTGGTGTCCGGCATGGGGAACATTATTGCCGGAATGCAATTATTGGTGTCCGGCATGGGGGACATTATTGCCGGAATGAAATTACTGGTGTCCGGCATGGGGGACATTATTGCCGCAATGGAATTACTGGTGCTCGGCATGGGGGGCATTATTGCTTAATAAAATTACTGGTGTCCGGCATGGGGAACATTATTGCCGGAATGAAATTATTAGTGTCCGGCATGGGAGACATTATTGCCGGAATGAAATAACTGGTGTGCGGCATGGAGGACATTATTGCAAGAATGAAATTACTGGTGTCCGGCATTGTGGACATTATTGCCGGAATGAAATTATTGGTGTCCGGCATGGGGACATTATTGCCGGAATGAAATAACTGGAGTCCGGCATGGAGGACATTATTGCAAGAATGAAATTACTGGTGTCCGGCATGGGGGACATTATTGCCGGAATGAAATTATTAGTGTCCGGCATGAGGGACATTATTGCCGGAATGAAATTACTGCTTTTCGTTTTTGCAGCAGCTTTTCGTGTTAATTAAGTTTTAACGTGCTACCAGTAGCGCTCGTAACAGTTAACATAATCAATATTTTAAAATTAGCAACATTTTCGTAATGACCTTTCATAACAACCTTCCGTAACGGACACAGAAACATTTTTGCATTGGAACTGGATTAAGAGGACCTTTGCTACGCTCCGGTCGATCAAAGATAAACTAGAATATGTTTCAGTGTGTATAAAAGTAAATTTTGTATAAACTCGAGTGTGACCGGCAAAATGTTCCCACTGTCCCCCGGACGCTTATACCCTGTCCCCCTGTCACCATCTCCTAAACCGTAACCCTTTGGCCAGAATGGTGACATGGGGGACCTACAGCGAAAAGCTGATTTTCAGGTCAATCAGTGAGCTTTGAAAAGCTGCCACCAGCGTTACTACAGAGTTACCAGTCTTAAACAACTGAGGGACTCTGGTTACCGTAGGGATATTACTGCCATAACAAACTTCCAGGTCCCCGGCATGGAGGACATCAAAGCCGGAATGACATTACGGGTGTGCGGCATGGAGGACATTATTGCCGGAATGAAATTACTGGTTTCCGCTTGGGGGACATTATTGCCGGAATGAAATTACTGGTGTCCGGCATGGGGGAACTTATTGCCGGAATGAAATTACTGGTGCCCGGCATTGGGGACATTATTGCCGGAATGAAATTACTGGTGTCCGGCATGGGGGACATTATTGCCGGAATGAAATTACTGGTGTCCGGCATGGGGGACATTATTGCCGCAATGGAATTACTGGTGCTCGGCATGGGGGGCATTATTGCTTAATAAAATTACTGGTGTCCGGCATGGGGAACATTATTGCCGGAATGAAATTATTAGTGTCCGGCATGGGAGACATTATTGCCGGAATGAAATAACTGGTGTGCGGCATGGAGGACATTATTGCAAGAATGAAATTACTGGTGTCCGGCATTGTGGACATTATTGCCGGAATGAAATTATTGGTGTCCGGCATGGGGACATTATTGCCGGAATGAAATAACTGGAGTCCGGCATGGAGGACATTATTGCAAGAATGAAATTACTGGTGTCCGGCATGGGGACATTATTGCCGGAATGAAATTATTAGTGTCCGGCATGAGGGACATTATTGCCGGAATGAAATTACTGCTTTTCGTTTTTGCAGCAGCTTTTCGTGTTAATTAAGTTTTAACGTGCTACCAGTAGCGCTCGTAACAGTTAACATAATCAATATTTTAAAATTAGCAACATTTTCGTAATGACCTTTCATAACAACCTTCCGTAACGGACACAGAAACATTTTTGCATTGGAAGTGGATTAAGAGGACCTTTGCTACGCTCCGGTCGATCAAAGATAACTAGAATATGTTTCAGTGTGTATAAAAAGTAAATTTTGTATAAACTCGAGTGTGACCGGCAAAAATGTTCCCACTGTCCCCCCGGACGCTTATGCCCTGTCTCCCCTGTCACCATCTCCTAAACCGTAACCCTTTGGCCAGAATGGTGACATGGGGGACCTACAGCGAAAAGCTGATTTTCAGGTCAATCAGTGAGCTTTGAAAAGCTGCCACCAGCGTTACTACAGAGTTACCAGTCTAAAACAACTGAGGGACTCTGGTTACCGTAGGGATATTACTGCCATAACAAACTTCCAGGTCCCCGGCATGGAGGACATCATTGCCGGAATGACATTTACGGGTGTGCGGCATGGAGGACATTATTACCGGAATGAAATTGCTGGTTTCCGCTTGGGGGACATTATTGCCGGAATGAAATTACTGGTGTCCGGCATGGGGAACTTATTGCCGGAATGAAATTACTGGTGCCCGGCATTGGGGACATTATTGCCGGAATGAAATTACTGGTGTCCGGCATGGGGACATTATTGCCGGAATGAAATTACTGGTGTCCGGCATGGGGACATTATTGCCGCAATGGAATTACTGGTGCTCGGCATGGGGGGCATTATTGCTTAATAAAATTACTGGTGTCCGGCATGGGGAACATTATTGCCGGAATGAAATTATTAGTGTCCGGCATGGGAGACATTATTGCCGGAATGAAATAACTGGTGTGCGGCATGGAGGACATTATTGCAAGAATGAAATTACTGGTGTCCGGCATTGTGGACATTATTGCCGGAATGAAATTATTGGTGTCCGGCATGGGGGACATTATTGCCGGAATGAAATAACTGGAGTCCGGCATGGAGGACATTATTGCAAGAATGAAATTACTGGTGTCCGGCATGGGGGACATTATTGCCGGAATGAAATTATTAGTGTCCGGCATGAGGGACATTATTGCCGGAATGAAATTACTGCTTTTCGTTTTTGCAGCAGCTTTTCGTGTTAATTAAGTTTTAACGTGCTACCAGTAGCGCTCGTAACAGTTAACATAATCAATATTTTAAAATTAGCAACATTTTCGTAATGACCTTTCATAACAACCTTCCGTAACGGACACAGAAACATTTTTGCATTGGAAGTGGATTAAGAGGACCTTTGCTACGCTCCGGTCGATCAAAGATAAACTAGAATATGTTTCAGTGTGTATAAAAAGTAAATTTTGTATAAACTCGAGTGTGACCGGCAAAAATGTTCCCACTGTCCCCCCGGACGCTTATGCCCTGTCTCCCCTGTCACCATCTCCTAAACCGTAACCCTTTGGCCAGAATGGTGACATGGGGGACCTACAGCGAAAAGCTGATTTTCAGGTCAATCAGTGAGCTTTGAAAAGCTGCCACCAGCGTTACTACAGAGTTACCAGTCTAAAACAACTGAGGGACTCTGGTTACCGTAGGGATATTACTGCCATAACAAACTTCCAGGTCCCCGGCATGGAGGACATCAAAGCCGGAATGACATTACGGGTGTGCGGCATGGAGGACATTATTGCCGGAATGAAATTACTGGTTTCCGCTTGGGGGACATTATTGCCGGAATGAAATTACTGGTGTCCGGCATGGGGGAACTTATTGCCGGAATGAAATTACTGGTGCCCGGCATTGGGGACATTATTGCCGGAATGAAATTACTGGTGTCCGGCATGGGGGACATTATTGCCGCAATGGAATTACTGGTGCTCGGCATGGGGGGCATTATTGCTTAATAAAATTACTGGTGTCCGGCATGGGGAACATTATTGCCGGAATGAAATTATTAGTGTCCGGCATGGGAGACATTATTGCCGGAATGAAATAACTGGTGTGCGGCATGGAGGACATTATTGCAAGAATGAAATTACTGGTGTCCGGCATTGTGGACATTATTGCCGGAATGAAATTATTGGTGTCCGGCATGGGGGACATTATTGCCGGAATGAAATAACTGGAGTCCGGCATGGAGGACATTATTGCAAGAATGAAATTACTGGTGTCCGGCATGGGGACATTATTGCCGGAATGAAATTATTAGTGTCCGGCATGAGGGACATTATTGCCGGAATGAAATTACTGCTTTTCGTTTTTGCAGCAGCTTTTCGTGTTAATTAAGTTTTAACGTGCTACCAGTAGCGCTCGTAACAGTTAACATAATCAATATTTTAAAATTAGCAACATTTTCGTAATGACCTTTCATAACAACCTTCCGTAACGGACACAGAAACATTTTTGCATTGGAACTGGATTAAGAGGACCTTTGCTACGCTCCGGTCGATCAAAGATAAACTAGAATATGTTTCAGTGTGTATAAAAAGTAAATTTTGTATAAACTCGAGTGTGACCGGCAAAAATGTTCCCACTGTCCCCCCGGACGCTTATGCCCTGTCCCCCCTGTCACCATCTCCTAAACCGTAACCCTTTGGCCAGAATGGTGACATGGGGGACCTACAGCGAAAAGCTGATTTTCAGGTCAATCAGTGAGCTTTGAAAAGCTGCCACCAGCGTTACTACAGAGTTACCAGTCTAAAACAACTGAGGGACTCTGGTTACCGTAGGGATATTACTGCCATAACAAACTTCCAGGTCCCCGGCATGGAGGACATCAAAGCCGGAATGACATTACGGGTGTGCGGCATGGAGGACATTATTGCCGGAATGAAATTACTGGTTTCCGCTTGGGGACATTATTGCCGGAATGAAATTACTGGTGTCCGGCATGGGGGAACTTATTGCCGGAATGAAATTACTGGTGCCCGGCATTGGGGACATTATTGCCGGAATGAAATTACTAGTGTCCGGCATGGGGGACATTATTGCCGGAATGAAATTGCTGGTGCCCGGCATGGGAGACATTATTGCCGGAATGAAATTATTGGTGTCCGGCATGGGGGACATTATTGCCGGAATGAAATTACTGGTGTCCGGCATGGGTGACATTATTGCCGGAATGAAATTACTGGTGTCCGGGCCTGGTTGAGCCGCTGGTCCTGGTGGCATGGCTGCTGTTGGCGGTATGCCTGGTAGTTGGGGCACATTTTGGCCCGTGGGCATGGTTTGGCCCGTCTGTGGCTGGGCTTGGCCCGTTGGGGCTACCGCCGTGATAGGAGGACCAAATAGGCTTATTTGGCCTACTGATGGTGGTTGCACCGTAGGTGTACCACTTTGGCCTCCTATCTGTCCTTGTGTGGCTGGTGGCCCGAACATGAGGCTCGGTTGGCTGGTCCGGTTAGGATCCATGCCGCTGGTCTGAGCCTGGCTTGTGGCCGGGTGTGGACTGAAGCTGAAGTCCATGTTCGGGAATATTGATGGATACAAGGACGAAGGCTTTGATCCAAAGTAGCTGTGGCTGGGTATTGCCTGGCTTGGGTCAAAGCCTAGCCCACTTAACGTAGACGGATGAGTCTGCGTCGTGGGCGTCACTATCGTCGTTGGACCGATAGTGGCGGTTGTGGTGACCGGGACTGGTGGTGGCGGCAGTGTTACTGTCGCCGTTGATGTTCCTCGGTCCACTGGGCTGGGAGGCGCTGGTATGGTTGGCCCCTTTGGGGGATCTCCAACCGATGGTCCTTCCACAGCCATATTCACATGGTAGTGCTGCTGATGATACACTGGCTGGCGGTAGAACTGTTGGTCCTGCCGCAGAGCCTCGTCGACTTTTTCTTGTCGGCGCTGTGTATCTGAGTCTGGAAAAGTATGGTAGGATGGTGGTTCTGCGGACAGCTCGGAGTTGATATCTGCGAGATGTGATTTTTCCGCGTCTAAGCAGGCGTTCTCCATGCTTAGCTTTTCCAGGTCCTCGTTCAGCTGGGTTATGCGTTGTGTGGCCGCCTGGTAGTCTTTGACCAGGCCGGCGTTATTGGCCTCCAATGTGATGATCCGGTCGTGTTGGCCCTGGATCACCTGTTTGGCTTGATTAAAGGCCTGCTCCAATTGGACAAAGTTTTGATGTCCAATGGTGCTGTTTTGCTCAAGTTGTGCCCGAATGGTTGCTTCGGTGTTGAGCTGGCTTTGGAGGGCAACGATCTGTTGCTGGAGTTGCACGTTTTGTGCCACCTTCTGTTGAACCGTTTGGCTCAACAGTCCTCCTCGTTGGATGGTCTTCATGAGATCTTGGTGCCTCTCATAAAGAAGATTGTAGCCATTCCGCAGGCGGTTGATTTCGTCCTGCAGGCTGGCCAAGTCTTCGGCGAGACGCTCGTTTTCCCTCTGTAGGCGGTCCGCCTCAGAGTCGGTGTCGTCAATGGTGGTCCGGGCCGTAGCCAATTCGTCCTTGGCTTTTGCCAGCTCAGTCCTCGTAGAGGTGAGCAGGGCTTCGAGGCCCGCCACAGCCGTTTCTAGGCTGTGGATTGTCCTGTTGAGCTGGTCTCGCTCAGCGTTGGGACATGGTGACAACTTGAGCTGGGTTAGCTCAAGTTGGGTCTGGGCCAGTATGGCCGAGACTCGTTTAGCCTCTGCGTCCGATTGGATCGCAAGGTTTTTGTGTCTGTGGATCTCGTCCTGCATCCATCGTTCGGATAGCAGGACCGCTTCTGCCATATCCGCCAGCTGCTTGGTCAGGTCCCGTACTGTGGTCCTGAGTTGGTCGATTTCGTCGAGCTCCTCGGGCCGGGTTGCCTGGTTCAGCTTTGGCGGGGTGACGCTGGCGCGGGTTGTGTCCCAGGAAGGCTAGTTTAGGTCCATCCTGGCTGTGGCCCTGTTAAGTTGGGCCAGGTCCACAATTGGCTCTGCGTCCGGTTTGGACGGGCCAAACGCGCCGGTGACGTCATTGGTCGGCGATGGCGTTGTATTGGTTGAGCCATCGACTTCGAACATGATGGGCGACTGACTCACGGGCTGTTGGCCCTGGTCATGTGCCTTGGGACCAGCCTTTTTGGCTTGGCCCTTTGCCTTGCGTCCACCTTTGGCCGCCGTTGGCGCCTCAGGTTGGATCTGGTCCGAGCCCGATAGGGCTGGACGTGCTGTCAGATCCTGGACGTCAAGGTTGGACCGGGCCAAGTTGTTTGGCCCTGGTCCATCTGTGTGTGTCTTGTCCTCACTTGTGGCCGCCGTTGGCGCCACGAGTTGGACTTGGCCCGAGCCAGGTATGGCCGGTTGTTGCGCCAAGTCCCGAGGGACACTGTTGGCCTGGGCCGTCCTATCGGCGCCAGGTTGGCTGTCCTGGGGCTGGTTGGCCTCGGACAGTTCATCGGATGCCTCCAGGAATGTGTCGTCCCTGGTGGCGTCCAGACTTTCGTCGCTGGTTTCCAGGTCAGCCGGCAGGATTTGTTTGTCCCGCCTGGCTCTGGCCTCGACCGAACTCGTTGAGCCGGCCGAGTTTGGCTCGTCTGGGTCTGAGCTGCTCTGTTTGGCCCTGCGGAACCCGTAAGTTCCCGGTGGCTCTCGTGTAGCGTAGCTCTTGCCCAGTTGCTTCTTGTATTCGTTTGGTTGGCGCCCGTCCATTGGACTAAGCAATCTCCGTTGGAGTTGCTCATGGCTGGTGTATGGCATCACCTTGGCCAAGGCGCTTTCGATTTGGCCCATGGTATTGGGACTTGGAAAATTTCTTTGGTCTTGGTCCGGACCGGAATGTTGGGTTTGGCTGTCGCTGGTTGGTGCTGGTCAGGTACGCTAGAGCTCAGGTTTAGCGTTAGCTTCCTATGGCCCTACTTTACGTTACTGACCAGTGTGACGTCACGTACGAAATGGTCTTGCAAAAAGCTCTACGTCACGAGTAGCGTGCCGTGAGCAAAAAATGCAAAAAAGTATGAGTCTACTACGAGTATAACACGGAAGTTTCACTACGACGGTTATAACTTTCCACGATTGGTCAGAATTTTATGGAAAATAACCACGCTGACGTCACGCAACTTTTTCGCGAAAATTCCGGCTGGACAAAATGGCGGTTGTTTTCGCCGAAAATACAGTAAAAATCAGGTAAAATTTTTTTGAGAGTTCTGTTCTAATTTTCTAGGACAGAATTTCGCAAGGAATCCGAAAAAACTAATTTCGAGCAAATCGGATAAAAGGTTCAGGAGTTATAGAATTTTAAAGTACGGGTTCTTCCGAAAACCTCGAAATTTTCAAAGTTCTACGAAAGCCCTACGACGCCACAGCAGGTCTTACCGGTCGTTTTTCGATCCAAACTGCTGCTCCGTCGTTCCACTTCGCCCTCTTCTACCGTGAGGGCCGCAGCGCACCCGATAGGGCGTACAGGTGTAACAGGACCGTACCCAACGCAGTTTTTGCGCGGGGAGCCAAAGCTGCGGGAGGCCTACTTTTAGGCGCTGACCCGTATCATGCAACCCGGTAGGGCGCTTAATTGGTAAACAGGGACGTACCGAACGCAGTTTTTGCGCCGGGAGCCAAAACTGCGGGGGGCCTACTTTTAGGCGCCGACCCGTATGTAATCCGTCGCGCTGCAGACTTCCAGTGAAGTCTGTATGATCATGAGATGGTCGCGGGTTTGCTGGCCTACTTATAGGCGATCAGCGTAGTTCGACCGTGTTGCCTTCACTGGGGATCAGAGGTCTCGTCGGAAAGAAAACCGAACGATGCTGCTACCATGTCAGATCAGACACAGAAGCAGGAAGAAAAATGGGAGCAAATGCCTTTATCGGTACAATAAAGCAACCACAAAACAACACAGAAATGCCAATGCGGCGTAAGCTGTGGAAAAGTAGCTGCAAGCGCGCAAATCAGTAAAAGTGGTAATGATGCAGCGTGCTGCGGGTATGCAACAGCTGATGCCGTAAAGCACGGAATCGCCCGTAGGCGCAGGGCTCCACCCCCAAGAGTGCAGAGAAATGCGCTGATTGGTCAGCGTAGACAAAGTATACGCTGAGTGAGCAGCGTAATAGCGCGGCACGAATGGAGTAGCCATGTGCGGGCGGGCGACAGAGCAAAGCCACGAGAGGTGTCTACCGCCTCGAATGAGCGGTCTCTGACAGTAACCAGAGTCCCTCCGTTGTTTTAGACTGGTAACTCTGTAGTAACGCTGGTGGCAGCTTTTCAAAAGTCACTGATTGACCTGAAAATCAGCTTTTCGCTGTAGGTCCCCCATGTCACCATTCTGGCCAAAGGGTTACGGTTTAGGAGATGGTGACAGGGGGGACAGGGCATAAGCGTCCGGGGGGACAGTGGGAACATTTTTGCCGGTCACACTCGAGTTTATACAAAATTTACTTTTTATACACACTGAAACATATTCTAGTTTATCTTTGATCGACCGGAGCGTAGCAAAGGTCCTCTTAATTCAGTTCCAATGCAAAAATGTCTCTGTGTCCGTTACGGAAGGTTGTTACGAAAGGTCATTACGAAAATGTTGCTAATTTTAAAATATTGATTATGTTAACTGTTACGAGCGCTACTGGTAGCACGTTAAAACTAAATTAACACGAAAAGCTGCTGCAAAAACGAAAAGCTGCTGCAAAAACGAAAAGCTGCTGCGCTAAGGTCTGCGAATGCACGCCAACGTGCATTTTTTCTAGTTAAATAATAAAGCAAAGAACAAACAACGTGGCCAAATGAAATTTTCCCGAAATTATCACGGCCCGGCTGATATATTCACTGCGAGAATCGTTTTTGCACGATTTGTGCAATATGAAAAAAAAATGTGCAAAATTTAGGTTACGGGCTTTCATACGTAGATTGACCCGGAATTAAAGCCTTTCCTGACCATTACGTAAAAGTTCCGGTTAGCTGGAGGTGGCAATATTGTACCTCTACCTAACTGCAACAATAGCATAAGCCATTTAAGCGTTTTGAATAACGAAAAATAATTTCTGTTCGAAACCGAAGCTTATAGTTGTAAAATTTTAAAATATTATAAACTTTTTCTTACTTCCGTGTCGTTTGACCTTCTTAATTGTTACTGCTGAACTGTGGTGCAGTTCCGGCCCTGATGTTGCCGGACGCCGCATTGTCCGCAAACGTGTTCGTACAAACATATGCCGGGCGGCTTAATACACTTATCGTCTTGCCAGGAGTAGCAGCAGATGTATCGGTATGTGGGATGCTGACAGTGAGCTTCCGACTTGTTACCTCGCAGGAGCCCGCTGTTATTGCTAGAACCAGATTCCTCATTTCGAAAGCTTCCAGGATTAAAATATTTCGCCCCAATTACAGAACGTTTAGTTTGGTTAAGCAAGGAAAAGGCCTGACGTTTTGCTGCTCTTCTGAAGTCACCATCAAGCTGCACTACTATTTCTTTAAAATTGATGCGCATCTACACTAAAACTCAACGTACTGCAAATATTCTTGTATGGTCACTGCATAATCACTTTCAGCTTCTTCCGCCAGAGTGTCAGCAATCGTTAAACTGTTTAAAATCAGTTCTTCAGACGATAGGTCTGTGGCTTTTAGATTTATCTTCTTATTGACAAAGGCTTTATAAGCGATTTTATACGGAAACTGTAACCATTGCGCGCTTTTTGACAAGTCCCTAAGATAATCACGATCCGAATTACGGCGACATCGACTACGCGATTTTGAATCGGATTCATTGCCACTGCTGTCACTACTGCCCTCACCTGCTTTCCGATGACGCCGGTGTCGACTGCTTCTGGATCGCGATGAACGGCCACGTGGGGGACTTGCTTCTCTGTGTGCTGCTCCTCCTTCAGCCATTGCCGAGCTATCCGGGACATCGGCTGCATTGTCGGTGAGGTAGCTTTCATCATGGTGCGGTCACGGATTACGGTCAGGAAACTCAGGTTGTCGGGGAAACTGGAGGACTTGGCTAAAGGCAAAAGGTCATCGGAGCCGGTGAAACCGGCATCCTTTCACTGCTTCACAGTAGCTTTGGTAAGGCTCAAGGTGCTTTTCAGTTCATCAATACTTATGTTGTCGGTTTCTTGCGGCGCGATATCATCGATGAGGTTCCCGGTGCTGGTTGGTGGCGGTTCTGTGATCCCATAATGTGTGCAAAAACGAGTAATGAGATCATGTTATCTCCCGACTTGGCTGAGTCCAAGTTGTGCTAAAAGGGTTGTTCATCAGTCTAAGTTGTTCATCAGACTGACCGTTCCACAGCGATTCTTCAATTGGGATTTGGTAAGAGTGGCTGGAGGTGCCATTCTAACACTACGGTAAAACTACCACTACTGGAAAACTTACACAAAATGGTGCGCACTGCGCAACCGAGAAAAACTTTTAGCAACTGGAAGCGGCAACGAGTTCACAAAATACAGAGGAAACACTTATATACACTGCTAACAGGATTCCAATCCGGAACAACATACATTACGCGGTCGGGTAGGTCGGGCAATGGGCCTCGGATGACCATGTTGCGGGGTCACTGGTGTTTCGGAAGAGTCCGTGTTCACCTGCTCGAATGCCCCAACCTCGAGTTCGTTCACGAGTAGTGCTTTATCCATTGGTTCATCTTGTTGAACTTCCAATGGTTTGACAGGTTGGACAGGTGGCTTGGGTTGCGCCTGAGACTTCTTCACGGGGGTCGATTGTTTTGACCTGCGTTCTTCTTCCTGTTGTTTCCCTTTGTAGAAGTCTTCCGTGAAGCTGTCAATTTTGACCTTTAGGATCCTTAACCGATCCTGATTCTTGGTGGTCCGTTGTGTCTCAGGTCGGAGAATGAACCGGACCTCCTTGGCGTTGTTCTCCAAGTGGCCCAGGTTGATGTCGATCTGGCAGTCCTGCGGAGTCTGCGGGTCGGTTGTGTCCCGTAATTGGTGGAGTTCACCAATTCACCGATCCGCAGTCTGCAAAGTTTGCTGGATTTCCTTATCCGGTATGGACTGTGGAACCGGGAAAGGGTCCTGATAAGCAGCTTTAGACGGGCCTGTGGCCGGAACCGAGGCATCGGACGGGACACGCGTCGACTGGATTTGTGGAATCGGAGAACGACGGTCAGTTGCCGCGGTCCGTGAAAATACGTCACTGATATTTCTAAGTCGTTGATCGCAATCCCGTTCCTCAATATAATCTCTAGCCCGTGTCTACAGCCACGAAGAGGTTCTGATTATGTGTCCTTTAATGCCGGGGGTCTTTGGCGCGTCTGGATGGTGTAATTGGCGGAGGAACTTCACGTTAATCCCCCAAGCCAAAATATCACGATCCAAGTCCTGCGCTATCCGACTGTTAGAATCTCAGAAGACTCGAGGGGCTCTCATTTCCGTGATGAGCCTCGTCACTTGGTTGACCAAGTTGATCAGGTGGGTCGGTGCAGTAGTTGGCATCGTCCCAGGGTCCGGTATAGCTGCCGGGGAGACGGCTGCAGGTTGAGCAGCCGGCGTTTCTTCTGCCTGGATCTGTTCACCCATGTCCTTCATGTAATGATCCAAACCCATCAGCTGGTCCATGACATTGTTCCATTCCGTATTGTTATCCATTGTTCGGTAGACAGTTTGTGTAGGCACTGTAGGGTCCGTCTGAGTTCATCCGTCTGATAGTTTAATAGTTTAGTAGTTTAATAGTTTCATCTCGGTAGCAGGTAACCCATTAACCTGCTGTGTTTTGCATACACAGCATGGGAATTTAAACATGGCCGAACACAACACACGCTCATTACCAAACACTGCTACAGGAGGCATATGATACAACACAGATCAGAATTGCAGCATTATTAGACCCATGCACTGGCACACTAGACAATGGCTACGCACTGACCTAAACGTGTATAAAGCACGCAGACTAAACGCTAAAGACAACAAGATCCGTATCGTTCGGCCGTAGTCGTAGTTGAATGAGGAATGGAGCGCGGGTGTTTTATCCTGATGCGACGAGCGAGTTGAACCATGGAGGATCCGTTTAAGCCCAGGCGTCGAAGAAACGTACACGCCACTCAGTACGGTCAGCGCTGATGCCGACTGACCACGTCGCACACAGCCTTGCGGGCGATGCACTCGCAGCCTGAACTCAGAGTGGTCACCCATCCAAATCAGATGCATGTGTGTCGATGCGGCAGTACCGTGGACAGTCTCGGACACCACGGCCTGGTTTGCAAGCTGGCGAAAGGAAGGCTCGGTGTCCACGCCGTTCTGAATGAAGCAACCAAGCGGGCTTTGACTTCGGCAAAAGTGCCTTCCTCACTCGAGCCGGTGGGCTTAGACAGAGGCGATGGAAAGCGGCCCGACGGAGTGACAGCTTTCCCGTGGAAGAATGGAAAGCCGCTGGTGTGGGATGTTACCGTGGCAGACACTTTTGCCCAAACTTACATTGGCCAGACGTCTAGAGTACCGGGGAGTGCAGCGGAAATACGGGAAAACCGAAAGTTAGGAAAGTACAGCGGGCTTGCAGATCGCTACGTGGTCCAACCGCTGGCGTTCGAAACTACGGGAACATTCGGACCGCTGACGAAGAAGTTCTTTAGGGATTTGTGGAGAAAGATCTGTGACTGTACAGGCAACCCTCGCTCAGGGGAGTTTTTGCGTCAGAAAATAGGTATCGAGATTCAGCGAGGAAATGCAGTATCTGTTCTCGGTACTTTTAGTGACATGGTGGAGAAGGAGGATGTGTATTTTGCCTTCAAATTAGCTAAAGGGCAATGAATGTCAAGGATTGTTGTTCTTGTTACTTGTGTAATACGCGATGTAATTCAATAAAGTGAAACTACATCCAAATCCAAACCGCGCTCGATGTAGGCTATCTTTCAAAATCCGAAGATCCATCCATTTAGCTACACGGAGTGTGGCTAAATGGTTGATTCCAAGCGTCTTTGCGTTGCTGTCTAAGTTCGTCTAACTTAGCTCGCTTCAGCTCGGCTTGTCTTCGCTTTCTGCGTTCCACGGCCTCCAAGTACGATGTCCGACCACCAGTTTGCGTGGCAAACGAAGTCGATGAGGCAGGTTCCTGTGGCGAGGGCATCGACGTTACGACTTGTGTGGTCGTTGTCGATGTGTTTTCCTCTGGCGGTTGAGCTGAAGAGACGGTTGTCAGTTGAGCCGTTAGCTGAGTCCTCATGTTGAATTCCCGAGTGTCATCGGTGATAAAGGATTAGAGTCCGGCAATTTGGGCCAGGAGCTTGATTCTCCGTGGCTGGGAACCCGGCGTTGTCGGTGAAAGTGCCGCGAATTCATGAGTCTTGTCGCTAGCATGGTCGCTAGCTATTTGGTCGAGTTTACGCAGCTCTTCCAGCGTCATTGACCTGCTTTGGGTACAGGTCGGTATGGAGAGTTGGTATGGCTGTGGGGTCGGAGGTCGAGGCGTTACGACTTTGTGGTCGTCGCCGGTACAGTCCCATGTAGGGCCTGTGCTTTGACCTGATTCGGATACTGGTTAAGCGAGTGAATCAAGTACTGCGCCACATTGGGGCTTTCCCACGGATTTGGTTGTCCCGGGAATCCGAGTTTGGTCGGTGAGACTGATTTAGTTATCGGTAAAGATGGACCAACCCCCGCGATACTGAATGCTCCAAGTCGGGGAGGTGATAGGTTATTGTTCGGACCTATTACGCTGAACGATCTGAGTCGTGTTGGAAACGTCGGAATTATCGTTCCCATTCTTCCCGACACTGGTACGAATCGGGTGAGTGATCCAGCCCATGCTGGCTGGCTTGACGGCAAAGTGGGCGTTGTGAAAATCGGTGGTGGCACGCTCACCATTCCAGGCACTATCGTTGGCACTGGATAGGTCGGACCAACTAATGTTGTAGGTACCGGCCATCGGTAAGATTGCGTTTGGCCAAGTGGGTCTCCCGCCATTACCGTAACGGGTTGGTCACCATTCGCGTCATAGTTGAGAAGTTCACCAGCGGTAAATCCCGTGTTCGGTGGCAAGTTTCGCGGTGGTACTTGTCGATGTTGAATACCGAATACCGAGTCCGGACCCAATCGTTAAACCTGCTAAGACATTAGCTGTATTGTTAGCAGGCGGGTTATGAGCCTGCGGCAGCGGTGTGTTTGTTGCCGACCGCGAATTATCCGATCGCGAGGTCGAGCGATCGTGCGACGGGTAAAGGTGCGATCAATTCGACTCGCTACCACTACGTCTACTATTGGATCCGCTAGAAGGTGGGTCGTTGCGTTGTCGGCGCGCCATTGTTGTCTGCTGTTAAAGAGAGGAAATGCGGCGCGTTAGAATTCTACCAACTCCCGTACATTCAACTGAAGATGTTCCGGTCAACTGCAGAGATTCCGTTTCGACAACAGAGGTCGGCCTATACCTAGCTGATGTTAAGCTACCTATAACTTATTCTGAGTTACACCTATGGCCCTCTGACAGAGTCTGTTCTGTTGTGAGTCTTTGATTTTGTTGTTTTGACTGGTTTCTCCGTCCTTCCGAAATTCTTTCGAGCATTTTCCTTATGGGCGTCGTATTCAGCGACTTCAGTCTCTTCCAGCACTTGGTGCTGTCAGCTTCAGTTTCTTAACCGTTCCGTTTTACCGTTTCGGTTTGGTCGGTTCAACCGCCTGGTTGGCTACTTCGACTTCTGTGGTCGGTGCCGTTGTTTCGGTCATCTTATCTGACTTCTTTTTCCTGGTCGGTTTGCTACCGACTTCTTGGGTTCTTCCCCAGGTTGATTGGTCAATTGAATCGGCGCTTCGGAAATGTTGTCCGACTCCTTGGGTTTCTCCAAGGTCGGTTAAGGTTCATCCGATATCCCACTTTGCTTTTGCAGTTCCTGCAAGGCTGGTGTCAAAAAGTCCATCGGCGGTTTCTTTCCGAGGTCGACCTCGACCTCTTTTCTTAACCATTGTCTCGGATTGGTCGGTTGAATCCGGTTTTTCCGGTTGTTCGACGGTTACTCCGGGCTTTTTGCTTAATTTGCTGGTCACCTTCCCTTCTGTGGGTTCGGTTCCCAGGTCGTTATTGGTGCTATCCGGCTTTTTTTGGCCTGATGACCGAGTTACTGGTCGAAGTGCGTCGGCTTGAAAGTGTATCACTCGGTCGACGGCTACAGTGTCTTCACGTCCGTCGTCGCATCGGAGTAGTAGGTTGTTCGGGCCAACGTAACTGATGACCGTCCACTCTCCGTCGTATCGTTCCATCCTGTCGGGGTCCATGGTTGGAAATTCCACCGTTACCTTGTCCCTTGGTTTGAAGGTTGGTGAAGACTTCTTCTTGTTGTAGACTTTGGCGCTCCGTTTAAAGACTTCATCAACGTTGATGCGCGCGTTTTTGTGACCCCGCTGAAGTCGTTCTTTTATAAGCCTCATGTAAAGCTCCTCATCCGTATACTGTTCCGGTGCGTTCGTCCCGGCCACTAAGTCCTGTGGCATGGTCATTTCTCGACCATACAGCATGTGATAGATACGGTGAATATTTTGTAGGGGCGTGGACTGCTCTGTTCATCCCGCAGACGACGTACGGCAGGGCTCTATGCCAACGGTGTCGGTCCTTTATGTTACAGAACTTTGGTATTCCGTCGCATATCGTCTGCATGTGCCGTTCGTATTGTCCTTGACCTTCTGGGTGATATGCCGTTCCAAGCGTGTGTTGGATGCCGAAGATCCTGGCGACCTTGTTGAATGTTTTGGTCGTGAAGTGGGTAACTCGGTCCGAGTGAATGAAGGTCGGCATTCCGTACTTCAGCAGGATATCTTCCACGAAGAACTTTTGAAATTCCCTCGCGGTGCTGGTTTTGGTTGCCCGGGCGATGGTGAACTTCGTCAGCTGGTCGATTACCACTGCAATGTATTGGTATTCTTTCGTCTGCGTTCCAGGTAAAGGTCCCTTGAAGTCCGCGTAGATGCGATACCAAGCTTCACCAATCTCCATCTTTTGAAATTTACCCGGGGGGGAAACGTCGGTTCTTGTTTGTCAGAATGAACTGTCCGCATTTCCGAATGCATTCGAATACGTCCGTTGACATCCTTTCCCAATAGTAGCGCAGTTTCAATGCTTCAACCATCTTGCCACGTCCGAAGTCTTTTCCGCTTTTTCCATCATAGAGCGATCGTATAAGGTTCATTCGCATGAAGAGGGGTACGACGAAGCATTATTCCAGCTTGTCGTTAGTCGTGTTCAATCGATACAGGAGTCCCTGAGCCACTCATTTTGTATTCGGTGTAATTCGACTTGTAGTCGAATTTATCGAGGTTCTCCAGTCCATCGATGATTTTCCTTAGGTGCGGGTCTCGCAACTGAGCTTTCCGCAATTCCGCGTTCGTTGCCACGGGCGGTACGAGTGTCTCGCCATGTAGGCTTCACTCGTAAGACTCTTCCGCCGTGTTCGCAGCTCGGATGGTCGGTTCCGGTGTCTCCGGTTCCGGCGTCTTCGGAGTTGGTACATTAACGACCCGCACTTCTGTGGTACTTCGGTCATCCCAGTCCGAAATGACGTATCCGGGGACAAGAGGTGTAAGTGGAATTTCGGGTGGTTCTTCCTCATCGTTCTTCATCTTAGGGATCGCGAGTGGTCGGGATGAGTGGTAGGGATCGCTTTTGCGATCAATCCGATCGCGAAACAGTAAGACCAGGTCGAAGCAGAGGCTGCGTTTGCAGTCTATCTGACTATCAACCGTAGGTTCTTCAGGGTTCTCCAGAGTTATGCCTTTACCGTCTCCCCAAAGGATCCGGTATAATGAAAACAAGACGATTTGTCTACCATATGACAGACAAACACAGAAGGCTCACTGTGAACTTTATTGTCGAAGAAAAGGAGCAAATACCGCGTGAATGCGGGAGAGAAAGAACAAAGAAGCCAATGTCTGGCATGAAAATCAACACATGATGTGGCTGAGAGCGAGTTCTATCGCGTAACAAAATGTAGAGAAAGAAGTGCTGGAGGCAAGGTCGTGCTGTCCAGACACACGTGGTGTGATGCGGAGATTGGGCTCGTATCCAACGCGAGCGTATAAGCGCTGAGTCATACTGCGAGTTAGGAACGAAGGAGCAAGTATGCTCAGTGAGTGCGCACGCAGTAGATCCGCATATGCGGAGAGTGCAGTGCAGCCACTCACGTACGTACAAGAGAGGGCGAATCAGCATGTGTGCGTTGGTACGCATACGCAAAGGGGCGTATCTACCACGCCGGCTGTCGTGCCTCTAACAGTCCTCACCTCGATCTGGTTGTTGTAAGAAATGAAAAAGATTACAAATGAGGGACGCAGCAAGCGACACATAAACATATCCGGCGTTGTCATATGTCGATGTCCTGCATCCGCATTCGTCATAAGGTTCTCAATCTGTCAAGTGGATAGTCTGTTGCGTATGATGCCAAGAGGTTTGCTGCGGCAGCAGAAAACGAAAAGGGACACACCCAAATGCTTCTTAACGGATTTTTGTTTTACAAAGGGCTGCAAACTTTTGAGGCAACATGTTCAAAGTTACTGCATAAGATTTGGTTTAATTGTTAATACTTCTAAACTCATATGAGTCTCATAAAGAAACTAACTGCCTAACAAAGAAATAATTTCAGTACCGGTAAAACGATTATTTTATAAATTACCGTATTTCAATGTTGTTTTATGTTCGGGTGCGTTCGGACTATATATGGAACGTTTCGTACCAAACAAAAAAACTGGAACGCTTTTTTCTTTCTTGTAGTCACTGTAGTCATCTGTAGACAACCGTTAGACATCCTGTAGACAACCTGTATACATCCTAAGAAAACCTAAGAAACCAGGTGTCTACAGTATGTCTACAGTGGTGTCTACGGGCTGTCTACAGGTACTACCGGTGTGTACACGCACAGTATCGAGCTGAACTTAAGAAGGGCTGCCTGTATACAGCGGTAGACATCCGTAGACAACCTGTAGACATCCTGTAGACAACCTGTATACATCCTAAGAAAACCTAAGAAATCAGGTGACTACAGTATGCCTACAGTAGTGTCTACGGGCTGTCTACAATTGACTACCGGTGTATACACGCAGAGTGTCAAGGTGAGCCTCAAAAGGGCTGCCTGTATACCGCTAGATAATCTGTAGACACCGCTGTAGACACGCTGTATACATCCTATGAAACCTGGTAACTACTGATTGGACTACAGGGTGTCTACAGCCTGTATACAGGTGTCTACTGTGTCTACAAGGAGAGGAAAAAACGATTCACTTTTTTTCTTTGGTACGAAACGTGCCACAGGTGAATAGTGGACACCGCAGAGATCAGAGCGCAGTGTGTTCTGTATACTTCCGCTTTGCGCTATGCCGAATAGTGAGTACCAAGTAAATACTTCAGTATGCAAGAACCAAAAAAACTAGCACTTTGTGGAACGTTTCCTGAAGTTGAGATAACGAGAGACGACCTTTTTCCGTATCTTCTATAAAATTTTCGCTTTTGCATTCTGCAGAGCACCTTTTTGCATTGTTGTATGTGATTCATATGACGAATGCTATCTCAATATTGCTGTAGGTGATGTGTGTGTGTTCTGTTCTACCAGGCTGATGATTTTCCTCATGTCGTAAATCAGTCCGCGCGCGGAACTTTTGGGTGCACACTGTTAAATAGAACAAATGAAAATTGCTTTTTCAGAATACTGAAACCCTTAGTATGACAGCTGGCGAACAAAGGCTCACGATAGTGAGGAAAGGCTTTATTGTGATAGCAATAAAGTGAGGAACCAAAAACAAAGGCTCGTGCGAGCAGTATCGTGAAAGTACATTGAATGATATGCTAGTGAATGCTAATAAACGGCACATCGAGCCAAAGCATGGGAAAAGCCTATGCGGCATACTGGGCAGATCCAACACGAGCGAACGAACGCTGATTGGCCGAGATGTAAAGCTGGGGCGTGGCTCCGCCTACTTCGAGGCCGATGATTGGCCGAGACGTAAGGCTGGGCGGATAGCTGCCTGAGTCGAGGCCGATCTAGCGCTCGACAGCGAGTGCGACTCGGTGTGAGTCAGCACACCGGAAGCGGGACTGTCGCTGGCTGCCTACTCGTAGGCTGCCATAGCGACTGGCCCAACATTAGCCATTTGCCGATAATTTTAAGTTTTGTTTTTGTGATAATTTCCGATAGTTTTTGTGATTTTAATGTCACCGATAAGCACATAAAGACTAGAGGGATGATTCTGAAGAAAAACAAATACTTACAGACTGAAGAGATGATTCTGAATGAAAAGCTGTTTCCTCGTACTTTCCTAAAACTGTTATTGATAATTTTAAAAGTTATGTTTTGCCATATCTCGAACCAGATTCTGCGCGCATAAATGGTTATAGCGCCAATGTATATATACGCAAGCAAAACAATTTGGTACAGCCTGACTATTCAAAACTGTTTCACCACGAGTAAAACAAATCAGATGTCAGTGGATATAAAGAGTAGGCGCACTAAGTACTAATGCTGGGACATTTACCTTAATTATCTTTTCAGCAAAAGTGTACTTTTAGCGAAAGAACTCTTATTTATAAACATTTCTGAGTTATGGTGGTTTCTGGGTTATGGTATTTCTGAGTTATGGTATTATGAACAGCTCTAAGTTTTGGTGCCATTTTGCTGGAAAAATCTGCATATGACAAGCATGATCTTATTCGTGAGCATTTTTGCCCGTCAAAAATGCTCGCAAGCATTTTCGCCCGGCAAATATGCTCACACCGTGAACCGTGAAGATGTCAGCATTCTTGCCAGCTACACATTTATGGTGTAAAAATACGAACACAAAATTCTAACCTTGAATTACCAAGAAATACATCTCTGAAGCGTCAGTAGAGTGCCGGTAGAACTGAAAGCTCTAGGTGACCTGGAAAACATTTCCAGAGTCCGGTTGAATGGAACAAAAGTCAGTAAATTTAAACTGCTACCTTTTTAGATCAGCAAATTCAAAGGTTATTAAAATTTTCACTCCTACAGAGCTAAAAATGCCATTTAGCAGTAACACAAACGATGCTGCTAGTGGATAGCTTAATTTCAGTAAATCTTTAACAGTTTAAAGCGATCAAAAACATGACTTAGGAATAATGACGCTCGCTAAAAGCATTTTGAAGACAGCTGTAAAAAGAAACTGACCATAGTAATCCTTCAAACGGGCTGAACTTTTATTACAGTCCGAGGACAGTGATTAATTAGCAGATTAGGATAGTGATTACTACGAACAGTCATTAATCAGCATATACGGAAGAATTAATTAGTTTTTTAAGATCAGGAAATGCCAAACCGATTGAACTGCTTAAATCGCAAAATTCATATTCCTTATAAACAACACCAGAAAACGGCATCCTCATCGGCAGTGAATTATAAGGCATAACTTCGTAATATTAATGATCACAATCAATGCTGAAAGGGCTGCTCACATTGGAAACATTACAAACAACACTACACACAATACACAAAAAAATTATTAGTTACACAAATTATAAAGTATTATCGCTGGCACGGACAGCGACTCAAAGAACAGTTTAGAAAAATAAAAACTGGTTCATAAACAACTCTCGGTCCTAAAAAAAACGGGTATTGATTTGGAGACAACGGTCACGGGGGCACGATCACAGGGGTTCGGATCAAAGAGTTATCGAACTGTCACTACTATTACTTTAGTGTAATAAAAAAGAATAAAAATACTTGCCCAATTGAAAAAAATATCACTAGTACTACACAGAGCTGATTCTTCTCCATCCAATGGTATGTCTCAAGTATTTGTAGGAATACATATATACGAGGTGGCGCTGCTTGTATGAAGAATACGCAGTTCACACAGATAGGATGTTTTTTTTCAAAACTTATTTATCGAAAACCGTATATAGGATGAGAATGACATCTTCCACTCGAAAAATATTATCAGATTCAGGGCGTTTATCTTTTGCTGGTCTGTTTGCGGTACAGACAAAATACGTAGGAGCATGGAATACAGGCAAGATTGATGCAGCCTTGTGGGCTGTGCACGTTTTTTAACGTGTATTGATTCATTTACTTGTATTCTACCTGTATTCCCAAAATATATTCCCCAGACTTAATTATTTCGTTTTTATGTTACTGCTTTCTGGAGCAACTTAGCGCATTCCTACGTATTCTGCCTACATTTGCCGCGTATTTCCTGCTGTTCTACAGTAGTCAAATACCTTAGACCTAACGCGAGGTTCTCAGTGGTTTGGTTCCTTTGCGGTAACTCATATAACACGGTCATAGCACGACTTTACATCAAACGCACTTGACGATATATCAAAATGATTTTTCTACATTATAGCGTTAGCAAAAAGTTTATTTTGCTTACAGTAAACTAATTATGAAGTTTTAAAGTCAAAAATTTCAGGGTGAAATTTACTGAGTACTGTACTGACACCCTGCACTCGGAGAAAGTTTTAGCTGTGCAGCCACGCGTACGTTGTACGACTGCGTTCACTGCTCACATACACGGCTTGCAACTGCATGCAGACTGCTGGCTATTGGCTGAACGCAATCGGCTTTAAATCCACCTGTCGACAGTACCGTGCTGCTCATACTGTACAAAATTTCTCCAAGTGCAGGGTGTCAGTACAGTACTGTTCATCCAAAAAAAGTTTTGGAAACGCTATTCCGTGCGGACACAGTGTGAAAGCTTATCACACACTGGAAATTTCAATATCATTGCAATTAAAAATCTAAAGTGCAAAAAACCGATCCAGGGGTGGTGGGGCGGTGCCGCCCCTGAACATTTTCTGCTATAACTCTCAAAGCTTACACGATACCAAAAAACGGTATGTGTAACAAGCTCAGCAGGTAGTGTTCGATTTAATGACACTTTTTGAGCAATTTTTTGATAACGCTTTAATTTGTTGTGAAATTAAGTTTGATTTCTCACGACACGCGTTTAAAGTCTACCTTGTTTTGTTGCGCTATGTTCTGTACAGAAAATCTACAGCTGGAACGCTGAGCGAAGCAAACGAAAGGACAGAAGGGCTAGAGACTACAGACGCGCACGCCCGGCATGCAAAGACAATAGCCGTCGGTCAACTGAGTTGTCACACCATCCTGTCACTAACTGCTTCGGCTCAGCATTCCTTTGAAACGGCTGAATACTTCACCTGCGCTAACAATAGCTTTTCGTCAGAATCCCATCCATCGCTCTTGACCATAAAAGACCGGATTCATAACCCGGATAGTCTAAAAGCAGCGCTAGCCGCTTTTTCTCTGTTGAGCAGCGCTTCCCCCTTCGGCACTCATAACAGAAAATCGTTTTTTAACCTAAAAAATTTTTTTTCATACATGATAGCGCCATATTCTGATAGAGGAGACTTTATTCTTTACAATGAGCTATAAACCCCAAAATGAATTTCCACTGGGAACGTCGCGCTAAGCACCTGAATCCACAAAGAACGTGTATCGTATCGGTAGCATAGATATCGGCGCTGAACATAAAGGACCTTCGCTACGCTTCGGTCGATTAGCAAAATTTACCTGTGTTGTCGAGTCTTTCAAGCAAAAGGTGAAGAAATATTAGCTTCCGCCGTTCTATTCGTCCAGTGTGGCTGCATCGTGTATTTCAAAATAGGGTGTGGCTATTACCTCACACCACCTTTTGGCTATTCTCACCCCCTGTGCACACCTCTTTTGGCTATTCTCACCTCGTTATTGCACTTTTTTTCACGATGAGTTGTTCACATCTAAAAGACTTGTCCACAGATTAGAGCCCTGCACGAGCCGGGCCGCTCGGCTTGGCTCACGAGCACTTCGAGCGAGCAGGCGTCGTTTTGCGAATTTGCGAACGAGCTGAGCAGTAGAAAAAAAATGCGAGCGAGCCGAGCGAGCGGGATGGTCGGGTGCGAGCGATCGCGAGCCTACAGGCTGACGTTGTGCGAACTGGAGAAGTTTCTAGTACAAAATACACTGACCGACCTGAAAACGGT
Source organism: Paramacrobiotus metropolitanus (assembly GCF_019649055.1). Classification (NCBI taxonomy): domain Eukaryota; kingdom Metazoa; phylum Tardigrada; class Eutardigrada; order Parachela; family Macrobiotidae; genus Paramacrobiotus; species Paramacrobiotus metropolitanus. The sequence continues at coordinate 771,875 of NW_026570279.1, forward strand.
CTTAAACCACCGTCACCTTCGCGCTTCGCGCGAAGTGATTTACTAACTTTCCTAGACCGGTTGGGACTCAGTGCTAACTTTTGATATTTTGTACTCGCAGCCAACAAAAACATTATTTGACGGGTTTATGAATCAGTTGAATGCTTCCTAAGAAAGGTGCATTTTAATTTTCGAGCAATCTATTATATGTATTTATTTCAGGCTAAATTAAGAAAACTACATCCAGTTGAAAATTAGAGAAATGTATTAGCGAAAAAATGAAAAAGTGTAATAAAACGGACTACCAGTATGGTGATGTAAGTGATTGTCTCTGAACATCCAATTACACTTACTGAGTTTTTGTGTTGGTGAAAAGTTTGGTATAATTATTAAACCGATATCTGCTGTTGTTTCCTGTCAGGCAGAAGAAAACTGCAACAGAAAAACTACTTGATAAGAAAACGGAATTTTTCGCAAAACTTTGCGGTACGACAGTGGTTAGCGAGAGACAGACCAAGAACCGAGACTGCCGTTTTGTTCGGCCACCCGCTAATAAGAAAATTGTTTAAGGAGGTGGGAATAGCAGGTGTCAAAAGGTGGTGGGAATAGTCAAAAGGTGGTGTAAAAATATCTCTGGAAAGGTGGTGAGAACAGCCAAACGAGGTGCCAGGGTGGTGAGAATAGCCATTTCTTTCACAAAAATATATAACGTATTTTCTCCTTTGGAGTATAAAAGGAGTAATAAAGCCATCAACTTTGCCATTGTGCGCACTACTTTTGCTTTCCAATAATTTCTTCAGAATCACAATGTACGTTTGGCCTGTAAAACCTGGTTGCTGCGAACGGTTTCATTGTTAAAACTAATCCTCGTATGGTGCATGATTAGAGTGCTGAATGGATGACGCTGTGCGATAATGATCAGATTCTGCCAATATTTTTGGTGTACCTGTACTGGCTGTAAGTCACGCAGGTCACAGGTGCCATTCCGACATCCCTGGTCAGACTTAGCCTATTAGAGGTCAGACTCAGCGCGAGCCGGCGCATCAAGGTTTGGTACATATTGAGGTAACTGAGCCACTTCGGAAGCCTGACGAGCCAATCTTCACCATTTTTTTCATTTGATTTGCTTCCATAGCTCGTCCAACAAAAGCAAAATAAAATCAGAGGAAAACTGTGCCAAAGTTATCCGATCAAGTTAAGAAACATTATGTTGTGATCGTAGCTGGAGAACTGCATATGAAGGAGCAGCAACTAAGTGGAAAATCAGTTGGTCGCGACGAAGCATTTAAAGCTTGCAGTAAATACAGGTATAGGGATAACAGAAGCTCAAATCAAATTTCTACTCACAAATTGCAAAATATAGCTCAAGCCGTGCACTGAAATCGCGATGGCCATGGGGTAATTTCATTGTCTTTACTCGGTAATGGAGCTTGCCAGGTGCATTAGAAAATGCAGCGTAATCCTTGACAACTTGTCCAAAGGCAAATTATGCAATCCGTCCAAACACCACTTTTTCCCACGGAAGTGTGACTGCGGGCGCGGATCCTGTGCCTGCGCTGCACATAATACCTGCCAAAGAAACGGCTCTTTCTGTTACCGCGCTCCACGATTCCTGTTGTACTCGTATCAATTGTATTACAGCTTGCAAATCAAACTGCTGCAAAAAAGTTAAGGACAAATGTCGTCCGATTTTTAAATCTCCGACTTTTTTTTCGAACCCAAATCGGCCTGTGGTGCCACGTCGAAACAGCACCCTCCCGTACAGTGAGTTGTATGCTAAACGGTTACGGCTCACTGTAAAAAAAGTTCTGTTTCGAAATTTTAACCGTTTGCAGCGTAACCATTTGCAGCGTTCCGGAAAATCAAAATGCCATACGGTAACCCATAGCACTGTATCGTCAACTCAAGTTGAAAATATTTTTTACACTACGCTGTGAGCGCATTTTCCTACTACCGCGACCGCCACCACGGCCGCACGGCGTTATTCCAGGTAGTTATGACAGCTACCACGGCAGTACTATGTACGTAAAAGGCATAAGCGCAACACGCCTACTTCCGGGGCTACGTCACGACAAGGCAAGCCATCGACGCATCGGCACAATGCTTTATGGCTCCTAAATTCCAGGTTGCTACGTTAGATTTTTTATGTTTCTACCGTTTATTAGCTTAGATTTCTTTAGGTTTGCTTAGGATATTTTGAGGTTTTTTTAGTGTGTTTCAGGAAGTTTTTCTTGGTCATCGGAATGTGGTAAGCAAGAAGTCGTTGAACAATCAGTCGACCAACGAGTTGTCGTTTCAACGATTTGTTGGGTAAGCATGTTGTCGGTCAGCAATAGGTCAGAAAGTTGTTAGTTAGTAGGGTAGCGTTCAGCAAACTGGCGGTGGGCCAGAAATGGAAAAAAATTCTAAGATTTTTAATGTATGATGTACTACAGAGAGATGTTTTAAAATGGTCGCGAAGTTTATGAATTGGCCCCCAGTTAGGCTAAATTCATACACAAAGGTCGCGCGATCTAGACCCACCGTTTCGTTGACTTTGTGTGCGGACTCGATATTTATTGGAAACGTGCTGAAGACCTTCTTTGCAGTTGTTAATAACAGCGTTTACACTAAAAAACTCAAAATTTTTTTGCTCTTTCTTTAGAGTTTGTTGTGTGGATTCTGCAGAAAGATAAATCAAAATCAGTGTGCCATAGCAGTCTATGGAGCCTTGATCTGCTTTAATCATGACGCAGTCATTTGTCAAACATGCGCATATGGCGACCGCGGGTAGAATATACGACTAACGTTCTTTAGCCAACCCCTCCCCCCCCCCTAACGTTTCGGTCGGTTACCCAGGCCCACTGAAGTCTGAATTTCGTTTTTGTTCTGCCCGTTGAACATGAACTTTCATTAATTTTTGCAACCATAACGACTACCATCCATTTCCAACTATACTTCGCCTTGCCCATTATTTCAATCAGTACCGCTTTAGGGATCAATATATTAATCACTTTATCAAATTGAGAGCCTCTGTGGCGGGCGGCTACATGAACAACCACGGCTGACTGAAATGCAGTCTATGCATTTCCATTCAGTCTATGCAGCCTACGCAGCTTATCAGTGTGCAATCTAAGGAGTTAAGACCAGCACTGCATCTATGCAGTAAAAGTGATTAATAAATTGATCCCTAAAGCGGTACTGATTAAAATAATGGGCAAAGCGAAGTATTAAAAGCTGCGCTCCGGTATACCAACGAACAGTTCGGTACATTTGCCAGAAAAACGGATGTTGAAATTTGCCTGCTGAGGATGTCCAAACTCCAAAGAAGAACGCGATTTGAATGAACACCGTCTTACTTTGCACACTGCATCATTCCAGGCCCATCCTACTCGTGGAGATGCATTCTTCTGAGCGGCCACCCACGCCAAGACTTCAGACACAGTTTCCCGTTGCGCGTCGCTAACAATGGGTAAAGCCAGTTCCAAAACATCCCAGATTGAGCGCTCCAAATCATCATCCACCATCAGTCGAGCAGCTCGAATCCGGCAAGGAAATGCACAATAAAATCTGTATGGAGGTGCGTCGACGAACGGGCTCACTGTGCCACCGATCAGCCTTATGGAATCGCACATCAATCCCCGAAAGATAGCAACGAAACCCCGGATATTAACATCATAAATATTGTAGGATACCGAATTGCTCACAATATAGCCATTACTGAGATGTAGCCCACAGTCATCCTCTTCATGCAGCGCAAGAAGGATGTTAATAGGAAGAATCCAGTGGAAACCCACCAGCGAAACCTCTTTTAACCGGATCCCTGGGTTATTCTCCGCAACATAGCGCATCATGTTCACTATACTGTGCAGCATTTCGTAATCAATTTCGTTCCACCAATCCACCACAATGAGACGCTGTGTTGTTGACCGCAGATATTTAAAGAGGGGCGCCGTCAGCCGATATTCTCGTCGTGCAGCATTTCTGATGTTTTTAACACCTGCGATGACAATCGTCGTCGTTAGCAGAGGACAACCCAGAATCTGATTCCACGTTGAACAGACAGCGCGCAGCGTGGTCTGCGTCATCGTGTCCAGTTGGGAGAACACGTCAAGCCATAACTCGGGCGGCAGCACACGGAATGCATCTGTCTCTTCGGCAATTCCGCATAACAGCTTGGAGAGGCCGATCAGACGAGAAAAGCATTCCATCAACTGTTGACGGAACTGCCAATTTGCTTCCTGCAAATTAAAATGAAAAACAAAAGAATGGAAATCGCCAGTCGCTCTACAATAAAAAAAATCGGTAAGGGACTTAAAGAAGCGCTCAACCACTGGTCTGTGATACAGCGCTTCGTTGCGTTAACTTATGCGTTAAACCAAAAAAAAGGAATTAATCCACCCATGAAGTAGCCCCGCTACTATGGGCAGTTAACCAATCAACCATTTGCCTGTTTAAACGACTGCCCACAGAGCAATTGACCTTCCCAGTGTTAAATAAGAATGTACGCTCTACACTAGAACTTCGCCACATAATAACACGGCTTTCGGAAAAGCAGGAAAACATGATACATAGAGTCAAATACTTTTCCACCGCTAACACTTTAGAGCTCTGATTGTTTTCTACCCTAGGGTGTGGGCCCGCAGCGGATTAAAATCCTTCCGACCCCATCCCTTGTAACAAAAAAGTTACAAAAAGTCCAACCATCCCGGTATAACATACGAAACTGATGGAACCGTGCCTGTATCTTATAGAGAGGTTTTACTGTATATTATGGCCGAATCGCCAAGTGGTGCGTGGGTAGATAAAACCGCAGAGCAAACTGAAAAAACAAATTTCACCCTCTAACTCAGCATGCTCCAAAGGGTCCCACATGCATTTTGTAATAATTAATATAAAATATCTGCCCTGAGACCATCCCTCGGATGGCGGTACCGGTACAGGCATGAGTTCAAGGTGACCTTGAAAGACCCTTTCAAAAATGATGCGTGGAGCAGTTACAGTAATTCAAACACAGATCAGCGTAACAAAAAAGCAAATTATTTCAAATAAAATAAAAAAAGTTTCAATGTGTCATTTTCTACAAATGCTCTAAAATAAAAAATTTACTGGATCAGCTCCACAAATTGTTAACAAATCGCCATTGTCAAAGATCAACAATTTATCACCCTCAGTTAATTATTAATACACTGATGGGAAAGTGCTAAATCGATGGGATTTACAGATTCTTCATACATTTGGCTCTCCTGACCGAAAGCTGAAGTACGGCAGTAGTGTCCAATGTAAACCGCACTAACTTTGCCTAACTAATGCCAGATTCACAGTGCACCTAAATTTACTGCTAATAGGGTTCCGCGTGGCGCGTGTTCCAAAAGAGTCGCATACTGAACCCATTTTAATTTCAAAATACCTGTCGTTAGACCATTGCACAGATTCCGGTACTGGACATGTGTATAAACTAACTTTGAGTGACCAGTTAAAACAATGCTTTGCGTATCAATGCTCTAAGGCGCGATTCAAGTATTACGTAACGCTAAGGGGTGGGGGGTGGTCATGGGTTTTTGTTACGCCCTGTTACATGGGGTAGGGGGTCCAAAACTTTTTGTTACGTGCGGGCCGACACCCCATAAAAAAACGAAAAAAATTAATATATTTTAATTGAAATTTAATAGGGGGGTGGTCGGGCTCTCTGTTACGTATGCAGTTAGGGGGTCGAAAATTTTGTTATGCGGTGTTACAAGGGGTGGGGGGTGGTACAAAATCACGAAAAATCGCGTTACGTAATACTTGAATCGCGCCTAAACTACTCAAACACTGTGGTAAAAACCAACTGAACTTAATTTGATTTGACAAACACCAACAAAAGTCAGCTACCACATTTTAGCAGACGCACCGCTGTAAATAAAAGGCAAAAAAAGAAAGATTTCCTGGACTGCTTTCAAAAATCGCAAAATACCAATGAAAACTGAAAAATAAAAAATACTGGTGCAGTCAGTTTCAACCAAATTCGCATCGTTTTAAGTAGAGTGACCGCGAGAGCTCACTTATTTTGTCTCACAAAAAGTGAAACCGGTATTATAAAAGTTTCCTGATAAGAGCAGCTAATCGCAGCTAAGTGCCTACGTAGAGCGTGACTTTAAACACACACAAAAACCAAACTTTAAAAAATAAAAATAAATTAACAAAAGTTGCTATCCAGGGAATCGACTGTAAACCACGAGAGCATCGAGGCGAAGCCGACGAAGATTATCAAAGTATTACCGGAAAATCGGGATCATGGTCTCCATCCGTGGGCGGTCCCCCAACTCGCTTCAGAAAATACAAACACTCGTTTCTGAACTCCACAAACGTAACATAATTCACGGCGCAGTTAGAATGCAGCACTGTGCGTAACTCGTCGACAGGCATCGAGGCAAATTCATCGGGTAACTTGACGCTGCGCTTAACAAACGTCCACTTCCCAACGCGCCGGGCGGCGAAACGTAGATCTTCCGGCATAATGTTCGAACGTGTTGCTGCCCAACGCGCCTTCGGGATGGGTAAGCGAATGCGCTCAACCGGAACGATATCCAAACGAGTCGCATTGTTGCCCCAACGGACAACGGCGACATGAAACTCTGTGTACCGTTTAGTAGCAGCACTACGAGGCGGCATGACCATCTCGGCAGGAAACCATGTCCAAGGACCGGAGAGACTCTCGCGCATCAACACTTCCACAATGGGGCAGGGCAGCTGCGATGCGGCCCACGCATCAGCCACAATATCACTGGATAAGGCACGTCGAAAGTCAGAAAGAAAGACGCTGCTGCCGAAAGGGAAGAAACGGCGTCGTCCGGTAGGACAGAATAAATCAACGAAGAACCCGTTGTCAGCTGTATCCACCACTCGTCCATAGCGAACGACGCCATCTGTCACCACGACGTCGACACTGTTGCCTCGGTGAATTCCGTTAGACATGGCTGTTAAATAATGAATAATGAGAACAAATCAACAAATCAATAAAGGCAGCGCAGAAGGAACTTCGAATACAGCAGCGGGATCTGAGCTGGCTTATTTCGTCACGTCTTCAACTGTTACATACAGGCATACAGGTGAACGCTCTGCAGCCCCGGGCGTTTTTAAAAGCACAGACTGCACAGTGTAATCGTGGAACTCTGTGCGTGTTTTCTCAAGTTGAGAAAAAGAAAGTGAAAACAAAAACGATTATAACTTAGCAGCAATGAAAGCTGAGATGAAACCAGTTGCGCGAATAAACGCTAATCACAACAACCGGAATGCGTTTTTGATACATTTTTCAAGCAGACGTGCTGCTTGAAAACTGGAACCAAACCGTGGATGAAAAATCCTATGCTATGTCTACGAGAAACTTCAGATGCCTCGATTTTCTCTTAGAACTCATAAAGAACAACCTGCTTGGTATCAAAATTCTTGTATTTTTTTCTCTTTTGTTTGAAATATTGGTTGATGGTTTTGGTTGAGAAATGCGCAAGCTGCAAGCGCGTTGCGCGCGTTTTGTGAGTGTAACAAAATTTTGAAGTCCATCGTATGTACAATCTGACTAAATGAGGAGGCTACGGTCTATGTTAAAAAGCCAGCGAACAGCCTTTTTTGCCCGCTGAGGCTGGTTGATCAATGCAGCCTCTCTGTTGTGACTATAAATAGACTGAAGACAGCGCATTCCGGTGCTGCCAAAAAGCGCAAGCGGAGTGCTGCCTTGCTGTATCGATCGATCGCGCACATGTGTGTGTGAGTGGGTAAATCCGCTCGCATTCACTTACACACGTATGAGTGTGGCTGTCTGTGCGCGTACTAGCTGTACAAACCGGTTTTCGCTGTCTTCGCTACAACGCATACCCTAAACCCGTATTAAACTTCCTTTCTTGCTCGCATTGTATGCTAGAATAGCATTTAACTATTGTGATTAGTCAGACACGCCCCCTTATCTGATTGGTCAGAGACGCCCTTTTCTCTGATTGGTCGGAACCGAACTGAACCGCACTTACTTTATCCCCTTTCTTGGAAAGTGCAATCGCTTTGGGCGGGCACTGCATGACTGAAGCGTAGCAAGAATACAAGATAAACATAAGGAATATAAGATAAATTTATATTTAGGTCGTTTCTGATGCCATTGCATTATACGATGTTTACAGTTATTATCATATTTAAAACTCATGTACATAATCTGTCTTCTGCAGAGCTGCCGAAAATTAGTAAAATGGATGTTACAGCAAAAATCTACAACTGGTGCAACAAAAAAGTACAGCAAAAATCCATAACCGGTTAAACCTCCCAGACAAATACGAATATTTCGTTGCTCCTACAACTGCTTAAATTGTTTCTTTAGCTGTACAAGTAAAGTTTTTCATGCAAAAATCACATTTCGAATCTCAAAAATTTATTAAGTTCCCTAAAGCAACACACACATAGCAACTTTTCAATAGAGTTTCTAATTTAGCAGAACTCATTCTAATTCATTCATTCTAAGTAATTTTCCTATTATAAGAATTAATTTTTGATGAATATTCTGTTTCGTCTTGGTGATATACTGTCAACGCTGGCGGCAATTTAGGTGCTTAAATGTGAACGAAATCAAACATTACGATTTCGGTGTAGAACTCTCATTTCATCGTTCTTGCCGAAGGTTGCCTCTTCAACGATGGTCAGGTGAGGGGGCAGTACAGTCTGTATATAGGGAGTCTGGGAAGTTTTTGTTGGTCATTTCTACCGGTCACAGTCGCAGATTTTAGAAAACCTAGAGGGCAGCATATCTGGGACAAATAACGACGGACGTTTTACAGAGCCCGAAGATGCAGGTGGCGGTATAACGTAGAGGCATTATGGTATTACGTAGAGGTATTACGTAGAGGCCTTACGTAGAGGCATTATGGGACAAATTACGACGGACGTTTTAGAGGCTGCCACATACTTTAAACAGTCGGATCAAATACCATTATGTTGTCGCGCCGTGAATTTCTGGACATAGAATTGGGAATAATTTCCGAAATTCAGAGGAATTTATTGCTGGGATTTATAAAAAAATAATAATAAAATAATAATAATTTCTGGAATTCAGATATGTTTACAATAAAAATAATAATGTTTAAAATAATAATTTCTGGAATTCAGATATGTTTACAATAACTCGCACGTCTTTAAAACATAGCAAAATTATTGTGCAGAAAATACGCTGCAAAGTGTTTTCCTACATCGGACCATGAGGGACTGTGAAAAGCGAAAACCGAAAAGGTAGTTTACCGTGTAAATAGCACGCAATGTAGCGCACGGGGTGAACGTAGTGAGGCCAACCGAAAGGTTTTAAAATTTGTTAACGAAGTGGTCGCAAAATTTTTGGCTTTCAGTTTTTCACGTCTACTTGTGGTTTGAAAGTGCAATTCCGAAAACACTAAAAGCAAATCCAGTTTTCGACTTTCGCCAATTTTGGGATTGCTGTGTATTGTTAGTTTGTGTGAATTCGCTATTACTGTGCCACGGAAACCGCTGGTGTCGTGTCGGCCGGTGTCACCTGCCTGTGAAACTGTCAAATTTGGTAACATGAGGTTTGAAACCCGAACGGCGGCATAGCCCGCAAGAAGTTTCCACGTTTACAAAAACTGAACATAACAAACACAAAATTTCCCGTTGTTTTTCAGTTTTTGCTTGTAGCAGTTTCCACAGATTTAGGTACATTGCGAAACTTCGCAGCCCAGCAGCAGCAACTGCACAAATTTCATAACTGGAATAGTTGTCAGATTACTATGTGTAGTTTTTTTACAGTAAGTTGTAAATAATTTGTAGAAATCACAACAGGACAAACTTTAAAGTTTAAACGTGTGCCTTTTACCTTCAACAATTTAAACGCAATTAAAACGAACTCGACTAAAAACCGGATAATGCGTTGCAAGCTGCAGCCGTAAATTACCAATAAGTATTTCTTCGCCGTTACGGTAAAATCAGTAGAGCCCCACAACCTGCGCAAGGTGGCAGCTACATATTTACTTAGCTGCGCTCCGTTAACTGGTTTTTGACGTCCCGTAGACTTTCCATCCCAAGTCAAAAGGTCGTACTCGTACTTGCTGAGTACACTGAAAAGCTCCATACTAGTTCGAGTGCGGTGTCACGATTTCCAAATGAGGATAATCGTACTAGATTAGACCCAAAGGTCTCAACCAGTTCCAAGTTCGAACCGGAAGTTGCTAATACTACTGGATCTGTGTTTTTCAAATGGACGTTAACTACTTAGCGAGTCAAGTGTGCTTGAAGTACAGAGTCTGTAGTGTAGCCAAGAATGCTTGAAGCATGTGTTGAAAAATGGGACACTTCGCTGCATATCGGATGCTTTAAGTATATTCTTTAATATTTATGCGTTTTGAAAAATTTACCGTGAACAGTGCGCTCCGACGGCCCCGCGGAGCAACTACGGGAATCAAGCTAACCGTTGGAGAATAGCATCTAAAGTAAAGGAAGGGTACTTGTATATAAAAAAGCTCTGGTATTGTATGGATTTCAGGAAATTGGACCATAATTGTCTGTCCGTTATTTAGTCAGCTATCCTAAAAACACTACGTATCATAACCTAATGTTATTATATAAAAATTATTATACAATCTTACATACTGCGGTAGTCTTTAAAGACTTGCATACTGCGGTAGCCGGTCAGAATCGCGCACAATTAGCACTTACCGTTAGCAGCGCCACCTGACAACCTGCACAGCACACCGCTTATGCGCAGTGGTTGCGCACTTAACGCACACAAAGCAGCATTTCGTTGAAATGTGTCTTCATAGCACCCAGTTTCCAACGGCATTTTGACTTTACAACGTCTTAACTCTTTACTTTCCTGGGTGCAATAATAATCCTTAGGAGTTTTATTTTATTCAGTATGGCTTATAAAACTAGAAATCTTTAATCGCCTCATACTTATCGTGATTTACGAGTGTACGAGTGCTTAACAGCGTAAACTTGTCAGAAAACGTCATTTTGGGTTCGAGACTGCAGACTTCGTGTTGCATACGGCTATTTTCAAACCATGATTTTGACGACCTGCGCAAGGAGGGCAACGGCCAGCCTGGCTGCATTAACCTGGAGTCCTTCGGAGGCCAGCAAGCTCCTCTAGTTTTCCGAGCGACTAGACATCGTTCTGCTTGAAAAGATGTTTTATGGCGCCACCGCCAAGTATGAGCAGCCAGAGGCGCAAAAGTCGCCGAATGAGCATCTCAGAGCGGGGACGCATGCCCACGCTATGCTGGAATACTCGCAGAACCCCGAGATCAAGTAATTTGCCTTGCAGATCCTCGAGAACCTCATCCAGACCAGGTGGAAGGCGCTGGCCCGGGCACAGTGTGATGGTGAGGTATTTTGTGAAGGTAAGGGGTTTTCTCGTTTTCCAGCTAACTCTTAACGTTTCACCACTTGAATTTGTATGGAAGTTTTTTAATTTTTCAGACCAACTTAAGAATATTTGAATTATTTTTTCACTCCTTCAGTTTCTCCACGGCAATCTTCAGTTTAGTATTAGTTTTTACCATCATGATCGAAATTCGCAGAAATTCATAAGGGCATAAATGGAAGGCAAATGTCGTCTTAAACTAATTCAAATTCGTAGGAGTTTTGCGATTTTCGGTTCCATTAATTATTTAATTTTTTCCGCGGCTACCTTCAATTGCATATTAGATTAATTTTTTATTTACACGTAATTTTGAAGTATGTGTTCGAATTTCTATAAAGAAGTAGAAACATAAAAACGAAAAGATTAGATTCGGGTGCCAGATTATTTATGGGAAAGCAAAAGTAGAAAAACTGAAAGGGAAGCACTGACGGAAACTGACAGAAGTCATTCAGCGGAAGAAAATGTCGAAAGCACGGTGGTGTTTTGTGCAGCAATGAAAACGTATATCGTTTGGCCAGATTCTTCGCGCATCCTTGAATCCCGAGACGCACGAGAAGCGCAAACTGTACTTTACAAAATTGATTTACGGACTGGATAGGGTGAGCACGAGTTCTTGAGATTCACGTGCATTTTCTGTAGTTATTCACTGCGATTAAATGCGCAAAAAATTTTGTACTTTCTCCTGTTAATTAATGGATAAAATCCGACAGATTCTAAAGAAAGGGTGGCCGAAGAACTGACCAACATCCATCGCGGACATCGTCGGCGCCAGCAAGACCAACGAGTGGTTATGTCTCAAAAACATGGAGATCTGCGTCTCTTGCGGTACGTTTCTCTACACACGGTGCAAAAAATATTATTAAAAATTCAAAAATAATGTGACTGTAATAAATGTCAATAAATACGAATAAAATAACATCGGTAAAAATAGGAAATAAATTTAATATCATTATTATTTTAATGATATTATTTAACTGCTTTTTAATGTGTGGTTTTTATTTGGGTGTATAACGAGATTTTCGGCAGTTCGGCTTCATCATGGCGAGCATGACGTAGGCCTAGACGAAGCAACTGGAGGACTCAGTGCGGAACGACTTCCAGCAGATCTTCCCACTGTGCCTCTTCGTCCTGGACAACAGCACCAACCCCTCGCTGGTGGCAACCACATTGCAGACCATGCTGCTCTTCCTCGGCTGGATCCCGTTGGGCCACGTCTTCGAGACCAAGCTGGTGCCCGCTCTCATCCAGAAGGTGCTTACGCAATTCTTCCCTTTTCCCGTTAGTAATTTAAACTCAATTTTGTAGTCGGTTGAAATCCGCAGCTTCTCATCATGTCCATATTCCGCAACGTCACGTTAAAATGTTGACGGAAATCGCCGGCATCTCCTTCTCCCAGCTTCCGCAGTACGATGCCGCCTTCAAGGACAAGTTCCGCGGGACAATAAAGCATTTGAAACAGGTTAGACGGTTGAACTCATCTATTTTGTTTGCTTTTTCTGATTTTTTATTTTATTTATTTTTTATTCCATTTGCTTACTTATTTGTGGCCGTTTTTTTTTGTGTAAATACGTTTGTTGATTGACTTTTCTGAAACATTTAATTGATTTATTTTGTGTTTATGGTTTCCGTCCGTTTTTATAATTTATGTGTTTTGTTGGATGATTATTCTTATTCCGTCATTTTTCACTGTTTTAGTTTATATTTTCTAATGACTAGTCGATTAATAGTATTACTAAATATATGGAAGGAAAAAGTTGAAAGAGTTTCTGGGAGAAGATAAAAAATAGGAAAACTTACTTTTGGTAAGCCCTTTGTATTTATACTGTTCAATAATCTCCATCAGTTTTCGGTGGTTGTGCTAGCGAATTTTGCGAATTTCGCAATCTGTTCCTTTTGCTATGGATAAAATTGTGGTAATTATTTTTTACATTGTTTTGCGACATTTTTGGTAGCATTGTTTTTATTTATCTCTTCGGCTTTGATTATTTTGCTAGTGCAAAGAAAAGAACTGGGGTAGCATTCACTTCCTGTAAACGAATTTTATATGCGTACTTACTGGTGAAATGTTTTTTGCATTTGAGACATTTTTAGTTTTTGTGTTGAAATAATTGTGGGATTAATTTTTGTGGGATTTATTGCTTCAGATTCTGCCGCTGGAGACGGACATCCGCGCGACGTACGGCAGAGGCACGGGCGACGAGTAGAAGTTCATCCAGCACCTGGCGCTCTTTTTGGCCACCTGTAGGAAGGAGCACGGCCAGCTGATCAAGAAAACGGCCGAGCTGCGGCCACAGCTGCTGGAGACGCTGCGCCGCTACGTGCTGCTCATCTTACCGGTGGAGGAGATAGAGATCTTCAAGATCTGCCTGGAGTTCTGGAACACGCTGGTCTGCGAGCTAAACCTGGAGCCCCCTTCAACGCCTACCCCGCCGGCGCCATCTTCCCGCCCCCTTTGATGAAGAACGGCGGCCTGGAATCTCAGGCGCAGCACACGGACCGCATCTTCTTGGAGAAGGTCGAGAAGCTTCACATACAGGGTGCGGATGAACGGCGTGGAGTGGTCGTGGAAGTATTACTTTTTGCGGTTATTTTGCATTTTTTTGTTGCAGTTGACTACCTTAGTGTATAATTATGGATGCAGTTGTGATCTCTTACTCATTAATATTTTGGTGATGTTACGTTCCATTAATCTGTTTTCCATGGGTTCCATAATTCCATTGTTACGCTTTCCTGATTAAGGACGTTCGATGCACTGCCGCCTAAATGTTCGGAAAAGTTGCTAACAATACCTAGTTTTGTTCCTCATTTTGTTCTTGAGAACACCCGAAAAAGTGATCGAAACGGTACGGAAAACACTCCCAATTTAGTAACTACACGAGGTGTAAACTGGAAGTTCCAAGTGACAATCAGGTCTTTAAAAAAGTGTCCAAACCGGTACGACTTTTTGACTTGGGCATTTTAAAGTTTTGAGTTTTCTCTAAAAACTGTTTAAGTTTTTCGGAAATCTGATAACTTTGTACAAATCTACACATTCAGGGCTATCGAACGGTACATAGACATTCAAATGTGGTTGAACGTGTCTATGACTTAGACCCTGACACACACCAGATTTCGTGCACCTTCTTATTCTTTTATACAGATAGACTAGTGGACCCCGCGCAAATTGCGCGGAGGAAATTAGCGGCTGACAACTGCACGAACTATGGAGACCTACTCGTACAATACTACAATCGTACAGTAGTACTTATTTTCGTTAATATTACCACCATCGTGATAAATACGTACTAAATCAGCAATCAGTGTTAATGTGAACAGCCAGCGGAACAACCAAAAACACTGGGCTGTGGCACCGTTTAAAACTTTTAAAAATAAATGATTAATTTGACGACTCGGTTCACCACTTCCGCATCGTACTCGTATATTTTCGGTTCACAAAAAACTTTTAAACTGTCGGTACTCGTACTACTTTTCCCTCCGTTCATTACTTACTTACTTTTACTGCCTGGCCCAACGGTCCAATTCAAAATTACCTTCGCTTGATATTTGCATTTGCTTTCACTACACATGCTTGCTTTCGAAATATTTGTGTACTTTACATTCATTTCGTTTTTCAAAATAGTATGTGTTTCGTAAATGCTGCTACTTTAAACAGTCAGACAAAATACCAATAATTATTATGTTTACGCGCAATGAATTTCTTTACATACAGTTCGGAATAATTTCTGATTAAATTCAAAAGAATTTATTGTTGGAATTTATAAGAATAATAATTTCTGGAATTTAGGTATTAAAATAACGCGCACATCTTTTCAAAGATGTTAAAATTATTGTGCAGGAAACACTGCCAAGTGTTTTCCCACGTCGGACCATAACGGACGGTGAAAGGCGAAAACCGAAAAGGTAGTTTATCGGGTAAATGGTACGCAATGTAGCGCACGGGGTGAGCGTAGTGAGAACGGTCGTGAACGGTCGTAGTTGAAACAAAAGATTTTAAAAGTTTGTAACGGAGTGGTCGCCCTTACTTTTAGCTTTCAGTTTTCCACGTCTACTTGTGGATTGAAAGGACAATTCAGAAAACACAAAAAGCAAATCTGATTTTCCATTTTCGCCAATCATAAGATTGCTGTGCACTTTTAATTTGTGTAAGTTCGGGATTGTGTTATTACTGTGCCACAGAATTACGAAGCACTATGCAGAACGTCTCGCATGTTGTTCCGCGAGATCCGCTGGTTCGCGTCGCCCGGCGTCACAGCTGCTATGAAACTATCAGATTGGGTAACATGAGGTTTGAAACCCGAACGGCGGCATAGCTCGCAAGAAGTTTCCAAGCTTACAAAAACTGAACATAACAAACACACAATTTCCCGTTTTTTTTCAGTTTTTACTTGCAGCAATTTCCACAGATTTACATTGCGAAACCATTGCAGTAGCTGCACAAACTGAGGGCTGCACAAACTATTGAGGGCAAGCACACTCCGCGTGTGCTTGCCCTCAAATTTCATAACGGGAATCGGGAATAGCTGTCAGATACTTACATAGCTACAGATAACTATGTGTAGTTTTTTACAGTACGTTTTGCAAAAATCTGCAAATGACAACCGAACACACTTTAAAGTTGAAACGTGTGCCTTTTACCTTCGAAAATTTAAACGTAAATTAAGGGAAGTGGGCCGGTACATGCTACCAAATTCGTGTACATACACGAAAAACTCACTTTCGCGCACTCCAAAATACATTTTTGTTTCGTTTTATGCCATTCTTTAGCCAGATGATTCGTATACACTGGCGTGGAAACCGTTTGTGCACGCAACATCCGGTTCGGAAGTTATGGCTGTTCGAAAATTCTAAAAAGTTTAAATGCATTCCGGTGTACCAAAAGTCTCATTATGGACCGATCTCCCTCAAATTTTGCACGTAAACGCGCATGTCCATGAAGAACGTTTTTACACCGATCCAGACTTCCATGATTTTTTTCAAATTTTAAAATAAATTTTAAAATTTTTAAAAATTAATTTAAAATTTGAAAAAAATGGTAGAAAGCTGGTTCGGTACCAAAACGATCTTCATAGTAATGTGCATTTTCGTGCAAAATTTGAAGAGCATTCAGCATTGGTTCAAAATGGGACTTTTGGTACACCTCCGCGCGTTTAAACTTTTGGAATTTTATTTCACTAATAACTCCCGAACCGGATGTTGCGCGCACAAACGGTTTTTTCGCCTATGTATACGAATCCTTTGGCTGCAAAATATCATAAAGGAATGCAAAAAAGGGTTTCGGAGCGCGCGACAGCGAAAGTTGCCGTGGATTTATATAAATTTGGTGCTATGTGCCGGACCAAATCCCTTAAACGAACTCGACTACAAACGGGATGTGTTGCAACTTGCAAGCTGAAGCCGTACTTCTTCGCCGTTACGGTAAAATCAGCAGACTGAGCAGAGCCACACAACCTGCGCCAGGTGGCGGCTACTCACTTAACTGCGCTCGTTAACTGGTTTTTGACGTCCCGTAGACTTTCCATGTTAGAGTTATGAATTTTTTCTCCAAATTGTTGATGTTTTTCTGAAATCTGATAACTTTGTACAAATTTGCACATTCTGGGCTATCGAACGGTATATAGACATTCAAGTTTGTTTGAACGTGTCTATGACTTAGACCCTGACACACACAAATTTTGTGCACCTTCTTATTCTTTTATATAGATAGATAATGGAAATCAAATTTGGAAGTCTAAGGATTCAAAATCTCATCATACCGTTTATACGTAACCTTGTTTTTAGCGACACGAGGACAGGAATGATTGAGGCGCTGAACAAGCGTTTTGATGTTCGAAATTTTTTCCGGAAGAGGGAATAATAACGGATGAAAGAATTTCTAATGTATGAATCTTCTATTTTATTTCCACATTCGTTTTGTCGAATGAGATATACCCAGTGCAGACTCATCACAGCAAGAACCAGTTTTGAAAAATAGCGTCAACATCTTAATTTTCCGGTTCAAATTTTTAAGTCTGACGAAGTTTATTATTTCTTAAATTCCAACTACCGGGCATACAAATTAAACTATTTTACATACTGTGTAATGACTACCGCTTTTAGTCTTGCTATTAGTGGTAAGGAACTGTTACTGGTGCCCCATGTCGGACACCTAATAATTCGTCCCGGCAATAATGTCCCCCGTGCCAGAGATTTCAAATTTCAGTCTGTCATCAGTACCCTTTCGGTAACCTAGATTTCTGAGATGTTGGCTACTAGTAACGCTGTGGTAACGCTGGTGTCAGTTTTTCAAAGGTCACCGATTGAGCTGAAAATTAGCTTTTCGTAATAAGTCTTCTGTGTCACTATTCTGGCCAAAGGGTTACCGTTTTGGCGATGGTGGCAGGGAGGACACGGCAAAAATGTCCGGGGGGACAGGAGGGACATTTTTGCCGGTCACAAACGGCCACCGGGCTCTTTCCGTTTTGTGTGCGGTGACCGACGGACGATACCACAAAGTTCATGGGGCGTTAGTATAACGGCCACGGAGCTGGTGTGTATCCATTAACCGATACTACTGTCCATATGTGCAGAACAACGCGCATCCGGTTCGCAACAACCGACTAGCCCGAGTCAGCCGACTTCGACAACAGCTCGGACTCAACCCCAGCCAACTTTAACAGCGGGTTTAGTTCAACTGAAACCACTGGAAACAGTCGACCGACTCATGTCTCCGGCCACAGAGGCACGGACCATGGAAGCCATACCGGACACAGACGAATTGCCGAAAACGGTCGCGCAACAAACAGCCAAACTATTGGCTAAATTCGCGGAACTCATCACAGAGATGAAAGCCCGCCGAAACTTCTGTGAGGAAACAGTCAACAGGCACACGACCTTGATCGAGACATCTTGGCGTGGGGAGACAGCGCTCGGTTCATACGACGACTATGTCATCCCAACGCCCCACAAACGACCAGAACTCGAAAACATTTGATTCGAACCACTTCATGGTTGGAGACAAAGGTAAACGACTGTAAGGAGGAAAAAGAGAGACCAAGAGAAGGAGTCGACTAGCCAGGCAACAAAGGCCATGGCTCAGGATCGGCCGTCTCGGATCACAAATATCCAGTCGGCTCGAAAACCGACCTTCGACTTTGTTCGACTTCCACCTCCGGCTCCCAAAGCAAAACCCGACCTTGAATGGGTAAAAGAAGTTAATACCCACTTACTGCGAGCGGATGCCGTCATTTCCGAACTTCGAGTGATGATGGACGCGATTGACTAACAGAGTCCGCAGTATTGCCAGACTGACAATAACCTCGGACACTTAGAAGAATAACACCAAGGAAGTCCGATTCATCTTACGACCATCAACAGTGTGGTCGGCAAAGAACCAGGAACGCATGCAAACTTCAGCCGCTATGATTCAGTCTTTTGTGGACGACTTGTATAAACGGAAGGAAGCGGAACGGCAACGTAAGCTGAAAAAACAGACCACCGCTAAGAAGCCGAAAATCCAACCTGTCAAGCCAATGGAGGGAAAACCGGCGAGTCACCAAGACAAACCGATGGACGACATACCTGTACCGCCGTTAGAGGACAAAGACGAACGGATGGACACTTCGGAAGTCGGAGTAACTGAAGCCAACCGACCTAAGCCACTGGCACGACCAACGACTTTTCCTGGGCTCTTAAAAAGAGAACCTCAGACAGATAAACAAACACCCGATGGTCGACTCATCCTCCAACCAGGCGGATCTGGCTCACCGAATTTTTTGAGGAAGCCGAAGACGACTGACAACATTGAAGAGCACGGACCACGAGGGCATGTCTTCCCGTCGAAGTCGCCACCACCGGTCAGAACCAAGGAACAACTTTCGAAACTTATGAGGGCGGCACCTTTTTCCTTGCCTCTCGCGGAAGAAAAACCAAGTCCGTCTCGGAAGGTGACCGGAGCTAAGGCTTTATTCACTCCTGGCGTCCATAAGAAACTGCTCAGCCAAGCAAGAACAATGGATCTTCAACGCATACTCTACGAAGCACAACTTCAAGGAGGTATCCGAGATCGGACCATGTCGGAAGAGCGACAAACCCAAATGGCTCGAAAGATCCGCGGTACGATCCAGGATAGGGATAAAACCTTGAGACGACTGATGGCTCTGAGGTGCAGAAAGCAGGAGTTACGACAACTCCCGCTGAATTCGAGCAGTATACAGACAATCCAACGCCTCCGTAACCCTAGCGTCAACCCGGCTGTCTAAACACTGGAGATCGAACCTCGGCCCGGACAAGAGGTAACCGAGAAGATTATGATAACAATGTCGGATAGTAGCGAAGAAGAGGAGCAGGGAGACGACTCCATACAACAAAAAGCGGCGTTACCACCAAAGGGATCCACGCCAAAACGAGGAAGATCGCCGGTGAAACAAATTTTGCCGAACCGATCGGCATCCCAGCCGACTTAACTGCCAAGTCAGCCAACCATGGAGAAACCGCTTAGGTTTTCACCTCGGAACACTCCGACGAAACCGAAGAAAACCCATGGGGAGATGGACACAACGTCTCCTTCGGAAGCGCGAGTCGGAACCACGGTCGAAACGTCACCACAAAGGGACGAACCGACCTCGGATACTCCGGTCCACGTCTAACAATAGACGAGTCTCGGACAAATTAATCGGTTAACATACCAACCAAATCGAGTACGGTAATGGAGAAACCACCTCAAGACTCCTCGCGTGAATTCCATGACGACCGCGACTAACAACATGTTAAGGATTTGTCAAGGTCGGAACAGGATGTCTGCATCGACATGGCATACTAAGGAAGTCTGGCACTTGTTGAGAATCCTACGTGCCAGCATAGTCGGAAATACTGCGGAAGCTCGTCGGGATCATGACTGGCCAAGAAAGAAGTGGCGAAACCGACCGCTAAACCCCAACCGACGGAAACGCAGAAGAAACCAGTGAAGTCGGAAACCAAGGAGTCGACCAAACCGAAGTCGGATTCTACGGTGAAGACGCCGAAGCCTAATCCAGCTAAACGGCATAAGTCATCTGACGACCTTGACACCCCTGATGCCGGCCACAAAGATCCGAGCAGAAGGAGAAGACTCAAGAAATCGACGACCAGAAAGCGGCGGAGCGTAAATTCTAGGAAGTGATGAAACGGGCCGGCACACAGCCGACCAAAACTCCAGCTGGACGACAACAAAAGTTATCCAAGCCGCCGACCTCGACTGAGCCCTCCACATCGAAACCACATTCTGATGCGGAATCCGACCAGATCTCGGACATCGAGGCGAAGGATTCGATCTCCGACCATGGAGAGACGATCCTTATGAAGGATTTAAAGGTGACTTGAAAGAAATCTTCAAGCACGGAGCGGACACCGACGAATCGCAGTGGCCGGCTCCAGATCACGTACGCGAGCGCCTCCCAAACGAACAGGAGAACGAGCCGGTCGATACAATAATCCGTACCGTCCAAGTACATGTCGAAGTCGTACGGAGCATTGAAAACGCCAAGAAAAACGGCGCGGACATTTACTAGTCTTTGGTACGGGACTTGTCGACTAACATTCAAGTCGGAGGCGAAACCGGAACATGGTTAACGCATCAACTCATGTTGCAAATCGTCGCCTGGACTTTGGATTTCGGACTAGCAGTAGCCGTTCACCGACAATGTTGGACAGATGGCTGAACTGCTACCACCGGACCTCTTCAAAGCAATCAAAAGTGCTGCCGCAAGGAATGCGGACGATACACCGACTAGAATAGCACGGTGCATCGGATACATTCGGAATCCCCGTGGATCGACCCTAGTCCAAATTGCCCGTGTATATAACGTGATGTACATGGACAAGACGGGAAATATTGACGATATAATCAACTATAGGATAGTTGGCCGAATTGCATCCCTGGTCGAGAAACACTCTTCCAGAAACCAACGCGGAACGCGGCGTCCCTTTACGGTACACCGTGCCCAACTTTATACCGGAACAACAGCGGCGCGAATTCAACCTCCGGATGTCTTACGTCAACAAGAAGAAGCCTCCGACGGGTGCGGAAGTCACCGAAGTCTATAGCGAGACGAACGAACAACCGTCAGGTGAGGCAGCCGACATGCTGCATGCCGCTCGATCGGCTGGACAGTCGTCGCAAAGACGAATCCAAGCCCGACACCGACCGCGAGCCTTTTCTGAACCAACAACATATGTCGGCACGGCATCAGCTCCAACAGGACGAGCAAGCATGGCGAAACTGACTCGGAGTGCGAAAGGACGGTTTATATCAAAGGACATACAGTTGCTTCAACCAACCTCGCCCACGGAGATTTTGCCGGAGCCGAAAGACCTGACTCAACATAAGGGTCGGTCGAAGTCGGCTAATACAAAGAAGAGGTCGGCTAAGAAGAAAGACGAATCGTCAACCGAAGATGATGAGGGCGATATATTCGACACCGCACAAAGCGGGTCAGATGATGATGATGACGATAATGATAAACCCCCACCATCGGCTCCAGCACCTCCACAGCAGGGCGAACCGGTGATACCGCATGAACAACCTAAAGAGAAGGTTAGCGGCGACAGTGCCGACGATCCTAAGGGAGACGAAGATGGTGGTGGAGTATACGTCCCTTGCCAGTACGGTCAACGGATTCCGACCCACGACCACTTCGTTCGGAGTGGCCGGAAGACACCATGGAAGTCCTGCCAAACGAGATTCCGAGGTTGGCTAACGTAAGAGTGAAATACACCGGCATCAAAACGGCCTAAAAACCGAAGCCGGCCGTCTCGGAATATGATGCAGGATGGATGTATACATTCGGCACCTTGAAAGCTCTTGCGAACTGTGGACCGAAGTTCGCCACACCAAAGACTGCCTTCAAGCTCCTTCAACATTGGAAGGTGGATAAAACTGAAAAATGGAGACAACTCAATCAAAACCTCGTACGGCACTATTGCGAATTAGGATACCATGCTGGAAAAACTATACGTACGTACACTAGCACAAAGCGGATGTACTACGAGTTCCCACCGGCAAAAAGAGACCCGGCTCCTTCAACATATGAAGGATGAGTACATGTCATTGAAGCATGCATGGGAATGTCTTGGCATTCTGCAGGACTGACTCGTGGAGAAATACTCCACCAACTCACAGCACGGTTTGAGTTTAAATGGAGGGCAGCGGAACCGCAGCTAATCGACCCCAAATATAAGGCCAAACCGGACCCAACCGAACGACGGAAAAGTACCACCTGGAAGACGACTTAAAATTCGTCCTGGCGAAAGGGCTTTACCAACAACGGTTTGCCTCGAACACCGATACGGTCCAGGGTGGTCAATGGTTTGTAGCCTTAAATCCATCAACTCACCGTCATGGACACTTACCGACGGAACGATCGACCTCGGAGCAACCAGCCGAGTCGACCGACTCGCTCCAAGTCAGTCGGCCGGAATCAATCAAAGCACTTGCACGGGAATGAGGAGACGCAGAACGCGTCGGGAGAGTTGCCGAATCAACTTCCTCCATTGACACCGCTTAGGCGTCATCGACCAACAGAAGTCGACTTACCTCAACAGACGACCACAAGGCGTCTTGGACCAGTTCGAGAACCGACCTGGCCCGACCGTAGTAATTATAGGGTGTATATTAATAGGACGCAACCGAGAAACGGTTTGCTTAACTTTCGTTTTAAAAGACTCGTACGGGAGCTTATACGGTGGACTGCCAATAGTGCAGGGATAACGCGACACGGGACAACAACAGATTGCCCTGCGCACAATGCTTCGTAACCTTTACCAATGAACGGACTGTCAACACTGGACAGCAGCACCGAGCTCTGGCAGCGGCACTTTACATTAATGTTGACGCTGGAACTTGAGCGCATATCGGTACTTGGCCGGCGGAGAACACCTCGTCGACCAGCTAGAGGCTCATGAACAGGACAACCTGGCTATCATCCAGCGACAACAAAGTCGCGACCCGAGATGGGAAGGAACTCGACTACCAGTCTTAACAGACAGACTGTGGGTGTACCGCCAAACGCACAATGTCAAACGACAACTAGAGGACCGAAAGAAAATCAGGGAGGTCGACGAACGGATCGCCACCATGAAAGTCCATCCGCCACCAACTTGCTGCAAACCGGAAATAAAGATTCAGATACCGGCACCCACACAGTGTCGCTCGGATAGCGAACAGCTGATTCACGATATACGTGATGTTTTCGTCAAAGACCCACACCGACCATTGGTGGACACATCGGTGAAGATAATGATAAACATGCCGGAAGAAACCCAAAGGTTGGTTACCCTCGTACCGGCGACTGAAGAACAGTTGGCGGCAGTCCCACACAGGGCCATGCCAGGAGTCACACAGCCTCGTCCAACTGTTTCTCAGCAGATTTCCCAAAATGGAACTCGGACTCAACCAGCGGTCTCGTCGGCGACTCAACAGCAGCAGCACCGACCTGCTAAGAATCGTGGAACAACGAGCTGTCATCCGCGAAGTCGGAAAAAAACCGACCAGAACTCCACCAGGAAAACGGACCGGATCCGGAGAAACGAGAATCGGACTTACAGTCGACTTAACAAATAAATCCCCCCTTAGCAACTTTGTCCCACCCGACCAGCAGCCGGAAGCCCATCAGGCAAAACCAGCGGCTGAAGCTCCAGCCGAACCGGAAGCTCAATTAGAGCAAATGGATGTTGATGTGGCCGACCAGATGGCACAACTACCACAAGTGGAAGTGCCGGCCCGAGAAGATTCTCGTTACGACAACGCCCGACAACAGAGAATCGAGGTCGACATGCCACATCCGACCGACAGAACGAACCACGTTATGGAGACTATGAACTACGAGGGAGGACAACGCCCACAAATTTGACGGATGGTAGAAAACGTTCGGCAATTTCTGGTCCGATCTGGATATCAGACGCTGCTGGAACAACATCAGTGGCAACCGGACTCCAACATGACTGCACACACAGCTCAGAATGTTGAACATCCATATAACTGATCGAATGCGTTACCGTCGATGACCGACCCGGTCTTGTTGAACGTACCGCTGTATAGCCCGGACGGATCGCGTGCGAGCCAACTAGGAGCTCGTGAATATGCCCATGACGAGTTGGAAAGCATCGCCCAGTTTGTTATTACGGACGCCCACCCGGCCTTCATCATCACCGCAGCTCGGGCACTGGACGTAACCCAGCACCTTCCAGAGGGTGAGATCGACCTCGCTCCTGACGAAGTTACGGCATTCCTGCGTACTCTTGCCACTACACATTGTACGGACTGTACCAGAAGGAGGTGATACCAGCGGCTTTGGAAACCCTCGTGGCCCAACTCGGCACACCGATGAGAAGTGTTATCCTTGCCCTCTGGATGCGTGGCTTGCTGTACACCTGCGAACGGTATGCGACAAAGTATGCCTTTCGTGAGGATACACATAGATCCCAGCGACGAAACAACCAGCCTTCACCAGTGTAAACAGCGGATATCCCTCGGCCGGGCTGCCAACAGCGCACATAGACTCGGATTTGACTAAAGGCACTTAGGCCGACCACAAAGGTCGACCTCGTACTTCGCTCAAAAATTGGAGACATGTCGTACGCTGTCGCACTAACCGACCACAAAGGTCGGCTGTGCAAACCGACCACATAGGTCGGTTGTGGAAATTGACGCAGTCCAGAATGGACCGTACGAGAAGATGAAACTTGGACTGCAACTACGCAGATCGCAGAGCTACCACTAGCTACCCTAGCCGACCACACAGATCGACTAGGTACATGGTAGCCGACCAGAGAAGTCGACATTATGACCAACCACACAGGTTGACCATAACGATCAACAGAAGTCGACCATGAGGAAGCATACGGCGAGCGCCGGGACCACGAAAGTTGCACGGTAGTTTAACCGGATTCTCCTTTTGAACCCAGATCTACAGGATTTCAACTAGGAACCTGTACCCGGAGTCCAACCGAAGTCTCCCCCGGAGGATATCGGGTAAAACTAGCCGATTCACCGGTGACCACGACTACGCGCGCCTTGAACGTGCCGCCTTTCCCTGAAGAGGAAGCGCGACGGTCTAGCTGGCTACCGGTGTACCAACGACTCCGCCGCGACCTGCTTCCCTATGTCTTCCATGGAACAACCTAGGCATATCCGTGTTAGTAGACACGGCCTGTACCCCTTCAGCGAACCCCGTTCACGAAGGGCATGAGGCCGCAACAGAAACGGCAGCATGGACTTCGTCAGCGGCAAAGAAAAATTCCCTCGTGGACATGGGTTGTTGTCTACCACCAACAGAAGCGGCTAGGAGTCTCAGGTTCGCGACAACGAAGAAGGAAGTAATCGGATCTGATGACCTCAGGGATTTGCATGCGCATGAAATTTTAAACCAAAGAGCTTGTCTTGTCAACCGGGGGACCACAAAGGCCGTAAGCGTTGTAAGCAAGCATAATGGCATGACGCAAGCCACTCGGCCAACAGATGCCAAGGAAACCGGAACTGCGCGGGACTCGGCCGCCAAGAGGCATGACCAGCCAACAGAAGCTCGGATCCGACCCGGAGTTCATGCCAGGAATCACAGAAGAAACGGAGTTGTGTTGCTGAATATCCTTCTGCCAGCCCGAACTGACCGAAGGATATCCGAACACCAGAGACCCAGTCAACTGTAGCCGGGCGCACAGAACTCCGAGGACGAAGCCAACTTGACGAGTGCCAACTAGCCCCACTTGGACGTAACGGTGTAAGTCGTCAAGGTCGACCATCAAGAAGAATCCAAAATCGACCTCAAGTCGGAGGTCGGAAATGCACGACAACAAGTCGACAAATGAATCAGAAGTCGGACGTCGACCTCCCAGCGAAACATTTCCAGCTTTTGGACGGATGGAAACGTAGTTCATCGGACCTAGGGTAGTCGAACATAGCCGACCTTGAAATACCGACATGGATAACCGACCTCAAGTCGGAGGTCGGAAGTGACCAAACGGAGGTCGGAAACACGACAACAAGTCGGCAAAGGAATTAAAAGTCGGATATCGACCTTCCAGCGGAAGAATTCAGCCTTCAAACGGATGAACACACAGCTCATCCGACCTTTGGAAGTCGACCAGAGCCGACCTTGGAACATCGATGGATGGGATAACCGACCTCGATTACAGGTCGGATAACAACGGAACACATTGGGCGGAAGTCGACTGCACACTTCCATCGAAGAAACCAAAGATTTCCGACCGGACCCTCGAGCCAGTTCGACTCAGATAACTCTAACCAGGCTCGTGGTAGCAGATTGAACGGTTTTAACCGAACACTTTTGAACGGAATCGCTGTACAAGACGGCTACACAGGCCGCAAGATTTACACACAGCTTTTTCCGACCTGGACTTTAGGAATTCGGAACATAGCTGAACTTCCCCCGCCGCCGGTCGACTTACCGGTAGGCCGACCTTGGTCAACCGACCTGGGTCCTATTTTCCTATTCAGAGAGGATGCCTCGGCATTTGCACCTGCAACAGTGCCTCTCTATCCCTAACGGACAGATACGAGTCGGAAGTAAGTGTTGACCATGCTTAACCGACCTCGGTGAATGTAACCGGTTATGACGGGTAACTCGGGAACCGACGCCCCGGACCCACCTTACCGGATGAGATTGGACAGAAGACTTCGTGGAGACTTAAGCACACCGTGGACGTCATTTTAGTCGGAATAGGACCCCCGAACAGATTTTTGCATTTTTTTAGCATTTTCCCTAACAAACGGAATTGTATTTTTCTAGTTGGATCTCTTTGACAGATCGGTTTTGTAACCTCTTTTGCTCACTGGAATTGTGATTAAACTTTATTTTATACTTTTCTTTCGCGCTGCATAAACTTTTATTACATTTTCTTTCCACATTGTTCTCCGATGCCAACAGAAGCAAGAAGTCAGCCAACAGATGCATCACCGGTCCAACGAAACGCCCGAGCGAATTTCGGATTCCTCGGCCGTTAGTGGCTTCCACTCACGGGTTTGGAAGCGAACATGGGACGGTCGACCAGATACCGGACTCCCGCTGCCAGAGGACGCGTATAGGCGACCCCACATGGGTCCCACCGGAGAGGTGTGCGGTACTGGTGCGGCACTGAGTCGGAGCATCCTTAGCAGGAGCTTGGACTCCCGCCCAGAAGCATGTCAGAGGCAACAGCATGTGCGTGGTGCGTACGGTCCACACAGGACGTACTTGCATCCGCTTGCATGTCGTTATCGCCTCTCTCGCCGTACGTACGTGTGCTGCTGCTGCACTGACTCATCCGCTGAAGCAGATATACGCAGCGCATAAACTGAGTGGACTGCTCTCTCGTCCCTCTCTCGCAGCAACAATCAGCGTTCATACGCTCGCGTTGGATCGAGTCCAGTCTGCGCATCATCACACAGCTGATGTCTGGCCTGCAGCACGCACGTGGTTGCCGCCAGCATTCCTTTCACGCCGATAGACGCCAAGAACCCTGTTAGCAACCACTTGCTACTTTAGCCACACGTGCTTTGTTCTTGCTTTCCAGCTATTACGCAGCCCTGTATTCCTTTTATTTGTCAATAAAGCGCACTCGTGATCTCCTCGCCAGCTTCTCTTCTGTTTTCCAAAAATTAAGACTCTTGTAGACCTTCTCGAGGCAAGCCACGAGAAGGTCTACAAGATATGTTTTTCGAATACGTATGTCCGAAATTAAAGTACCATACACAGTTTGGCACAAATACAACTTTACAATGCGTGTTATGCTTTATCATCACTCACTACAGAAAGTTTGACATTTTTGAATTTCGTCTCCGTGATTGACTTTGTAGCCATTACATTTTTTTTTTTAATTTTTGGAAGACTTAAGGAAGGGGTCTTACTATTGATACGTAATTCTCATTCATGCTAACCTCTGACTTGTACGGTACACTATTGGATATTCATACAATACTCCCAAAACGTAGTGCTGTATGTGTGCCATTGGAATTTCAGTTTGGCCTCACCCACTCTACCACGGCCGGTGAAAATATATTTATACCCAAGGGTCACTCTGTCTTCCTGTAAAGCTGAAATTTTTTAGAAGGCGGTAGCCGGTGGCATGGTCCTGGAGAAAAAACCTAATACGCTAGCATATGTGCAGTACTGACTAATTGACGATTTTGAATTACGTTTGACCACGCCTACTTCCATTACAGCAGCTGAAAATATTTTGTTTTAAATAATCTACATACGTATACTACCATTCTGCAAAATATAATTTTTTTGAATGGGGAGGGCCCTTATGTGCCCTGCTAAGAATAAAAGGTATGATATCTCAGAAACCAGTGCTTTGACAATGATCAACTGACGGAATTCTTTGGATTTTTTTGCGCTGCAAGTGGTTGGTTTCTGCGATCATATCCGTAAGCCCCTAGCAACATAACAATAACTGTCTGTGGTCGGAAGAGATTTTTGAATTGTTGGCCCAAATAAATGCTTCAAGTATAACTATTCAGTTTAATATACTTAACTATTCACTTCAGAACAGCAACATTTCATTCCAGTATTATTAACCAATTGGTAGTCCTAGCGAAAACCGATCCAGTATTGTGTGCTACACCGGATGAGCTCCGAAAGCATTTTTCTGTTAAGACAAACAGCAGCCAGCAGGTACCGTCGAAAACCGATGGATGATATGGTTGTCCTAGATGACGCAATGGATATGTTTCACGAGACTATTCGTATTCGGAAACCGCAAATTTCAGAGAATACTCCGAGAAAAACAACATAATCGGAGCAACAAAGAATAGCCTAACGGAAAAGCGCGTGCATAACCTCCAACCAGGTAAGAAAGTAACTGATAAGCTTGATTCTGCAAAAAAATAATTACAGTATAACTTGGTGAACGATTGTTTAATCAACATGATGATCCAGTTTGTCGTAAACGCAAAATCGTTGTCTTTAATGGTACCATTAGCAGTGCAAAGCGGGTATGGGATAACGGGAATGGAAACTATCGTCCCTCTACAGAGTTGCGTTTGAGTGAGCCGAATTACAGGTGGCAATCAGCATGCGGGCCGTTCCAAAGACATATGAGCGAATAGATTGTCGCTAAGAACACATCATTGTGCGGTTCCGCGGCTGCTTTTTATTATTTTTTTGTGAAAATAAGTGTTTGGATGGTAATTTAATTTTGCACAAGTGGTAGCCCTGCATGAACGGGAAAAGTTGAACTAAGTACCATACAATTACACAATCCAAAATCTGAATGCGAAATCGTTTTCCTCATAAACGCATAATTATGGTATACGTGAATACGCGGTTCTACCGAAGTGACCCACACGAAGCCCAAATCACACCTCATTAGTGATGGCCCCGTTGCTAATTGGTTCAAAATTCCATTTTATGCCGTATTCCAATTTCCAAGGGCGTCAAATCTGTTGCCTTAGCCATCTAATGGCTTTCGGGGTGCACTTCACATCATTAACGTAAAGCTTCTCCTCGGCCAGGGCAGCGGTAGAAAAGTGGGCGTGGCTTGACTGTAGGTCGACTTCCTACGCGTGGCCACCGTGCAACTAAGGGAAGTCCCCTTTGATCATACGCCACAAAATACCATCCACAATGTGTTGTGCGTTGGAGTTTTTACTACCAAGCCCAAAATGAGAGCGTGACACTCCGCGATTGGACGCGGGTGACCTTTTGGAAGGAAAAGGTCATCTGAATGTCATGGCAAAATATGCTTTTTACATTTATTTGCCACTGGTGTGGCTATGTTTAAATATGTAACTGTGAATTATATTTTTCTAGGCTTCTTTACTATTGTTTTCGAAATGCATGAATTTTTTCCCTATTTTTTCAACAGGAAACTGGAGCAGTAAGGCTATTCATCTAAATAATTTTATGACGAAAAGGAATTTCGCACGTAAGTCAGGCACTGAGGAAGCGCCCAATAGAAACACATTATGTCAGCTAAAAATTTTTTTGAATTGCTGTTGTTCCAGGAGTCAAATAATAAAATGTCAGACAAATTCCACATCCTTTTGTTTGGGAAAATACACCTGCTGCTTCCGGACATCACCCATTAGGTCATTTTGGTCTTGTTAGCATGATCAGCGACATGGGTCAGAAATTCTCGAGTGCTGCAGTTCGACTCAGCACATCACATTGTCATTGTGTATTATTGTGGAAAAACTCGTTGGCGACCTCGGGGACCGGGGCTCATGGTCCCCGAGTACTTGTGTTCGACTCAGCACGCCAAACTGTATAAGCAGTGAAAATCTGAGCGGCGACCTCGGGGACCCGGGTTCGAGGTCTCCGAGTACTTCAGTTCGGCTCCGAAAAATTCTCCCTCTTTTTGACCAAAGTGAAATTCCTCACTCACAAAATTTTTCCGTTTTTTTACCCTGGCCAGCATTTTCAATTTTGTTTTTATGGCTACAGACAAGTGAGATACACATAAAAAATGCGTTATGCGATTATCGGCTACTCATGTCGCGCGCCACTTGGGGGTGTGGTTTAACTGAGCGGTGACCGAAATATGAAACCGTGTACTTATAATGACCGCAATATGATACACATCCGAGTATAATAATTTTCTTCTCTTCTTGCATAAAAAGGGCAGATGTTCTTGCTCCTGTATCGAAGCCGTAACGTCCGTGTTTAATACGCCCGCCTAGGGCTCAGCTAAGTGCTGCCAGCCAATGCGTTGCCGGCATATTGGTGCGTTGGTTCCGGTGGGGCTCATGGTGCTGCCAAAACCCCCTGTTTGTCAGGATCTTTTTGTGTTTTTGTGCTAACACAGGTTTCAAAAAGCTTACCCATTCAAAAAGTTGACTGGATCGGCAAAAAGTTTAGTGTATCCCGCGAGTTTATAGCCAATCTGCTTTACCGTTCTTCTAATTGCCGCGCTTGATCACTTTTACACCGTTCAACTTGTTGTCCATAAGGTACTTCCAGACAGGCGGAATAAGGACAGCCGGAATAACCAAATTGCCGAAGTACTTTTTGTGTTTTTGTGCTAACACAGATTTTATTTCCAATCAGCTCGATGCCATCCTCCAATATATTAAAGCAGAACCGTGATTCCGGGACGCTTCTGCCTCCAAAACGTTCTGATTGGCCAGAAACAGCCTTATGTTTCTGATTGCCAGGACCCGACTAGCGCCTTTTAGGCTTTTGCAGCCCCTTAAACCTGTGCTTACACGCCTTCGTCCTTACTAAGTTTCCGAAACTTAGTACCCCTACCTGTGTAACCCTTCGCCTGATAAACCAAATCCCACCTTCCGCTTTACTCCTTACTGAACTTAGTTCTTTAACAAACCTAATAATCTTAATTACCTTAACGAACCTTGCGGCAAAACCTTTCAAGCTGATGCATGGTGGTTTGCGTAAGCCTTTATTCCATGTATTGCTCAGCGGTAGAATGGTATTACACCAGTGAAAGAAAAAGTCTTATATAGCAAAAGGTGTACAGGAGATGACAACGCATGCATGTGATTACGCTTCTAGCGTTCTACGCTTCTGACGCTTAAAGCGGTTTGGGGAAATGCATGATGCTTATAAGCACTTTCACTGTAAACAAGGTTCTGCTCTAGGGCATATTATTCATGCTGTCGTAACACTATCCGTCTTTATTTCGAAGCTGTCCTCAGTTTCATCCGCGGTCGTAAATGGTAACGTGGGGTGAGCGGTTCATCGTCTTCGGGTACGTCGTCCTGAGCTGGTGCGTTGGCTTGATCGATAGGTTCAAGTTCTATGGTTTCTCCATCGTTAAGGTTTTCGTGAGTGTTTCGTCGTCTCATTCTTCACTGGCACGAATGACGATCGCGATTTGGCGATCTGGCACGAATGACAGGAAGTAACGTAATTAAATACGTTACGTATGCAATTTTGCCAGTAATATTTTTGGTGGATTTTCTCGTACGTTCGGGATATGCCAAAATGGCCAGAGTTGTCATGAGCATTTTCGAGGATCGTTCGCTGGAGGCGTTTGGGAATTACCATAAGGAAATTCATCTGGTTATCGCGAAAAACTATGCGATAAAGGACATTACCGCGAATGAGAAAGCGAATTCTTTTCTGTCGGTACTCGTTAGTAGTGGTGTTGCCTTGAAGGATGGCGATGATTTTTGCGCAATAGTCGTCCTCACGCTGCCTTTGTGAAACATCGTACGTTTTCAGGAAGAACAGCGGGGCACTTAACTGGTGTTCCTTGGAACGTTTCCGGCGTCAAACGGAAACCGGGACAAACAGTCTGCCATGTTGTTGGCTTTGCCAAGACGGTAGCCAATTTTAAAATTGTAAGGACGTAAGCATAACACCCATCTCGCTAACCTGCCGGTGGGATCCTTGCTCTTGATTAAACCACAAAGGGCGTTGTGATCTGTATTAATCTGGAAGGTTTTACCGGGGTTTCCCAATACGTATGGAAGTGCTCCACCCCGAAGGCTACTGCTGCAAGCTCTTGTTCAGTGACAAGTAGTTCTTTTTGCTAGGCGACAGGCTTCGGGGAGCGTAGGCCAGTGGCTTAACGTTTTCATTTTTATCCACTTGGTTCAGGACTGCTCTAAGTCCAAGCATTGACGCGTCGGTCTCAAGAATTAATTCTTTATTTTGGTTAAAGTCGACTAGTATCGGTTGATTGGTCAACTGCGTTTTAAGTGTTTCGAAACAGTTTGTTGATCTTCACCCCAGTCGAAAGGTTGATCTTTTTGCGTAAGTTTATTAAGCGGATTCTCAATTAAGGAAAATTCCTTAATGAACTTACGGTAATGGTTCGCAGCACCAAGGAAGGAACGCAGCGTTGTGAGACCCGTTGGTCTGGGAAATTTCGAAATTGCGGTGACTTTTGATTTGTCCGGACGAATTCTTTCTTGCGTAACGGTGTGACCAAGAAAGTTCAGGGTCGTACATTCAAAGAAGCATTTCGACGGTTTTAACATCAAGTTAGCTCCTTGGAAACGAATGAGGACTTCTTCTAGATGTTGGAGGTGGTCTTCGAAGGTGGGACTGTAGACTTGTACGTCATCTAAGTGCACAATTACGTACTTGAATTTGATGTCTCCAAGGACACTATCCATAAGACGGCAGAACGTGGCAGGTGCGTTGCAGAGTCCGAACGGCAGGACTTCGAAACGGTACAAACCGTCTGGATTTAGGAAAGCAGTTTTATCTTTGGAATTTTCAGCCGCGCAACCTGGAGGTATCCGGAAAGTAGATCCAATCCTGTAAACCATTTTGTTCATTGAAGGACGTCTAGACAATCGTCTATCCTTGGTAAATGATAGGAATACTTTTTTGTAATGTCATTGACTGGTCTGTAGTCAATAGAGAGACGGAGTTCCTGTGGTTTCTTCGGCACAAGGACTATGTTGCATGCCCAATCCGAGTTACGTAGAGAAATGATACCTTCTTCAAGCCATTCTTTTATCTGTTTGTTAATGAAGTCTCGCTGCCACGGGGCGCGGCGTCGTAGTTGTTCGTTTATCGGGGGGTGTGTTCCCGTGTCGATGATGTGCTGGATCTTATCCGTTCTTCCAACTTTCTTTGTCTTCGAAGGGAACAGAACGCGGTATTTGTAGAGTAGCTTTTTCATGGCATCTTTCTGAGCAGCGTTCATGTCGCCAAAATGGAACTGTCTGGCAAATTCGTCTAGCAGGACTTCGGTTCCTGGATTTTCGAAAGCATCCTTTGATTTAGTCAGTGGGACTTACCAAAACATTTGCTTTCTTGTTATTCGGGCCCGGGCGTGTTCCGCTAGCGCTATCGAAAGGCGGCGAAGGGGTTTCTGTGAAACGCTCATTACCTGCGGCTGCGCGCACAGAGAGAGAAGCTGCAGTCTTTTGGATCCTCTGGCATTCCATGGTGTCCGTGCTAATGACGTTGCACTCAGGACAAACGGGATTGGTGTAGTTTTGCGCGCATTTTGTTTGCCTTGAATCATCCTTAATCGGCATAGATCCTGGAATGACGGTGTAGGACGTCGGTGGACGCACACAGTCGACAGAAATAGTTTCCCATGTTTTCGGGTCGAATAACAGTTTCTTTGCGAAACTGGCCAGGAAAAGTGATTGACTGAGAAAATCGTTGCCCAATAGAATTTGAAAAGGAAAATCTTTAACAATTCCGAACGTAACATTTGCTGAATGGATAAGAATTTTTAGTTGAAGCTTACATGCATTTGTCGGGTGCATGATGCTATTGTTCACTGTTGCGAGAGACGGTCCATTTCATTGGAATTGCTCGAATTTCTGCTTGAAGGCGAATTTATCGTTGATGAGAGATACTCCTGGTCCGGTATCCAAAATGACAGTAGTAGGCTCATTATTGATTGCGAGCGTAAATGCTAAGGCACCGGTCACGAAGCTGCATAGAAGAATAAGCGGTGTGTTGCCGTCAACTTCATGAGCCGTGGAAGCTGCGGCTAGAAGTTTAAACTATTCTGCGGATGTTCAGTAATCTGAGCGCGGGAGGCCATTGCCGGTTGGATTGCTCGTTTAGCATTTTGACGGTTGCGGCATTCATCAAAAGTATGGCCAATGTACTTCAAAAAACTGCAGAACTTACGCCGATTTCCATTGAATCGATTTCCTCCTCGTCCTCTGTATCCTCTTCACCGTTGATTTCGATGATGGAACCCTCTGTTGTACGTCTGGTAGCCTCGACTGTCGCTCCGGCCAAAGTTCAGTTGCGAGAATTGACGTTCTATGGCAGCCATTCGATCGTCAAGTTTTGGCTCATTCTTACCCTCAAAAGTACTGGTGAACAAAACGGCGACAACGGGATTCTTGATGTGCTCGGCAACTTCCTTGCGGGTGTTGTTTGCTTCATATTCTTTCTCACGTGCAACAGTTTTGAGTTGTCCAAGGAATTCTGTAGGTGTGGTAGGCATTTTCTGTACGAAACCGGATTTAATGCTAGTTGGAAGGCCATCGAAGAGTTTGTTGACAATCTCTCTTTGGCTGGATTGGTCACTAATGGAATTGAGGTAGCGCATTACGTTGGAGTAGTATTCGTTGGGATTTCCGGCGTAGGTCAAGGACTTTTTCGTGTCTTTCGCCAAATCGTAGTCGCATATCTGCTTCGCGAAGGCTTCTCTTAGGGCTTTCCTCATCAACTGCCATGTGTTGGTGGTAGCTGGAATGGTGTTGTAGATTCGCAAGGCTGTTCCATTGAAGCACCGGTACAGGTTGTGAAGGGCGTTGTCGTTGGACCACAGGTGTTGCTTGGCACACATCTCGAACTTAAGGAGCCAGTCTTCAAAGTCTTCATCTTCATCGTTGGAAAATTGCAGCAATTCTTTCGTTGGAACTTTCTTTTTGTTTGCGGCTGACATCTGTTGGATCACGTCTGAGGTTTTACTGGCATTGTCAACGAGGTTTTGGAGTCGGTAGTTTTTGGTGGTAAGCTGTGCGACATTGCGCTACAATGCATTGATGGCGTCAGCGTAACTATTTAAAACGTTACCAGAAGTTTCTCGGATTTCCTCTGTTGTATCCCTCATATCCGCTGCCTGTGATGCGCGCTGGACGGCACTCTGTGCTTTCTCAAAGAAAATACTGACAATTGCTTGTTCGTCCGTGGATGACGGAAGGCGAAATTCTCACCCGGCTGTTCCTTTAACGTCATCAAAGAATTTCTGGACAATTGCTATGTGAACTTTTGGTATACGAAAAGAAAAGGGAATTGCTGATCCCGTGGATTCATCGGCGTTGGACATGACGGAACCGTTATTTGCATTAGTTTCTAGGGTTTGCTGCTTGTCGGGAGGGCCTGGCGGTTAGTTCTCAATGGCCAGTTGCAGTAGCGAATCCTCATCAACTTCCAGGATAGCGGGATTCTGTTCGGTATCGCTTGGAACCGTTGTTAGCTCGAGTTGATCCACTGGTACGGCTACGTCTTTATGGGGACGATTGGCTTGTTCTAAATTGGCGTATTGTTCCTGTAGAGTAAGTGTAGGAAGTTGGACACGAGACCTTGTTGCGGGTTGTGTGACGATTGGATCGGAAGGAGGTGAGGGAGGGACGGGGACGTTGTCAGGGTCACGAGAGGGACGCTTATGTTCAGGAAATTCCTCATTAATGGTGCGGTCGTCGTTTCGTCTTTTGGATATGACGAACGGGAACATTGAGTTTTACCATAGCGGTGTGGACTTACCCAAAAAGGTCAAGGCAGAGGTGCATAGATGTAGGTTATACTGTTGGGTTATACGGGTAGCGTATATAGCGTAGACCGAAAGGTCGTGTTGGATGCAGATGTTGCAGATGTTGTAGATAGGTTCGTGCAATACAGGTAGAATGCATAGCGAGCACCTGGAGCCACCCAGTTGATACATGGTGGTTTGCGTAAACCTTTATTCCATGTATTGCTCAGCGGTAGAATGGTATTGCACCAGCGAAAGAAAAGGTCTTATATAGCAAACGGTGTACAGGAGATGGCAACGCATGCATGTGATTACGCTTCTAGCGTTCTACACTTCTGACGCTTGAGGCGGTTTGGGGAAATGCATATGATGTAAGCGCTTTCACTTTAAACAAGGATCTGCTCTAGGGCATATTATTCATACTATCGTAACAAAGAGTTTAATAACCGAAAGCCCCGTGTGCTGTACTGCCCTTTTATGCCTTTGGCCACCGAAGGCCACGAGTGCGGTTCCCGCCTTTTCGAGCCTTTGGTTACCGAAGACCACGCGTGCGGTACCCGCCTTTTCGAGCCTTTGGTAACCGAAGACCATGCGTGCGATACCCGCCTTTTGGAGCCTTTGGTCACCGAAGACCACGCATGCGGTACCCGCCTTTTCGAGCCTTTGGTAACCGAAGACCATGCGTGCGATACCCGCCTTTTTAAGCCCTTAGTAACCAAAGGCCACGCGTGATATGTCCATGCTTTTAAGCGTTTTCTAACCGAAGAATTTCGGTTTAACCTGTTTCTAGATAACCGTATTCCCCTTTGAATAAGACTTACTTCACATATAAAATCGTTTCACTTCAATTCGTTTAGCAAAAAAAACCCAGCCGACAGGAACCGCCTTTGCACTGCAGCGCGGCGCGTAAGCGCCCCGCGCTGTGCTTGTCCTTACTTATGAAAGATCGAAGCATAATCACGATCAGAGATATAACAGTTTGACTGCAAGCTAGGGTGAAAAGAAAATCTGCACAAAAAATGAATAATATAAATCGTGAGAATTCTTAAAAAAAATACTCGCAGGCATTTCTGCCTGGCAAGTCTGCTCGCAACTTGTGAACTTAATTTTGCCAGCTACGTTTATACTGGAATGAGCGCCCATTTGCAGATATTATAACAGCTGAACGCTTGGGATTTCATTCTGAAATCACGACCGCCATCCTGCGACCAACATGTGACATGTCATAGCGACAACAGATGTAAATGTAATGTGAAAACAAATGGTTTGTTTTTAGGCAAGCGAGAAACCGTTAAAGCTGCCTTATTTCTGTACCTGGTTTTACTGTAAACAGATCTGCTTTTAATTAGTGTAAACCTGCGCAGGCGAATTGTTGCGGGTCAACTGCTCTGTGAAAGCCATACGCGACGCGCTAGCGGCAGTCGGGTAAAAAAAACATGACGTCACGGCGCGTAACCAGGTAAACAATTTGACTGGAAAACCAGAATTCTGGGATGGGTTTCAGCTTGCTCGTTTGTGTAACAGTTGCGCTTCGACGTCGAAGCGCAACCGTCGAAGCGCAACCGCTACCCAAACTACGAGTAACTCGTAACTCTTCTGCACAGATCAACAAAATTTCTGTTTGTTTGAACCAAAAGTGCATCCAGCAACCCAGATTCACATTCCTAAACTCAGAATTATCTTTTTTGACGTATTACCACATTAAAGCAACAAAAATAAATTTTCCAGTTACACTTCAGTTTTTCAGTTGTTCAATTTCTTTCTGGGCACAGAAGCGTACTCGACTTTCGATTGGACGATAATGTTTTCGCTGAGTCATGGATAGATTTTAACGCGTTTCTCCGTTACCCGACGCGCATCGGTTACCCAAATGCAATTGGCCTATACCATTATACAGATCTTTTGAACTATTTAGTAATCACAATAATTACAAGGCGGCCGCCTCGCCTAACGGTTTATTTTTGAAATACGTTGCCATTTAATAACGCAATTTTTCCAAAGTTAGTATTGTCACAAAAAATTCTTGGCACTAATCGCGCAGTTTCCACAACAAATTCTTGGCAATTTTTCAAATCAAACGCGATCTATTTTCGGCACTTGCAACTGAGCGGCAAAGAAATCTAAGCTGATTAGAATAAGACATATTTCACAGTACACACACCCATACGTTTTTCTAATCCTTTTTTGATCGGAAAGTAGAGGGGATCTTACTCTGCCAGCAATGCCTCTGCGCATATGTGCATTTGGTGGCGGTGCCCGACGAACAGACAACGCATTTCGCATGAACATAAACGACCTTCGCTACGCTTCGGTCAAATAACAGTACTTCGATGCGCCTAAGAGGCCGATTACATGGAGTACAAAACTAGAAATACCGGTCCGCCGTGGTGGAGGTACTGGAGGGTTAGACTACGCACTGCTGCTTCATTGAGAATTATTAGTGAATGGATTGATCTTCTACAGATACATGCGTGGCACCCTCAACATGCGGCACGTTATGTGTTAAGCTGCTGATTGTTTAACGTCGGTGATACTGATCGGTGTTTCAAGCTAGTGCTCAATTTGATCGGTCTTTTGAGCGCATCGAAATAGTTCCAGACCGCATTACTTAAGCACAGCTTAATAACAGCGCATGGAAAATTCTACTTAAGGATACCGCAGAGCATCGTGTATCATTATATTATGTTGTCAAATAAATGCCAGATCGAATATTTGATGAAACGCCTCAACGGCCGGAAGAATCCACCAAAGTGCAAGATCTTCCAAGCATTTTCCGTTAAAAGGCACAAAAAGTGTAAACCCGAAATCAAGTGGAGGTAAGCACATTTCTTTTAATCAAAGTAGTTCTTTTATACAAAATTTAAGTGTTACTTGAATGCAGTCAGGCGCTTTTGCTTCGGCGTACCGCGCTACTGAATATGCACTCCCAAGATAGAAAACGGGAACATATTCAGATTTTTTGGCGATTAAGATACGGAGCGGAAAATATATATACCCATAGGAAAATATAGCAAAAGTAAGTTCCCAGGTAGATTTTTGAGAGGTATCTCGTTGGTTCGGCCACAGTAGTAAGGCAGTAAGGATAGCAGCATTTTCAAGAAAAGTGCGGCAGTCTGGCTGCTTCTCTGATTGGCTGCTCACGAATGAGCCCCCGAGACAGGGCTGCTGATCTGGCTGCTACCGGCTAGCGGTGTCCCGATGGCTGGCGCCGACCTAGTGACCTTCTGTCTGCTTTTGTCTGACTACGTAGTGAAGGTCTCCCTGCCGGTCATAATTACAAAGACAACCTACTGTAATTAGCTGATCTTTTTATTTTTTTAACTGGTTACTGGCACAATTTGCGGAACACAGGCACAACACACGCTTCACAAAATACAGGTCGCATTCACATAATAAACAATGGCCGCATGTTTATACAGCTGTCGTCGCTTGTAGCGCTGCTGGTCGGCGTCGTCGTTCTCTCGCGGTCGCTTCTGGCGGGACTCATGCCGGATATAACTATTATATCCCTTCTTCCCGGTGGTGTCCTCCTGGTCGGTGTCCTGGTCGGTGTCGTCGGAAAGGTCAGACATCAAATCGTCGGTACCATCTGGTTCGGATAACGAATCGGAAACATCCGATTCGCTTTCCGAATCATCCGGTTCGTCAGTGCGCTCCGTAAAACCGATCGAGAGCCGCCCCGCCGATCTCTAAGAGTTACCGATGTGGTCGTACGTGCACATCCTGTATACTGCCATTTCTCACACGAATGGCTATGATTGTACTAATCAGTGAGCCATTCGTGAGAAATGATACTACAGGATGTGCACGTACGGCCACATCGATAACTCGAAGTTACGGGCGGCTTCCGGATCTCCAATATGGGTTTTTAACCGCAATCGGAGGGCTTCCGCGCCTTCTTTAAAGGCGATGCTCCTGCGCACGTCAATCGGTGAAATCCGCCACTGGCGGGCCATAAACTCCACGTCCCCTAAAACACCTTAGGTTTTAAACATAAACCAGCTTCACTGGTTATAAAATTTTTTAAAATTACATAATGTTATCTGAGGGAAAAACCGCTATTTCAAAAATAAAATTAATTTAATAAAAATAATAATAAATATAAACTCACCACGAATGACTTTGAGAGATGGC
The DNA here is from genome assembly GCF_019649055.1 of Paramacrobiotus metropolitanus. Classification (NCBI taxonomy): domain Eukaryota; kingdom Metazoa; phylum Tardigrada; class Eutardigrada; order Parachela; family Macrobiotidae; genus Paramacrobiotus; species Paramacrobiotus metropolitanus. Next base: position 812,448 of record NW_026570279.1, read on the forward strand.
ATTGTTTGGAATAACGAAGGGAAAAACTCAAAAAAAAAATTGCAAAATGGATCTCTGAGCGTATACGGTTTAGCAAACCAACCAGCAGAAGTTCTAACAAAATGTGACGGTATCTGATGCCAAAATTTGCTCTTTTTATACTAAGTGAAGAGGACGTACACCCATTTGATGAAAAATATCTGGGGCGCATGTCCTGTACTGTGTATTAAACTAGGTTAGAATACGGTGCGAAGAGTAGTAACGGTGGACACCCTGTGCACATACTGAATCGGTAGAGTGATCACGTACACATACTGAATCGGTAGTGATCACGTACACATACGAAATCGGTAGAGTGAATCCGTTACTGAGCTCGAGCAAGTTCTACCACCACGTTACCAAAATTCAGACGGACTGTTACTCGGTGTATTGGGCCGATACTCTCAACCACACCAACAGGAATACTGAGTTTCCTGCTAGTGAGTTGCAAGGATCGGGCTTTCGTAGCCTCTTTTGCAATAACAACCACAATTGTGAACAACACAACATACCGCTTATGAATAGAAAAAAATTAGTTTATTCAGTAACAAACAGCCAAACAACCCGGGTTATAACAGTTGGCGTTCTGGTAATAAAAACTGTACCAAAGATCAAACAGCTTATTGTTTAGTACCGAAAGGTAGTGTCGTAAAGTCGGGAAGCAGCATGCGTTTGTCGTAAACCATTTTCAGCTTCTTGAACAAGCGAACCGTGTTGATTTCTTGGGTCTTGCCATTGCGTTTAATGTATTCAGGATAGATGATCTGAACATGGGATTCCGTCCCGTCCAAAGGCGCTTCAGTTTTCAAAGTCCAAGGCCTGTCCAGTCCTGGCAAAGGATTTGGTGACCTCATCAAAGTCCAAGATGTCCTCCGTGTACCCGTTTTGTGTAAGGCCTTTTGCCTACGAATATTAAGATGTCCTGCATACACTGTAATTACTGTGCATACTGTATAGTATGTGTATACTGTACATACAACTTGGGCATACCTTTAGCTCGATCCGGCCAGTGTCAGTCTCGTAGCTGTACACCATGGGGCCGCAGGACACGAACTTCATAATGTGACTCTCGCCGGCCTGCAGTTGGTTGTCCCAGTCGCCTAGGATACTACCGGTTTCCGGCACCCAGTCCCCGGGGCGGGTGAGGAAGACAACGGAATCGGTATCATAGTACATCAGCCGGTCACCCAGCTTCTCCATCATGTCCAGGAGGATGAGGCGTGCATTGGCAGTAGTGAACGCAGCCAAGGCGACGTTTGTAGCGTTACTTCCTTCATTGTAGTCTTCTCCCTTGGAGTAGGTCACCATGAGGCAGTCCTCGTTGACGGCAAACACATCATGAATTTCAACGGTCTTGGAGCGGATCATGTCCAAATAGTCCTTGGTTTTGTAGACGAACTTGGTCATAGTCATATCATCCCGCTGTCCTTGCTTGCCCCATAGGTAGTTCAGACAGTTCTTGACCACATTACGGCGCCCAGCATCGTAGATCATGGCTTCCGGATCAAGGTCGATCCCCTCACGTTCTTTGACCTTGCGGATGAAGTCATCTTTCTGTTGGGGAGTTTTACACCAGCTGGGCCACCCGCTGGCTTCCATCTTGATTTTCAGAAACTTGTTGATGTACGCAGCATAAACGCCGGCTTCCAAGGTGTCCCAGTGCCATACCTCGTACACTTCCTGCACGGTGTATCCCCGGTCGATAGCGTGGTGGAGCTCCGGGGTGGTCCACACCTTCGATGCAGCGGTCAGCGTCGCTATGCTGGCAATAGTCGTTGTACTTAGTGTCCGCACACGTACGGCAAAGCGCAAATACCAACTTCTTGTTGATAGTAGCAGGAAGAACAGGGTACAAACACTGCGGTGGTGGTAGTATCTTGCACGACACCAAGCCATAATACTCTTTCACGTCCTTGAAATCCGACAATATAACTGTTGGGTGGCCGATAGGGTACGTCTTGGTCTTGTTGACGAAAGGGTATAAGCTGACAACGTCGAAGTGCATAATCATTTCCCCCGGCTTCACTGCGTAGTATAAGCGACTGGCATTAGTACGACCACCTTTAAAGGCGTCCCGGGGATTCAGGGGCTCGCGGAGGTTTTGGCCAGACAAGAAAGTACCAATGTCCGTATCCTTACGCTCATTTTCCATTCACACTCCCACTTGGTAACTACTGTATACTTCTCATCTTCCAGGTAGCGTACACGGTCCAAGTATTCCTCGTACACTTCACTCATCTTTTTACGAGAGAAAGGGGATCGATCTTCTTCTTCGGTACATTCGGGATGTCCGTGGAATACACAACCGTTATATTCGTACACTGTACGAGTTGCGGCATCATAACCGTCCACGTAATACGGGCCAATGTGCACTTCCTTGCCATTCCGACCATGCTGAATACGCCCACCCAAGTCACGGTTCAACATTTCTAACCACTGAGTTGCTTGAACACTGGTACGTCGGTTCCGGTGAGGTCCATGGGAGGACAATACAGCTAGTTTCTCAGGTTCCAAATGAAAGGTACGGTAGTAACGGTTGCAGGCAGATGACATGGTGATACTATCCAGCGGGTTTAGATTAGTCAGAGCGACAAAGTCATCAACGAACTTCAGGGCACAACGCCGGAGCACGGTGACGTCATTCGAGCAGTAGGCCATGATTTCCGCACGGAAGTCGAACTGCCCACCCGCAGCGGCTTTTGCTTCAGCGTACCACTTTAGAAACTCCTCTTTATCTTTCTTTTCAGACCGTCAAAACGTACATTTCCGGTTCGGGCCACGGCAGTACCTTATCCCAGTTTTCAGGTCGATTGAAGTGGTGAGGGAAGTCGCCCTTCTTGACCTCCACTTCTAAACCAACCGCTTTCGGTAAACTGCTGAGTTTCATAGGCATAAAATTTAACGTGTCACGGGAACACATATTCAAGGACCGATAACGCAGTTCCAACAGCTGATGCCCCTCTTAATAACTTCCACACCACGCAGCTTATTATCCAAAAGGTGTTTCAAAGGAAATGACCGTCATATCCCCGGAAGTTGTGAGCAATAATCGTGTAGTGATTGTGTTTCTCCGAAAATAGCCATTCACCAAACTGCTGGGCAACATCTCTTGTCATTGGTTGACCATCCGCCGGAAATCGAAACTCCGTGCCGTCTTCGTACTGGGCCACAACACAACTCGGTGTATGTCCATTAATTGGATCATTAAATGTCTCGTAATCAAAGAAGATGTATCGCTTTGGTCGCTCTGGTTGATCCGTTGATAAAGGCTTTGGAAAAGTCTTGATATAACACTTATGTGTGGCTTGAGAAGCCCATTCGCGGCAGACCGTGCAAAACATCTCCCCACACTGGTGCTTTTCATTTGGTCGACGTGTTAAGTTTACAAAGCGTCGGCAGTCTTTACAGTAAAGATCTGGGAACAAAAGGTTTTCCATTGCGGCGAACAGCTCTGTGAACGTTGAAACATTCTTGGTTGTTGAATGTACGACGACAATCACCACAGTGAACAACGGACCCTTGGACGCAGTCACTAGCTGCCCGATAACACAACCGACAGTTTCCACCGCATCGATGCCGCTCTTTGTGACTGTAGGGTACATCGCACTCGGAGCAAAAGTATGACGAGTTAAAATACCGGTGGCAGTGGTTACGAGGTCAAAGTGGTTCTTCTCCAACAAGACAAAGATCTCCAGCATGTTCTTTGTTTTCGTCTCTGGTACACGAGCAATAATAGTATTACCGTGATCCGCCGAGATCACCTTTACTTGAAATTCGGGGAAGCACTCGTGTTGTAAAGAGGACAGGTCATTGAGGTCATAGCACCGTCCTAATGGTAAATCAGCTAACCGAATAATCTCTCTGGCGTGGCTGGTCAATTTGTTGATCCCCTTCTCACTGTACAGATGTTTCCACTGGCTTTTGTACGCTCCTGAACATCGTGCGTCAAACGGTACTTGCCCAAGTACAATGCGGCGGGTAAACAGTAGTTGTTAGGCACACGAACTGTAACAATGGACTTGCTGAAACGCTTAGCATCGCGTGCCACGTGACGGTGTATGCACTTCCAGTTCCCTCCACTTGGCATGATGGTGCGAAAATGCGGATTGAGAAGGTATCGTCCAGCACCATCCGCCCGGAGTTGGCCTTGGTACAGACAGCAACAAGGTCATCGACACTGAAGTCCGACAATTTCCGCATCGACAAGTAAATTGGAAATTCTAGCGATGCACAGCCAATGGAAATGGTAACACGGTCAGATGGTTGAAACTGAGCCACGCAGAGATTCAATATGGATTCCAGCAGTAAAGGCAGAAGCAAGACAGTTTCTTCCTGGGAATAAATACGCGGCAGGGTGGCGATCTCCACACGGTACTCGTACTCGGTGCTGTTGAATTTCTTGAACTTGCGCTCTTTGTTCTTAGTCAGGCTGAATAGGGCTGAGAAATCCGGAATATCACTGATTTCTTCCAGTGCCTACAGATATATAACATGTACTACAAGGTGAATGGCTTATTAATTACAAAAACAATTAAGTGACCTGCATTTTACGTAAATTTTCTTATAATTGTTGTACAAAACCGACTTGTTTGTTTTGCGAAAACAAACAATTGTAAAAAAAAACTAACTTTTCGGATTCTTGATATTTACTTTGAAATGGAGGTATTGAAATTTATAGTAGGTATCAGTTACGATCGTTTCAAAAAAAAACAAAAAAAAAGAAATCCAGATAAGCGAGCATTGAAATTTAAGCTATTTTTAACAAAAAAACTATTCTTATCTTCAAACGTCACTCACCCAATCATCCCAATCACCAGTCGCAAGTATGGCATCGGTATCCTGACGATCCGCATCGGTGATAATGTACGGTGGCGATGGTGGAAGATTCCATGACCCTTCGTCGAAAATAGCATCAGTGTCCATACGATCAACATCCGCAAGCTGATAGTCGTCCATGATGACCGTCAAAAATAAGCTCCAACTGCGATTCAGCCAGAGCGACGCACGGCTTTTAAATAATTTTGATCGCCAGCGGTACTGGCGGTTGACCTAGTTTATGTCTAGTCTCATTCAGCTGGACTGGCGATTGACCTAGTTTGTGTCTAGTCTCATTCAATTGGACTGGCGATTGGCCTAGTTTGTGTCTAGTCTCATTCAGCTGGACTGGCGATTGACCTAGTTTGTGTCTAGTCTCATTCATTTGGACTGGCGATTGGCCTAGTTTGTGTCTAGTCTCATTCAGCTGGACTGGCGATTGACCTAGTTTGTGTCTAGTCTCATTCATTTGGACTGGCGATTGGCCTAGTTTGTGTCTAGTCTCATTCAGCTGGACTGGCGATAACCGTCTACCATTCACGGCTATTGGTCGCCACACATGTTTGAACATGTACGCATCTTACCCCCTTTCTTTTGTTTATTTTCCCCACCCCTTTCTTTTTATTTATTGTTTTGTAGCATTTAATTTAACAAATAATAATTGTGTTGCACTCCCAGACACGAGTGCGAGAAATAGGACAATGATACATACGCATAGAACACGCATCGCAACAGGCTGCATGACCACAAGGTTGAAAAGCACACTTTATATCAGCATTCAAACAAATAGTACATTGCGGCTTCTCTGAAGTCTCTTTACGCTCAGCGTAGACGGCAGCCGCCGCGGTGGCCACTTGCTCCGATTTCGCAAAGGCTTTGGCGATGATTTCTTCCGCATATTGTAATCCTTTTCCTGTTTCACGAAGCTGCAGTTGTACGACCCAACACCATGACGCGTGTTCATCCCATGGAATATCTTCAACCTGCCAGTTTTCCAGATAAATGTTACAGAAAAGCACTGGACCCGATCCTTTGGTCCAGTAAAAAGAATCCCGCTTCGGCCATTTCTCGGGGTGTTGTTTAAATGTCCAGTTGTAAAATGTAGCGAATCTCGCTTTAACATCAGCCATTGGGGGGTGTAACAAAGATCCAACTCTGGGACAGTCGGTTGCTTCCATGTCGTGTCGCAGGACAAGGTTTTCATCCCTTCCCAGTCATGCGTAGTCCACGCACAATATGCACAACCGACTTCATCGAAACTGCTTAAAAAACAGACCGGCAAGTACCAGTCCGGATGGAGCCGTCAAAGGCCATGGCCAACTGACAAATGACCGAACACGGTTTTCAACAATTGTCATATCTGGTCGCGCCATTTTGAACGAATGAAGTTCATTACACGCTTCGCGAGCGTTATATATTGTTGGTATCGCCAGTTGGTACTGGCGATGAGTCATCACTCAGCATTACGTCTAGTACATCTTTTGTCAGCTGGTTGGATTCCGTTATGCGGGTTACGTTGGGCTTAGCAAAGTGGCCATATTTCTAAAATATTAAAAATCAGTAATAAAATGGTGATGAGAATTCCAAAAATAATAGAAATTATCTCTTTGATTGTAGGTTTATCCATGATTTATTAGTGATTTTATGAATTCGTTGTCTCTTAGTTTTGCGCTTATACGGAAGAATTTATTGATAAATTTGCATACGAATTTATCATTCACCCCTTTATGCTTGGTGAATGCCGACATCAGATCCTTATACGAAAAACCGTAGCATCGCAATAATACATAAAACATACAGTACTGACCGCATACGGTGCTGTCGGTGTTTTGTCTTGTAGTATTGGACATAATGACGTAATCATCACCCATCCATTCTGCAATATCCGACGAATATTCCGCAGGATTACGGCCATACAGAATCAAACGCTTCTAACATGTTTGGCGAACGCAGAAGAAGGACACCAGTGCTCACCGGGACTCCCCGTTTTTTGTGTGTTTACGATATATGCACCGGGGTATTGTTTTTATGCACGGGGTATTGTATTGTTCTGGTAACAAAATATCGCGAATTTACCAGATATCACCAACAGAAAAAGGGATTTTTCGATTTCTAAATTATTCATGCAAAATCAAAAAGTACTTGTCTATTATTGTTTATTTCAATAATATTATCGTAAACTAGCATGGCGATACATACAGCTGCTTCTGGTAATGGTTTGGCAAAACGCATGCTCATATTTAAATTACCTTGCCGAATGAGCGATAAAGCACCACGTCCTGTATGTCCTCTCGTAAAATCAAAGCCGTAAATACAAAATCCACCTAAATTATAATCAGATCTGTCAAAGGGTAGCTCTCCAAAACCTTCGTGAAGGCGCTCCAATGTATCAAAAAGCCCTTCGTACGGCTCCAAACTAGCCCCGTTTTCGAAATCCATATTATATCCCCGAGTTGGAAATATTTGCCCGTCTATTTCTGCATGCAAGTAAGCCAAACTGAAATGATTAAAGCATACGGCGTCGAAGTATATTCCCCATTGAATGCCCTACTCGGTACCATAGCAAAGAGCATAACCTTGGGTAATTGACCAATAACAAGGTTGGGCCAAGTATGTTGCTGCTGTCCAGCAAACAGAGTGGTTTGCATGGCAACACGTTCAATGTGGTACTTGGCATTTGTTGTAACTAATTGCTTAGTTAAAGCCCTAGAAAATCGGGCGATGGCTCGTATTTTCTAATTTTTAAACGAGGGTTTTTGATAATTACAGTTTTTGGTTTTGATAAATCGCTGTCCGTCATAAAGACTAGACTGTTTTTATTACGCACTAATTTTATGCTCAACTCGACACCTGGTATCAGTGGTTTGTCCTGTTGGAACAAATCACAATGCAGCTTTCCTGATAATTGCAGTGGGCGGCACGCTCGAAGCCACATTCGTCTTAACTCTGCTCCCTTGATAAAAAAGATCTTTTCATTGTTAACTTTGGCTTCGTAATATGGATCTTGCTTCCACAGTAATGTTTCCATGGCAAACCCGGACAGTTGTAATTGTGAAGCCTGCGCTTGCTTAGTGTAGCCTAGAAGATTTTCAATGTACCCCCGCATATGGTACATGGAGCTGCTGTCAGAAATATTACGACCACCCAGAGTGACAATTACCTGTTCAAATAAACTATCGAGAATATTATTTACGGTTGTCAAGCAGGCATCATCCGTGGGCATATCACCTTTAGAGTCAGTTACATACAGATCACAAGAAAATCGGACATCTGCCAAACTAATAAGTTCTGTTTGACACGGAGCAATGGTAAAAACATAATCGTTGGATGTGTCCGACGGGGCTTGCGTTGGCCCGATATCATAATCGCGGGTATTCCACCTTTCGGTAAGAGTCGCCGGAAGATAGAATAAATGGCTCTCTAGGAGCATAGAAGGTTCGGAACCGCTTTCAATAAGAGCCATTATAGTTTGTCTTTAAGTGCGTCAATTGCAAGTTGTCGCTTTGTAAGGACTACTTTGCGTCGTTTTCGGCCCTTAATACCCGATCCTTGCTGTTGTTTCAGTTTGTCACTAACATGTTCTACAGCTTTGTCGATTGCTGATTCCACAGCTTTATGTGCCATATTTTTCATATGCGGTTGGGCTTTTGTTATTAAATTGTATATGGGGCGCGGCTTTGCTGAAAATACCTTTAGCAAAACCGATAACTTTCCCCAAAGCCAGCACCGGACATGGGGGCACCGCGGTATACCGGCATCCCAAACCCATGTTGCCGGCTAAAGGCTTGTAAATAACGATTTTCATCAAACTTGTGCTCTTGAAGTACCATTTTTCAGCGTTTCTTGGGTCGAAAATGTAACTTTATTATCGTGGTACCTGGATGAAACGATACTTCTGTCCCTAAATCATCTGCGAGTTTTAATTCAATGGTCTGAAGGTGTGTTTGGCAAGTGGCACATAATGGGGATTTTCGTAAATTAGTGTAGTCTCGGTGTGAGAACTGGCGACGGTTGCAATTGTTCGTAGCAACGGTACCATTGCATCGCCGACGAACCCGTGCTCAATAATGTCGCAATAACCATGCAACACGACTCTGTTTGCCCGGTCGTAAGTGGTACGTTTGACCACCGGCACCGGCGTAAAAGTGCTCTTGCAATAGACCCAGCGCCCTCGTATACTCTGATCCCTGAAACGTGAGCTCGGCATCAGGATTTACCACCAGCTGTGCGGAGCTACCAGTCACGTCAATATGTCCAAAGATGGTGTCTTTGTCACGCAGTAGAAGGTTTATTTTCCGAATTAGTTGATTCTCGTCATTGTATGACTCTTTATTTAAATACCGACTGTGTCTCGGCGTAGTCGTGGTTTTAACTAGCACTGCCAAACCCTCAGTAAACCTGAGACGCATCGGTGGTAAAATAATTTCGGAAAGACCGACTTCCCAGTTTCCATCAAGATCAATACCTTTGGCTAGCAAAGTTGTGAATTTTCCACAACGATTTGCGGGATAAATATTGTGAGATGCGGAAGACGGTAGTGTCATATAAAAACTCATTTTAGATCTTCTTTGTTTTCCCAAGAGTCGTAAGCGGGACCGTAACCGTACCAACGTATAAGGTATTGCTGTTTTCCCTTGTACATTCTCTCCCTTAATATACGTGATATACGATGAAACGGTCGCTCGGTCATAATAAATTTTGACAGTTCGCTGGCATAAAATCTCCATCAATTTTTTCACCTCCTAGATCCTCCAAAGCGTAAATGTAATGATTCTGTCGTTTTTTAACTTGTACAATTTTAAAAATTTCTTCAGTGTAATTGGTTTCGTATCCCTTTTCGAACGTCTGCTTGCGTTTTGCTATACGCACGTGATCCCCTACCTGAAAAATAGGATTTTTTGCCTGTGGCTCTTCTATCATATCTTGACGTATAATGCGCGCTTCATCTACATCCACTTGACTGGGGGCAAACCCTGTACTAGAGTGAACAGAATTATTATATGATTTTAAAATCTCTGGTAAAATATCGAGATACTTGTAAGTATTATTCTCTGTCATGTACACGTAAAGACGTTCCTTAATTGTTCGGTTAAAACGTTCTACCATGGCGCATTTAACATCGTCGTTCTTTGTTGTAAAAAAATCTGATATTGTGATCAGTAAAAAATTGTTTCAGTTGTTTATTCACAAATTCTTTACCGTTATCGCTTTGGCAGCGCAGTGGTCGATCAGATTCTTTATAAATATTACACAGAGCACGAATAATTTCTTCGGGTTTCTTCGATTTGACGGGCTCGGCCCAGCCGTAGCGAGAGAAACAATCGACACAAATCAGTAAATACTTAACGTCTTTATTATCATTCGCAAATTTTTGCATATCTGCCAAGTCAATTTGGTGCTGGTCACCAATATTAAATGATAAAATCTTCCGACGTTTAAATTTCGACCGAAAGGGTTTATGTTGAGTATAAGCGTCTTTGCTTTGCAAATACTCTTCCACTTGCTGACGAGAAAATCCATGATTTTGCGCTTCCCGGTACAAACGCTCGATGCCTCCCAGACTACCAGGATTAGAAGCATCTAAATAAATGTCGTCCAGTGTTGCCATTATGCGTACCTGAGCCAACCACCCTTCTGTGTCTTTTGCTTCTTTTTAGGAGGACCAGTAGATTTTGTGGTTTTACGCCTTAATAAGTCATAGCTCCTTTCAACGCCATTCTTAAGGGTGCGTGTTTCCGTTGGTTCTGTATAGGTCAACGCTTTGGCTGTCGGAGCCGCTGGTAAAGCCTTCGAAGTTGATGGGGCGGGTAAAGCTTTTAAATTTTCCGGTACAGGTAAGGCCTGTGAAGTCGAAGGGGCCGGTAAAGCCCTGGATGTAATCGCTTTTCTATCGGGAACCTTATACGGAGCCGCTTTTTTGCTGCGTGTAATTGGACCAGAGCTTCGCGGTGCAACCACAACGTCAATCCGGTCTGTAGGTAGCGACACGGGTAGTGGTTCGTATTCGGGAGGTACATACTCTAATGACCCATCATCAGGAAACTCTACGATGGGTGAGGATGGTAGCTTCTTTTTTGGTTTTTGCCCTTTGGATATTGGCTTGGGGCGTGGACTTTTATACACATGTTTTACCAGTGTCTCTCTAGGTACATACTGTGGTACGTATTGTACAACTGGATCACGTTCGATATACTGTACAACGGGATCGCGCTCGATATACTGCACAATAGGTTCGCGTTCAATATATTGTATTGTGGGCTCACTTTGGATATATACCGGCTCACTTGGTAGATACTGAATAACCGGAGGTTCGGTCGCTTGTACCGATCCATCAGTAAGTAGGGGCGCAGCTTGAGTACCATAGTTTCTCTGCGAAGGCACGCTTGGTATGTGTTCGTTAACTTCAGATCTTATAACCCGTGGTTCATAGTTTGCAGGCTTAGTCTGATACGCGGCTCGAGCCAGCAAATCATAAGTCATGGCACTGCGAATTTTTTCAACCTTTTTCCATGATGTGGCTTTGGTCTTGCCGGGAGCAGAAAATTCGGACTCAGGTACAAGAACGTAGGTCTTCATTTTGTTATAAATGATGCAACAAGTGTTCCTAGAATTGGAAGTAGAGCAGCTAAGAATCCTCCTTTTTGCGCTAAAATTGTTCGCTTTTTAACGTGTGAAAGTTTTCTGTCGGCTAAACACTTAATTATCGGTGCAAAACGTCGTGCTCTGGCTAAATCAACTTTACTCAAAGCCATTGGTTGCTTCACCAATTTTAAACAAACTTCTTCAATTGCTAAAATTTGTTTTTTAGAAGCAACCTGTAAAAAATATCTACGCTGTCGTGGATTCATAATTTCCAAAGCGCGTAGTATACTGAGAACGTCTTCTGGATTCATTTTTCCTCCTATATTTTCCGGTAGTCAAATATGTTTGACTGTAGCCTTAGCTTGTCAGGTGTATCAGGACGGAGATTTATTACCAAATAACCAAAAGGTTCCTTTATAGCCTTTTTGTATGCATCACACAAATGCGGCATACCTAGCTGGCGAGAAAGTAGTTTAATCTGTTGTACATCACGTACAGATTTAAATAAAATTAAATATTGTGAGTTAAGAGGGATATCTCTTATGCTTTTACCTTGTTTATATAAATTTTGCGATATAAAGATAACGGAAACATTTTTATGATGCACATCTCTAGTAAATATTGTCGAACACTTTGCGTTTTTTGATATTTTTTCCATGAGATTATCAAGAATAAGTAGCGTAGGCGTATTTCTATCAAAAAAATTTTCATCTTCCAAGATTTTATCCATTCCTGGCACTAGCTCGATGGACTTAACAAAATTATTGAATGCCTCTTGCCATGTACCGTACGCATAGACTATACGTACGGGCGCGGGCGTGAAATTTTCGGGAATACTCCGCAAAAGTTGCATCGTATGTCGATTTCCCGGACATTGTTGGACCAGAAATATAAAGTGAACAAGGAGTTTTAAATCTGAAATCAAAAGTCACCTTTTCCATTTTAAAAACTCCGTTTTCAAACCGATATTTGTATGCTTTATTTATGAGAAATTTTATCAAGAAACTCCAAATTTTGACTTTGAAAAATTCTGTTATTGATTCAGATTCTGGAGTTTTCAGTTGAAGAATCTAGGAGTTTTATTATAAATTCAAAAACTTCTCGAATTTGCTCCGAAGAAGTACAACCAAGGACTACACAGCTACCGGTATGGAACATATGAATGGTGGCGTACGAAAGCCTTAATTTTAGTGCTGGAAACAGCTCTGGTTCTAATAGACGTTCCACGGAGAAGTTTTTTGCTTTCTTGTAAAGCTTTACCAAGTTAACGTTGTGTGTATGATTGTACGTGCAAACGGTATTTGCGACACTGCTGTCCTTAATGTTTAACTCTATGCCTTGAGTATAAAGCATCATTTGATAACATTTTAGAAGTGAATACGACCCTGTAATACTTTTAGCACCGTTTATTATAGCCTTACCATTAGGAAATAATTGACAGAACGTTTTGTTTTGTAAACTTAAAGTGACAGCATTAAACCCTTTAACGGACTCTGTATTAAGTGGAAATGATTTCCAAACTTTCTCCAAACAAATCGCTTTGTCGAATTGGACGGAAAGAATGACGTTACGGATATCCATGGCTACGAGCATTAATTGCGACAGTGTCAACTTGGAACCTTTATATACCTTTCAAGCTAAGACTGTCACAAATAATGGCTTCTTAGCCTTTTTTTCGCAACAAACAGAACAAAGTAAATGCTAAGTAAGATGTGCTAATAAAAATTGAAGCATCCAGTCAGACAACAATATCCCGTCCCCAGTGCTGGATTTAGATTTCCTCCATGAGATCGATGAATCCCTGATATGGTAGTTGAACGGTGCGCCGAGGTTGAGAGAAACGAATCATGCGTCCGTATTTCGGGTGGATGCTGACAGTAACATCCACACAGCCCTGACCCGGCAGAGAAAACTTTTCAGCACCCTTGTCGATAATGGCCCGGTCCATACAATCCTGCAGTGTCCCGTTTCTAATCATCCCCAACAAACAGTTGATATCGGCATACGCCAGGCAAACTCCTTTGTCCATAGCCTTCTTCAGCCCAGAACCGTCCGGTTTGGCATCGAACACTAAAAAGAAGCAAACATCCTTATGGTTCCAAAACATACCAACTACAGCGTTGATTTTGTAGATAGTAAAATCTTCATGCAACCCCCAAAACTTCCAAAGCCCGTACTGAAGCCATTTTGATGTGAACAGGAGAGCGGTCGACATCAAACTAAATGTTTTTTGAAATGTAGCTACGCTTGAAGACTTACGATGTTGAAATTCCACTAGCGAAAGAATTCGACTGGCGATGGAGCGCCAGTGACGTCATAGGCGCTGTATTTGGATAGTGTATCGATGTACTTTGTTTCTAAGCGGTAAAGCAAAGCCTCGTCCTGTGCAATTTTCCACACGTCACCATTCGTTTGGTCGTTGGCAAGCGAAACAATGGCCGAGGTGCATTCGTGATGGAATTCCAAGGGTAACGGATGAAAATTAAAGTTCTGAATGGATGCCAGTCAACGACGTAAATCATCCCACTTTAGATCCCTCAATAAAGTAATTCCTTTTTTGGGAATTCTCGCGCGACTATTAGAATTCGCATCGGTACTTGTAAAACGGTCGATTAGAATGACAATGACCCGTTAACAGTTATGCGTTTCGCCAATAAGCCATTGCCGAAATCCTCGTGAACGAGGATTTGTTGTGACAACGATCGCCGTCAACAGAAACAGGTATGTTGTACGAATCATCACGCACAAAACTGAGAATCTGCAAAAATTCCGCGATTGAGAGTGAGTCTTGAAAATCACTATGGCGATGATTTGATTCTTAATCTGCATTATCAAATGGAAGAAGAATTTTGGACTCGCGAGTTAGAAAACCGACAAATGCAATGCTATAGCAAATGACACTGCGCCGTAGGATCGCTTTCGCTATTGCGATCACATTCGCGATCTTACACCTACCGGTGTCAGAAATCAAAGAGAATAACAGTGTACCGGAACCGAAACAGCACTGTCGACATCAGAATGAAGAACGCTGGTTTTATTTTCTCCACTTCAGTGCGCAGTAAATTTCACCTGATTAATTAACTTTTAGTTTTTTTTATTATGGCCGTTAGTATTGCTGAAAAAAAACTTTCTCATAATAAATAGCAACCTGAAAGGCTGCAACTATTTGTAACTGATGCACTGCAAACATAGGTCTACCTGTAACTGGTGCTGCAATGTTAAATAAGGTTACTTCTCAGCTAACGAAAAAAATGTCGCATGATTACTGTACCCCTTGATTACTAGGAACTCTGACAACTTACTATCGGAATAAAACTATGTCTGTTTGATCTTAAATTTTTGTATGTTGATACGCAAAAACCGCTGGAAACCACAGATAGCACTTTTTCTACGCAGCTATCCACCAAGGTAAAAATAGCATGTCCCATGACACATTCTATAGCAGATTTTACGAACACTGGAGATTTGGCATGGCGATCGCACATGCTATCACTGCGATAGCGAAAAAAATTCGCTATGGTATTTACGGACACGACACCGTGCGATCACAGTAGCACGATTTACGGACTCGAGGAATACAATTACTGCTGCAATCACCATCGTACATGTCATGGTAGACCATTTCAGGACGATCTCGTGTGCTATTCGTACTATCGCGATCGTCGTAGTAAATTTCAAGACTCACTCTGAAAGTGACAAAGACTTCTTGTAACAACGGAAGCCGATAATTTGAATTTCTTCAGAATCTAAAAACTTTAAATGGAACGATCCAGAAGAGTATTCCCGTTGCGCTGGAGTAAAAGTTAATTCTGAAAGGTCAAAATCCATTCTGAAAGCGCAGTGCCGAAACACTAACTGTCGACAGCAACTATCTTGTGGAGAATTCGTAATAGCCGACGAAAACGTGGTCATCGCCAGTTTGGATTAGCCATTGTCAAATGAGAGAACGGGACAGAATCTAGGTCAGCGACAGTTTGGATTACCCATTGTCAAATGAGAGAGAATGTGGGTGAGCGCCAGTTTGGATTAGCTAAGGAACAAAGAATCTAGGTCAGCGCCAGTTTTGGATTACTCATTGTCAAATGAGAGAGAATGTGGGTCAGCGCGAGTTTGATTTCTGAAAACGACGTGGTCTATCTTAGCTGGCTGGAATAGGAATTCATTCGCAATTCTGAAAGCCATGGATTAGTACAAAGGTGGTTTATTAGGCGCTTTGATTGGAGAATGCATCGGAACACCCCTGAGACGCCCTAACTCCTGCCACATGAACTTGGCGGGAGTGCGGAGCAAGGTCTCGACTTACTGGGAGAAATTCTTACTAACGCACGCTTACGGCAAGTCTCTACTGGATACCGGCTTCTTTTTCTTTGGAGAATGCCGCTTGCACGACAATGTGTAACCTTTTACCACAACTACACTAAACGCCGAGCTTTTGGTGAACTGTGTATTATTGCCAGTTGGAAACTTTCTCCCCCAAAAGACTGGACCGCTGCGGCTACGACAGTCCGTAACCGGGGCGCAGAGTGTAACGCTGCCATTTGGATAACAACGTTTCCCTTGTACTTCTACAATCGTACGGAGCGCAGGAGCAGGAGCCTGGTCCAGATTCTCAGGTATACCTGACGAAATGGTGGGCATCTAGGACGGCCAGGAGCAGGTGTATACCTTAGCCGACGAACTGTACAAGTACGTTTTCACACTCACAACCCCAACGGACCACTCAGTACTTTTGAAAATTGGCCACACCTCCTGCCTTCTGCCGGCGCCGTGGCGAGGATCGGACTGTACTACACCGGATCTGATGAGACAGTTAAATGTCATTTCTGTCGGTTTACAATGAGCAACTGGACACCGGGAGATCCATACAATGACCATCAGAAATTTAACCGAAATTGTATTTTTGTCAAAGATTGTACTGCTACTCCTGCGTATGTTCATGCGGTCTGATTTGTTTTACTTTGTTCGTTGTTATTCGGTGAAAACAAAACAAAAAAGGGTGGGGAAAAATAAACAAAAAAAGGGGGTAAAGTACGGTTCGGCCGGCCTCGGTTCGGTCCTGAACGGTTCGGTTCGGTTCTGACCGGTTCGGTTCTGGCTGGTTCGGTTCTGGGCGGTTCGGTTCTGATCGGTTCGGTTCCGATCAGAGAAGGGGGCGTGTCTGACCAATTAGAGAAGGGTGGAGTCAGCCAATCAGAGAAGCAGCCAGACTGCCGCACTTTTCTTGAAAATGCTGCTATCCCTATTGCCTTACTACTGGCCACTCCGGACAACCGATGGTGAGCTAAAGCTGCAAGTGAACGTGGCGTAATCTGTGTTCTGTTCCAACAAAGTTTGTTTCTTTTACTGAATGTGAATTGATAAATGATCTGTTATCAGGTAGACACAACGCAACGCGTCATTGCGCAACCATAAATACGCTTAGGTTATAGATAATAGCTTTATTTGTTGCCTTCTTTCCTAATAAAAGTAAGTATTGATCAAATTTTATAGAGACAGATAAAAGTTGGGAACAATGCATCGACGCATTCATTTATTCTTCTTAGTAGACTACAAGTCTGCAAATTTTTTAATTATTGATAATAATTAACATTGGCAGAATTTTGCCTAAATGTACATAATGTGGTCCAATGTGAGTGGTGGCCGAATAAGCGTAACCGAAGTGTAAATGGTCGAAATCATCGGTACCATCCGTTTCGACATCTGTTTCGGTCCGAATGCATTGTCGGATCTCGGATGCGGTTACGAACACCATTTCAATCCGTGTTCGTATTTGGTTCCGTATTCGTAGTGTTTAGATTACTTTTATTATAGCTAAGTAAACAGTTTTCAAACTAATCCGATTGTTTTATTTGGTACGCCAATAAAACTCCAGGGAAGAATTCCTGTGTTGTGGTAACTGCCATGTTTTTATCGAATGGTTAGGAATTTAGGATGTAAGCTGCCTACGATGTGGTAGGATATAAGCTGCCACTGCCAGAGGCACGTGGCACTTTCAACTTTTATACCTTGCCAATCGGCAAATTTTTCTTGCCCCCCCCCCCCCTCTCGAGTATTGCAGATTAAATCTTTTTTAGGCGTGGTGGGGTAGTATGTATCTGGACCAGCTTATACGATGAGTTGTGAGCGAACCGGATATGGCTCAGTGGCTCACTGTGATTTAACTATGCAACATCGAATCGTCACCTAGTATCCCCACTTTCATCAGGAAAAAGCAATAAAAAAACATAAGTATGGACCCAAAAAACGTGCCATAGTTAGGTTTTATTGACAGTAGTTAAACTCTCCTTTTACCCGTTGACGGGCGTTGGTGTCTGGAGGCGACAAGGTGTTTGGGATTTTTTTCTCAGCGATCGGCAACAGTTAATCGTTATCCCATAACGTAATAAGCAATAAAGGAGTTTAAAGCAGCATTAAAAACATAATTTGAACTTGTGTCTTAAGTTAATTAAGAACAATCGATGCGCGAAAATCGCTAATTTTGAACTTTCTGGCCTCTCGTAGGTTTTGCTTATAACTAACTAGTGGATGAACAATGGATGCACGCAGTGCAAAGGCGGCTCGGCGTGTTCATCAAGGCAGCAACTGCAATGTTAAATTGCACAAAGGCTGCTTTGTGAAATGCCATATGAGAGAGTGATGAAAGTTTGCGAAGGCATATTGTCAGCATCGCTCGCTTTCTATGTTTTATATATGTACAGAGTAGTAGTGGTCAAAATGCAAAGAAAAGGGTTTCAGCAGTTTTTAATTTTTTTTTCTGACCAGTTGTCAACAAATTGACCACTTAGGTAATACTGTTTTAAAGCACTTTTTTGGGTATTTATTGAAGCAATTGATTTTACGTATTTCCTGTTTTTTTTAGTTATTACAAAATTGAACATTTGTATGCAGTAGACTATCCATGGCCATTGTTGTCAGCAGACGACATAGTCGCCACCACCGATGATCAGCACAAGCTCACAAAAATTCTCTTTCTTAAATGAATTTTTTTATCGGGAAATCCCGATTTTCAATGGGAAACTCACAATCCTTCGGGTACCGCCCGCTGGAGGGTTAAGGTAAGTGGCCCGGTAAATGGTACCAAATTCTTGTACATATTCGAAAATTTTCACTTTCGCGCACTCCCAAACGCTTTTTTTGCTTATGACATTCTGTAACCATACACCATCTGTATACATATGTAGGCGTGAAAACCGTTTGTGCGCGCAACATCCAGTTTGACAGTTACTGCCTTAAGAAAATCCTAACAAGTTTAATGGGTAATTACATGCCGGGGTCCAAAAGTCCCGATATCAGCTGATTTTCTCCAAATTTTGCATGAAAACGCACATATGCAACACTGTATTCGAATTCCAAAATAAATCAAAAAAGTTTCAAAATTTTAAAAAATTTGAAAATTTGAAAATATCTTTAACTGCAAAACTCACACAATACATAAAACGATTTTCTATATAATCGATCTGCAATTCTGACAGCGAAAAAAGAGGTGACAGTTTTTATCTTGAGTAAAAATAGGCCTTTAGCTTTGTGCGCAAGGCAAGCAGCAACTTTCACTGTGATAGACTCGTAACCGTACACAACTGTTAACAACTTAAAACGTTAACAACAGACTGTTACTTGTTAACGTTTTCATGATACAAGGTAGCCTCCCGCCTTCGGCGGTCGGCACGTTCGTACAGGACTTAGGGAAAATTACTTACTGTACGACTAAACTTTTAATTAAGTACATGCTTACTTCATTAACCTGATCATGTTAATTTTAAACTAACTGCTAGCTGCGTGGTAACACTTATTTTGTTTTGCACGTAAGAATATAGTACCACCTCTTAGAACGTCACTGTACTTACTCATTTACGATACGTACTTAAGAACAACCGAAATGTTTTCTGATCAAAGCCTTTTTTAAAAAATCAAACGTCAGAAGGCACACCTATGGAAAATTTGGAAATTTTCAAGACTAAACTTGACTTAACCCGACCACGCGTCGATTTATCCATAATAACCAAGGAAAAATACGTTTTGAACGGTGAGCTTGTATAAAATACAAGGTATCGGTCGGGCTAGCGCGCGACCAGTTGTGTTTGAGGTAATGGAGATGTTGAACAATAGTAGTCTTGAATTTCTGGAATCTTTTCGAGTTTGCATTGTTTTTGTCAATTTTATTTTTTATTTTGCTTAATTTATTATGCGCTTATAGTTTTAGTGTAAACTCGCTTTCTATGATGCTTCAGGAGAAGTATGAATAGGTGAACTATCTGTAGTCTGTACCGGCTGTGGTGAGCTGTCGGGCGTTTTGGGCTTTCTGAGATAAACCTTATTGCCTTAGGTGGCTTCGAGTATCACTGTCTGTTAAAGCGACCGGAAATGCTAATCTTAACAGTTTCTCAATTTTCTGAAAACTGATTTGATTGCGTGACTGATTTTACTAATTTCGATTTATTTGAAAATTATCGATTAAATGAGTTCACCAAACTGTTCAAATATTTAGAAATAGTACGTTGCGGTAATTTGATTTTGTAGTTTTTCAGTTCTGAATTATTTTGAGTAGTTTTCTGAACCGCTAATTATTACAATCAGATTTATGAGCCGTATTACCGCTTGTCGCAGTTTTCATGTCTTTGGTTCTAAAGTTTCAACTATGATCAGACTGCGAAACACCTTTCCTGATTACCTTTGCGCAGCTTCTCAGCTCACTTTTCTATTTCCATGAATGTATCTTTTAAAAGTAGTATATCTAAATATTTACAACTGTTTTCAAAGCGTGGAAATACTAAAAAATAGAGGTAGGAGCTACTACTCGTAGTAACGCTACCGCGAAATTAACCTCTTTTCTGTCTCGTAATTTGCACCGAGTGCGAGGTGCTGCAATAAGTCTTCGTCAAGACTCAAGAGCATAAAATTTGTCTGAAGCCACGAAGAGCGTACGTCACGCTTTTCCATTTCCACAATCCCAATACCATTTCCCAGTGGTGTTGGCGCTCGCGCTCGTGCATAATGTGTGTGAGACCGGGATCACTAGCGTTCACGTCAGTGGCGCTACGCCTGTGGCGCTACGCCTTCGGATTACGTGTCTGTGTTGTGTCTCTTCTGATTGGCTTGAGTTGTGTTAGTGGGCGCGGCACAGCACGTGCTGCACAGTGATACACACTGTTGAATGGGCTCTACGCTTAACGATCGAGCTGCGCCGATCCGTGTTGATTTTCTGTTGTCGGAATTTTCAATATTATTAAACGTTAGCGATTACGGTGCGACGTTTTGTGTTTCCGCATAGCTCGCGATCCAGATCGTATCGCTCGCTCCACAGGATAGATTCCGTTTCTGTCTCTGTCTCTGGATCCATTCTGGATCTTGCATTAGATGGTAGCAGAGCCGACAGCGGTTCTCTGATTCGAATTGATTTGATTTGTGTCAGGCAAATTTGGCCTGTTATTCGCTGTGACCAGTAAGGCACAGGTCTGTACGGACAGCAAAGCGCACACCACAAGCGGTGCAATTTCCCCATCGGACGCGGATAACCAGCTTCGGTTTTCGGTACGGTATCTTCAGCGAAGAACCGTGCTGTTTCCTTAGCTGTGAAAGAGTACAAGAGTTCAGTCGTCAGCGTTCCTCGGTGTAGAGTCTTCAGCGAAGACCTACACTGGTGTCGCTGATACTCGGCAAGGATTCAGCGAATCCTAAGCCGTGGGCCACAAGCGGCGAAGCGCTAAAAGGGGCGCACGGAAAAGACCAGATCAGACTCCTCCAAACTGGAGTAGAGCACCATTACTGTTGCTACGGCACAGCCGGCACAGTAACATACTGATAGCGCGGGGCACGCTACGGAACAGCGGCGACGCGGGAGCGGAGTTGGAAGAAGAATCTGGATCATTCGGATCATTTTTCCCGTGGAACGTGGAACGGACGGACGGTTAACAGGTAGAAAACCGTTATTAAATACGGGATTGGCTAGACGTTAAAATTGGTAATTTTCATTGGTCCGTACTGAGCTGAGCGTAGAAGTAGGCGGAGTTTTGCACGCGGCGCGCTTGTCTGGCCGTTGACCGTGACGTCAGGCTGATATAAAATTTAAATGGTTTAACGTGATTGGTCAGTTATCTGAGCCGTGATTGGCCGAAATTTGAACTAAATATTTTGAGCTAGCGGACCAATCAGAACGAAGTAAACAACCAGAATGGGGATTTTCCGTTGAACTCGAGTCGTAATGGGAAATTTGATTTGAGATGAGATAATCGAGCGGGAAGTGACCTTTTGAGTTGAGTTGAGTTGGAAAGTGACCTTTAAGACTAGAACGTGACCTTTGACTTTGAAAAGTGACCTTTACTAAAAAGTTGGAATTGTCGAAATTGACCTATTCAAGTGACCTTTATGATCTGAAAGCGACAAACGGTGACCTTTATCGAAGTGAAATTGAAGTGAATAGTAGTACAGCGATATCAGCAGCTGTAGGATTTCATTTGTAAACGTGTTTTGAACTGTAAGAACGGTTTCGAAGTTTTGTCTGAGGAGTGACCTTTAGAGCAAATCTCTCGAACTTTTTACCGAAAAAGTGACCTTTAAACGGAACTTAGCCGAAGTTCTTCAATCGAAAAGTGACCTTTAGCAAGGATTTAGAAAAAATTTCTAAGTACAAAGTGACCTTTAGGATATTTGAATAAAACCATACAATAACGTGTGTGTGAGAACAATTGGCAGGAGCGTCAAAGTTATCCGATCAACATGGACAAAGACAAAGAGGACCCGACATCTACCAGCAGTCAGGGAAGCAAAAGCTCCCGTAGCTCACAGCAAGGCGCACCAAACCCGTATAAAAAGGATTTGCACACGTACTCACGTCCAGTTGGACATGAGCGGAACACTCGAGCGCCTAAGGCATTCGAGAAGAAGGATTCGCGAGGCTCTGATAGCACTTATCAGAAGGCGCTCGAGGCGGTCGCCAACCAGGAAAGTTCCAGTGACGACCAGAAGCACACTCCCGCGTCTACGGCGGGAAGTGATCCGATGAACCAGACAAAGGTCACCGGGGAGGATAAGTCCACAGGAAGAATAGCGGAACTAGTTGGAGCATCACAGTCGGATGCTACCACTAGCGGAATGAATGAGCAGGATAAAAACGTGAACCTGACTCAAATGGAAGTTGATAAGACAAAGGTCGCCGAAGAGGAACTCGTTGAACTGGGTCTGGATGACCTTTCACTGAACGATAAGACCGCAGGCGATGACCTTTGGGGAACTCCAATGGTCTCTGACGAATCGAACGAGTCCTACTTCACGGATGATGAAGCGACGATGAACATGTCCTTCCAAACTGCGATGAAGGAAGCTGACCGCGCTGAAGGCATGACACGATTCAAGGACATGCCAGAGCACCTCATTGAACGGACACAAACTGGAAAGGTCATCAATGTACGACCGCCGTCACCGAACAGCCGCACGTCAACTTTGAGGAGAAGTGTCAGCGAATTGGAAAATGAACTGGAAGTTAACGAACGTCAGGCGGACAAGCGGAAACAGGAATACCGAGAAAGACTGACGACACTTGAGAACCGCCTGTTTGATCTGGAGCAGCAACAGGATGACCTTCAAAGTGCCGCAGACGGTTGGAAAGTGAAATATGAAAGACAAAAGGAACTGGCCGAAGAGTACCTGAAAATGGTTGATGACAGAGAAATGGAAGGTCATCTTGCAGTCAGTGACCTTAATGAGAGTTTGTCAGAAGAATCAGCTGAAAGGTCACGGCACTTGGCAGAATTGAAGGATGAATGTGGCTCATTGAAACTTAAGGTCACTGAAGCGGAAGCTAAGAGAGACGAATATGCGGCTAAACTCGTCGACGCTACGCAGCGACTGTTGACAAACACCAATGAAGTGTTTAAGCTCAGAAACGAATTGAAGCTACGAGACGAGAGTATCGGAACTCTTCAGAAAGAATCACAGGACCATCAGAGAAGAGCCGATGACGCCGTCAAAGTGGCTAAGGACCTGCGCGATCTAACAGCCACCGAACGCGCACGGTTGAGCAATGAAATCAGACAGGTCATGGAGGAGAATAAGGTGTTGAAAGAAAATATCGGAAAGGTCACCGAAGAGAATACCGAGCTGAAGGAAGCCGCTAAGACATCTGCCGAACAGGGCATGAGATGGGAACACGAAGCACACCTCTTGGACGTAAAGGTCACGGCACTTGAACTGAAAGATAAAGAGTGGCAACAGTCGGTTCATCAGAAGACACAAGAGATCATCAGACTCAACACGGAGCTGATCGATATGACCCAAACGGTAATGACAAGGGAAGATGAGGTCACCCAAACAAAGGACCAGCTGAAAGCGGCAGCCGATGAGTATTCGAAACTGGAGAGAGACGTGACCCAGTTGGCGGAACACATTGCAAAAGTGGAGAAAGATACTGAAAAGGTCATCCAGGACAAAACGCTTCAATTACATCAGCACATGTCGAAGGTCAACCAAGAGAACCAGAACTTGAAGAACGAGAAAGAACAATCCGACTTAAGGATTAAGCGTCTCGAAGATGAGAATAAAGCCCTTCAAATGTCCAACAAGCATAAAGATGAACAGCTCCTACAACATGGAGTTAGAGCAGCGACAGTGGAATCACCGCCGCCCAGTTACAGCAAGGCGCATGAAACGGGCACGGGCAAAAGCTTTCACTTTGACATGCCACTACGAACTGGCACTGGTAAAGGAAGCGTCAAAGCGGAAAGAGACGGTGAAAAGGGCAAAGATGACAAAGAGCCACCATCAGGAGGTTACCCACATTCGAGCAATGCCGATCCTTCCCAGTTTCCCCCGCATATGGAAACGAACATCTTCATAGATGAAAGGCAAAGAGACAGACCGTCTAGCCGACAAGAGCGCCCAAGGAAATCACGTTATGGAAAAGCGAGACGAAACCAAAACGATGATGAAAATAGCGAAGAAGACGATGACCAGAGAGCAGAAAACACAGCGGTGCAATTGACAAAAGCGCTCAACTCGATGGCTAGGAAAACACCACTCATGACCCTTGATGGCAGTCGTGACACTGTGAGTGGATGGACAGGACTGGTAAAAGAAACCCAAAGAACCTACCAGCTAACGGACGACCAAATTATGATCGAGATTGCTATTGCGGTGAAAGGTCCTGCCAAAACTTGGTTCGAAGGCGAAAAGGACATCGCAGCAGAAGACGGAATTGAACACTCAATAACTGAATGGATGGATAAATTCAAAGATGAATACGGCGACAGAGACGAAGAAGTCTTAGGCTTACGTGAGGCCTATGCAAGGAAATTTGAACTCGGGAAGGAATCGCTTGACCAGTACTACCAGGCGATGATGCGCTTCAAGGCAAAAAAGATCATCACCGAAAAGCAAGCAGTCGGCTTCCTAATTGAAGGATGTAGAGTGGACAACGAACTCTACAAGGCACTGCGTATACAGAAGTGCAAGACGCCAACGGACGTGAAGGACTTCTTCCGACATTGGGCAACGGGCGAAGAAAAGTACAAGGCGCCGAAAGGCCAACGTAATCAGGAATACGTGACCATCCGGCAAGGCCAAGTTGAAAATGTACCGCAACAGAGGATGGCGGCTGCACCAGTCCAACAGCCAGTAGAATGCCGTGTGGAGACTCCGGTCAGAGAGGTCACAGAAAAGGTGACCTTTATCGACAGTCAGACGGGTCAACCGATAACATACTCGATGGTGGCGGCGATACAGGCAGCAGCTCAAGTGAGGCCAGTAGCCCAGAATGTAGCTCCCCAGAATGTAGCCCCACCGGCACCACAGAATATGGCCCCTATGAACGTCGTGTTACCACAACAAGGAGGGGGTAACGGAAACTTCGGCGGAAATGGATACGGAAATGGAAACTGGAACGGAAGTCAAGGAAACTTTCAAAATCAAGGTCAAGGTCAAGGCAACTTCCAGCCAAACAGAGGAAATCAAAATAACTTTCAGCAGAATCAAGGGTCACGAACAGAGTTCAAGTTCCAGATGATAGACGGATGGGTGGCAAACAATGTGCAGATGTGCCAGTACTGTATGTATGGCAACCATCAGACCCAGGGATGCAAGTTCGCCAACACACTACCGGACCAGAACCCGAACCTGTTTGCCTTTAACGAGTGGCAACGACTGCGCGGGCTTGGCGGTTGGCGCCTAGCGGTGAATAACGGATATGACCTCATCACCCAATGGTACCAGCACAAAGCAAACTTCCGAAACCAACAAGGGAATGGAAACGGCAACTATGGAAATGGAAATGGCGGTGGCCAGAATGGCGGCTACGGCCGTGGTGGCTTCGGCCGCGGCGGCTTCAGAGGAAGGAACAGAGGCTATGGCCGAAATTAGAGAGGCGGCGGAAATGGAGGCGGAAACTACCAACAGGGTGGTGGCCAGCAAAACGGAGGTGGCCCGGTAAACGAGCAAGTGCAAGGAAATGTGCAAGGAAATGCGCAAGGAAATGTGCAAGGCGCACAACAAGGAGGGGCGCCGGTTCAGGGAAACGGGCAAGATCAGTAGGCACCGGTGAGCCTACTGATCGACCCGACCCTAAACCACCGGATAAAAGGGAAAGGTCACCACTGCAGAATGGTACTGCAGTGAATGTGACCACTGCAACGGCTATACGGATGCCGTCAGCGCAAAAGGAAACGGCTAGATGGATGCCGCCACAGCAAAGAGAAACGGCTATATGGATGCCGTCATCACAAAAAGGAAATGGAACGGTTATAAGGATACCGTCACAGAATCAAAGGTCACCGCAGAATGGCACTGCGAGTTGAAACGTTCAAGTGGACCAAAGGTCACCGCAGAATGGCGCTGCGAGTGGAAGAGCGCAACGGGACCAAAGGTCACCGCAGAATGGCACTGCGAGTGGAAGCGCGCAACGGGACCAAAGGTCACCGCAGAATGGTACTGCGAGTGGAAATTGTCGTGACGGTAGCGCGACACTGCAAAAAGTGCAGCAAAATGAAAGGTCACCGTACTGCAGCGAAGAAGTGCTAGCGCAACGACGCGCACAACGAAACGCGAAGATTAAACAGACGCTCCTGAACCAAAAGAAATCGCAGAACGATACTGCGCAAGAGGAAAATGAGCAACATGCGAAATTCCGAAGGTATTTGGCAGAAAATGACAAAACGAATGAGCCATGTTGCGACTGTCACGGGGAGATAAAGCCTAAGTTCTGGAATTGTTCCGAGGACGAGGAAGAGAAGCTAATAAGGCAAGAATGGATTAAGCAGAATATCACCGTTATTAGTAAAGATGAAAGGTCACCTTCTGTTGGAAAAGTTCAAGTGAAAGTCAAGGAACAAGTGCGAACGCTAAAGGTCACGGTAAAAATGCCGTGCTAAAAGGTCAAGAAACAGACTTGACACTGCGAACAGCGCAGCAAAAGAATAGCGAACTGGCACAACAAAACTCCGACGACTCACTTGTGGATGCAGTAACGCTGCAACGGAAGGAAATCTGGCGAAAAGTGGCATACAGACCCAATGAAAATCACGGGATGTGGATACCCGTAACCCCGAAAGCGAAGCAGAAAGCGGGAATGTCACAAGAGGATTATTGGGACATGCAGGAGTTGCGAACACAACATGAGAGGAAACGATTAGAAGAGTTAGTTTTCGGGAAACCAGCACAAAGGTCATTGAACCCAGTCCCAGCATTTGATCCAGCTGAATATAAGAAGGCATTCGCCGACGCGAACTATCCACGAAATGCACCGCCAAAGGACAAACCACTGAATTATGGAGAAAAAGTCCCCATACAAAAGTTGACGGGCGGCGGATTTGTCATGAAGCGCAACGAAAGGTCACAGGACTTAGCGCAAAACGAACAAAGAGGAAGGTCAAACGAGATGGCGCAAACGCAACAGAGTAGCGCAGTCGAAAGGTCACGGGACTTATCACAAGCACTGCAAAAGTATTCCACTGCAGAGGCACTGGAAATAAAGACGGCTAAAGTGTGGAAGAATAAAAAGAGTGAAAGGTTACGGGTATTGAAACGAATAGCCAAAAAGGAACAGATGTTTACAAGTGAAATTCGTAACAAGGCGCTCGAACGGTTGTAAGGTCACCGAACACAAAAAGAACCAGAGGTCATCGAAATATCCTCTGAGGGCAAAAGTGTGACTCCAATTGAATGTGAGGAAGATACCACAGCACAGGAAAAGGTTAAACCGCAAGCGAGTCAACGGACATTAACCTCAGACGAACGAGCCAGGAGTTGTCACCACGGCTACTTTGAGGACCCGCGCAGAATACAACCACAATGGGAATGTGCAGAATGTTGCGAAAACGCCTCCCAAGATGACCTTTTACAATGGCCGAAATGTAATGCCGCAATAGCAGACCTTAAAGGTCATGCCCAAAAGGAAGTAAAAAGTATCATGCGGACAAACGAAATGTGGAAGCCACACATTGAGCGGTATCACTGTAACAGATACCGGACTTGGTTGTCATGCGTGAAGAGCTTCATTATCGGGAGTGGAAGATGGCTAAATCATTGGTTACAACGTGTCGAGAAAGGAATCCAGGATCCTCTTGATCCGGTAGCAACCGAAAGGAGATTCGAAAGAGAGATAGAAGAGATAAACGAGGAAGGAGAAATGTGGGAAGAAGCGAGAGTTGACCTCTTCTGGGACTTCCGTGTGAACCACATGTATAAAGGTGAAGGGAGAACGATCATCTTCCCGGCAGGACTTGGTACCCCTGTCTACGAATCACTCGAAGTATATCACAACGCGTTAAAAGAGGGGAACGAAGAAGTATTCCAAAAATATTGGAATAAATTTGAAGAAGAGATCCCCAGATTCGACGTAAAAGAGATGCGAGAATTACAAGTGACCCGGAAAAGAATGTTACCGGGATTAATGCAAAAAAAAAGGTGACCTTTGCACCAAATCTAGATGGAGTGGACTACCCAGAACGAGGTGGTGATACGTGGTGCATGTATGAAATGATTCCGAGCGACGAATGGGTCACCGAAGAATTAATGGCAAATTGTGTCTTCATTGGTCCGAACCGACCTAAAGGTTATGAAACGGTCCAACAGGACGAAGCCGATAAAGGGACTGTAAAAGAAGCAGACAAAGAGGAACCAGTCAAAGAGATAGTTGAAGGAGGATCGAACGAAACGGAAGAAAGTTCAAAGTCGGTCTTTGACATCGCACAGATGTTAACGGATAGAGGTGAAATGTGGAAAAAGTTCAAAGAAGAAGTGGAAAGAATATCGAATGAACAGCAAAACCCAGTAACTGAGGCAAAAAACGGGGAAAAGTCACTCGATTACGGTGAGGAATGTCCGCCGGTCGAGTCGTCCGAAAATCCATTAACGAGCCTTGAAGGAATTGACGAACTGGAAAAGTCAAAATCAGAAGAAGAAAGGTCAAACTCCGACCAATCAGAAAGGTCACCAACGAGAATTCGAGTAGCAAGGAGTCACCCGAGAGTCGCCGCACGAAATGGCCGAAAAGCAAAGGTAGGGGACAAACCCCTGCTCAAAAATTAGAAAGCGAAAAAACTTAGTGATTCGCGGTAAACCAAAGTGACCTTTCATCAGAAGATGAAGGAGTTGATGAGCGCCCACTCGAAAAAGCTGACAAAGGTCAAGCTACTGCACAGGGATGTGAGAGCAGTAACTCGGACTCTGAGTGGACGAGTTCAAGTGACAACTCAACACTTTCGGAAGATTCAGGTGTAAGTGATCTTTCAGAACAAGAAGATTTAATGGACTTGGATGAAGATGACGAAGTAGATGAGGAAAAGGAAAAAGAGATTAAAGTCAGAAGATTGAAAGTGGAAAAGGCTAGAATGTCGAAAGATGTGATCAAAGTCTACAGTGACCAGAGAATCAAATTGAAACCGTCAAACTGCACACGGGTAAAGGTCAAGATGGGAAAATATGCACCGGCTCAAAACAAGTTGATGTTTACACCGGTTCCACAAGTGGAAGCTGAGGTGCAACCGTTGGCAGGAGTGACGGACCACAGGGGAAAATACTTCGAAATCGTCATCGCGAATCACAGTAGCAAATACTGAATCGTGAAGAAAAATCAGCTTCTCGGATACGTTGAACCGTATGAACATATGGAAAATGTAAAGGTCAACGCAGTGACAGTAAAAAACGTACTCGAAGACCCTGATGTGGACGATACAACGAAAGCCGAACTTACAAAGATAATTGAAAATTTGAAACTAGGACTTGACCTTACCCAAGAACAGAAGAACGACGTGTATAACGCTTTCTGGGAGTTCTGGAAGGTCTTACCCACATCAAAGAAGCA
The DNA here is from genome assembly GCF_019649055.1 of Paramacrobiotus metropolitanus. Taxonomy (NCBI): domain Eukaryota; kingdom Metazoa; phylum Tardigrada; class Eutardigrada; order Parachela; family Macrobiotidae; genus Paramacrobiotus; species Paramacrobiotus metropolitanus. The sequence goes on from NW_026570279.1 coordinate 842,149, forward strand.
ATATAGAGATGTGAAAGGGGTCACTCACTTAACTGATACGGGAGATGCGAAACCAGTTAAATGTAGCCCGGCCAGAACGAGTTGGACAGGCCGTGAGTTTATAACGAAGCATATTGAAGAGATGTTGGCACAAGATGTAACTGAGCCGTCAGATGCCGAGTGGAGTTTCCCAGTCGTATTGGCAATAAAGAAAAATGGCGACGGAACAATGGGAACCAGATTTTGTGTCAATTACATCATGTTTAACAAGCTGACGAGAAAGAATAACTACCCACTACCGAATCCGGATGAGTTGCTCGACGCGTGTGCAGGCAACAAATATTACGGAAAAATGGACTTACAAAGTGAATTTTGGCAGATCCCAATGGATCCAGCGTCAATTAATAAGACAACCTTTGTAACGCAAGACGGAATGTATCGGTTCAAAAGAATGCCATTTGGAGTTTGCAACGGACCAGCAACATTTCAGTTGTGCATGGACAAAGTACTTTCGAAAGCGAAAAGAAAGGGTTGCGTTTTTGGGTACATTGATGACGTGATCTTCGCCAGAAAAACTTGGGAAATTTTCATGCAGAATTTGAGAAAAGTCCTAATGAGTCTAGTTGAGGCGGGATTCACAATAAAGCCAACGAAATGCGAATTCGGAATGAGACAAATGGGATTCCTGGGTCACATACTCAGCGAAGACGGAATTCGCATGGATCCGGAAAAGGTCACCGCGGTCTCAGAATTCAAACGACCTCAAACAGAAAGGCAGTTAAGGTCATTCCTTGGACTGGCAGATTATTATCGCAAGTTCATAATGGGATATGCACAGAAGACCTGCCACTTGTATGAATTGCTGAGACAAGATAAGCACGTGAAAAAGGACTGGACAGCAGTACATGAGGAAGAGTTCAATAGCTTGAAAAAGTTGTTGTGTGAAGGTCCAGTATTGGCAAAGTTTGACCCTGCAAAACCGACGTCGAATGCGACGCGAGCCTAGAGGGAATTGGAGCCGTACTGTCACAAGATGGACATCCAATCGCATATGCGAGCCGTGTCCTGCATGGAGCTGAGAAAAATTACGGTGTGACGGAATGGGAATGCCTGGCAGTTGTGTTCGCTGTCAGGAAATTTAAACCCTATATCGATTACGCAGAATTCACCGTAAGGACGGACCATCAGGCGCTGACTAACCTGCTGAGGTCAGAGACCAATAAAGTTGTTGGAATGAACCCGCGTCTGACAAGATGGGCAATGCCACTACGAGGTCATCAGTTTAAAATTGAATACAAACCTGGAAAGTACTGTGACAACGCGGACGCGTTATCAAGAGCGCCAATTGAAAGTCCGACGTGTCAAGAAGAGGAATTTGATGAGATTCCAAACTTCGAGGATTTTAAGAAGGAATTCGACACGAAAGAACCAGCTATTGAAATTGGACAGCTGTTCCTACAGATGGTGGAACAACGAGAAAAACGATTAAAGGTCACTTCAGCTACGGCGAATGAGTCGGCTGAAAATGAAGCGAAAGTGAACCGAGTGAAAAGCTGGTTGCCCACCGTTAGTGACTTAAAGGTCACCGGACTTGACGTGGCATCTAAAATGCAGAATGAAAAGGTCACGGGATTCGATGTTGGACCAGAGAATAAAGATGACCTTTGGGAAAAGGATAAGGTGACACAAGCGTTGAATGAGTGCCCGATTAAGTTGCTGAGATTCCCAAAACAGATGAAAAAGAGCTACAAACCGTTACCACGCTGCAAGGTCATCAAAGATTGGAATGAACTCAGCACAGCGACAGTCCGCATCGTCAACCTGCAAGGTGACCAAGAAGAGGTAGATGACTCAAACTTGCAACTGCGGAATAAGCAGCTTAAAGACCCCCATCTGGCAATGATAATAGACGAATTGGAACATCTACCAGACGCGGAAACAAGATCGAAATTTGAAGTGCATTACCAGTTGTGGAATGGTATATTATACCGAGTAAAGGACAAAAACGTGAGACTTGAAAGGTCATACGTGGCACCGCTGTCAATGCGAAGAGCGATAATCCACGCATTGCACGACGAGAAAGCAGCAGGACATTTGGGATTTTAGAAGACATTGACAGCGATTCGACTCCGATATTACTGGGACAGGATGAGTACAGATGTGAAGAATTACATACTCGCCTGCCAAGGATGTCAGTTTTGTAAAACACCGAGGAAGTGCCCGCCGGAAAAACTGCAAGAGATAAAAGTCGGACATCCGTTCTTCCGAGTATATGCTGACTTGAAAGGACCTTTGTTACCGACCAAGAAACGAGGATATAAATACATAGCGGTGTTTATTGATCAACTGACGAAATACGTGATTGCGGTACCAATGAAGACGGCAACGGCTAAAGAATTCGCGAAAGTGTTTGTAAAGCACGTAATATTGGTACACGGAGCACCGCACATCCCACATACGGATCGCGGACGACACTTTACAGCTGAAGTATTGGCAAAGGTCACCAATGTGTTCAAGATTAAACACACATTCGGAACGGCATATCACCCAGAAGGTCAAGGCCAAGTTGAAAGGCAGATGCAGACAATTGAAACTGGCTTGGCACAATATCTGAAGGCGGGAAATGAACGAAAATTTAACAAGTATCTCCCATACGGTATTTCGGCAATGAACAGAGTCGTGCACGCCACAACGGGATATTCCGCATACTATATGCTACACGGCAGAGAAATGACAATGCCGGAAGATGTGGTTACGAAAACGAATATACCCGATGATTATGGAACTCCAGACGAATGGGTGGAGACCATGAAAAAGAACTTGACCTTTGCCGAAGAAGTGGCGAGATGTAACATCAAAGATGCTTATGAGAAAAATGCGAAAATTTACAATAAGAAGAAATCGGAACCGAACTTCAAAGTGGGAGATTTTGTATTGATACGATTACCAAAGGATACGAAACAAGGGAAGAAAGAAAACCAATCGGACTTTAAATCGAAATACGATAAGGTGTGGAAGATTCTCAGTTTCCCGCGACCAAACGAAGCCGAGGTTATTGAGCAGAACCCGAAGAAGGAAGCAGACTTGAAGGTGGTTTCGATCGACCGGTTGAAACCCTGGCACCCTCCATTACCAGATGAGGAAAAGGTAACAGAGCGTACTCAAAAAGATTCGGAAAAATCATTTTCGAACCACCTCTGCTACCCGAAACGGGGAAAGCTAACGAAAAGAAGACGAATCAGAGCGGAGTCCGAAAAATGACTCAGTCACACAACAGAAGCCATTTTTCGAACCACCTCTGCTACCCAAAATGGGAGAAGGCCAAACGAATGGGTTAAACGGAGATAAACCGAGAAAGAATAAAGGAAGAAAGCGGAAAGAAGATAAGGATTTCGAAACAGCAGTTACAATCAAGTTGAATGCAGAAGCTGGAAATTTGGCAGAAAGGTCACCAGCTATCGGAGAAGAAATCGAAGTAGCAGAACGCGCTTCGCAAAAGGACTTTGAACCGAATCAAAAACCTTTTCTCGAACTACGCACTGCTACCGACAATGAAAATGACCTCATAGAAAGGCGAAAAGAGGAAATAGAGGCGGTCAGATCAAAAGCTGAGCAATTGGGCCGCGATATAGCGAAAGCAATCAATGAGCGAAAGGTCAAGCAGAAGAAGAAGAAACCAACTCCTACGGAACTGCTAACCCAAAAAGGCTAACCTGAGGACGCAGCCGAGCAAGACCTTCTTGATCGGATAACTAAAGGACGCGAAAACAAATAACTCAGATAAATATGATTAAGGGGATTTATGGCAATAAGAATAGGAGATGAGAAGGTGTAAAAGAAAGGTCATCACCGCGCAAAAGTTAATCAAAATTGTTTCATTGTTACAGAAGGTAAGCTCAGTTAATGGACAGATTGGAACGACAGAATTCAGATAATTCCGATTCGGAAAGTATTGGAAACCCACTAAAGACATCGACACCAATAAGAATGGAAGGGGAATACGGTTACGACACCTCATACGGTGAAGGATCGACGTCGTCAGTGGGAACGGCTCAGAATGAACCCGGAACAGTTCAAGGAGGTTACTACGGCGGCCAGGGGTATTACGTGTATCACGATCCAGGACAGCAGACGAATTACCAGGACACGGTTAACTGGGTGCACCACGGCTCACCAGCCGGAACCCAGTATTCGGGACAAGCAACGGGCGCCCCCTATCAACCGTATCCGGGATCGTATACCCCACCGGCGGGACCATCGCAGGTGATAATGGGACCGGCAAGAATGTTGATGCCGCCACCACAACAGACTACACCGAGTCGATTAACGGGACACGGAGGATTCAGCGGAATGCTAGCGACTCCAGTACAGTCACAAAGGTCATCTCCGATATTACCGCCTTTCCCGGAGAAGGGAGGCTTGTCATTGTCGGACATAGGAACGCCTCGCATGAGAACACCGCAGCAACTGGGAGCGCAGCGCCCTCATCGTAATTCGCCACACAGAGGAGGAAGGCGACCGAGAGGCATTTTACCATCACTGGGTCCCAACCTGGATCAGACTGGACCAGATGGACTACGACTTACGCCCTCAGGCAAACCCTCAGTACACGAATACGCACCGAAGCTTCCCTTGGATTTGAGAGACGATGACCCGAACCTGAATTTAATTGTGGATACAAAGGATAAACTTACAAAAACCGACTTAGAAGCCATTCGCGACTTCAATAGGAAATGCCGTAACCTTTACAAAATCCACATGAGAGTTGAAGATGAACACGCATGGTATGGAAAGTTAATCAGTCTGGAAGCTGTCATCAAACCATGTCACATTGCCATGAAAGATAAAACCAAACAGGTTGAAGCAAAGCGTAAAGAATACGCAATACAAGTTGCATCGATGTGGCAATATCATCCGACGATAAAAGGTAGAGTCTAGACAGTGGCCGGTGACTGTTGAAATGATCCTTAGATATCTCAAAGTGTTCCCGGAAACAAGACAGATGCCGACTACCAGCGTCGCGGGACTATCTGAACCCATAGCTGAAAAAGACGCCCCGGTCGATGAAATGACGGACGAGGACCTTTTGGCAACGAAGAGGAAGATCGATGCCGAATTAACTGAACGAGCAGAAAGGTCACGGGCCAGCTCGACCGCAGGATCAGTACGTGGACGTACTAGTTCGGTTACAGAACCGTCCTGCGGGACCACAAAGAGTGGAAAAAGAGTAAGGTCACCGACGATAAGCTCAAAAGAAACTGGCAAAAAGGAGCAACGTACTAAAAAGGTCACGACGACTAAAGCACCGCCGGCTAAGCCACAAGGCCCAGTCCCAGTGGGTAGACAGAGTGTGCCACCCACGCCGGCTGGAACAGAAGGTCAGATTCGATTCCCGAAGTGTAGAAGTTTTACGGCCAAATACACTGGGACAGACCATAAAGAACGAAAGGTCACGGCGCGTATAGTCGATAAGAAAACGAATAAAGAGATCGACTCGTATAATCCGTTCGCGGATAGGTCAGTTAAGGATGCCATTGGGGAAGAGTCAAAAACGGTAGTCAACGAGGCGTTACAGTTTGTTCCCCCAGAAGAACGTCATAATCCAAGAGTTCTCATTCAGATGATGAAGCACTTGGTATCTAAAGTTGCGACCGAAGAAGATGCATGGATCCGTATCAAAGTGGGCACAAATGACGACCACTTGGCATATACATACACCGTGGACGGCAAATTGTTGACCAAAGAGAGGACCCGCTCAAAGCCGTCGGCAGATCCAGACCCAAAGAAACGGTCGTTAGATGATTATGAGTCGATCCTGAGATATACAGATGCGACAAGTAGAAAGGTCACCCTCAGACTTTTCGCTGGTAACGGAGAAGTTGTGGAAACCATAACTGCAGTGATAGTTGACCCAATAACAGGAGACCCGATTCCATATGCTCCTTGGGGTGTATCAGAAGAGAGTGCCCAAAATGCGAATCAGGCAGCCATTGAGCAGTTATGGAACCTGATACCTGAAAGTGACCGGGAAGATCCGGTAGTCCAAACGAGCACATTGATCAGCATGATGAGGCATCGAGCGGAGATCGACGAGGCGCATTTCCGACTCACAAGACGAATGGAAAACGGATCGTACAAAACGGTGTTCTACGACGTTAAAAAAAACCCCGTATGGGAGGTCGTCTCACCGGGACAGACGAAAGAAACACCACACTTGGAAATTCAGGATGAACAGCCCCCGGCACAAGAAGGCGGAGCCGGAGAAATGGAAGAGGCCCCAGTCGCAGAAGTTGAAGAAACTGGGGGCACCAGACGATCATCGAAGCAGGATGAGTCGGAAGATGAAGAAGACGACGAGGATTCGCCAGACGAATCAGCCGAGGAAGATCAAGAAATGGTTGCTAGGCGTAAAAAGCCCTCAAAAGAAGTCAAACCGAGAAAAGCGCCTAAATTGGAAGAAGCCATGAACCGTGAGAATCCTAAGAAAGGCGATTTCCTAAAGAAACGAAGGGAAGCAGAAGAGAAAAAGAAAAAGAGTGGTGATGAAAGCGAGGACACAGCAACCAAGAAAAAGAAGACGGAGAACACGAAGAAGGAAAAACCGCCGTCTCACGATGTCGAAATACTGGACGAATCAGTCGGCGAAGTTGAGGAAAGGTCATCGACACCTACGACTTCAAAGAAAGTTATCCAATCGGCTACATCAAAATCAAAGGTCACTGAGCCTGAGTCGCCAAAAACCAAAGGAAAGGTCATAGCAGTGAAACAAGCTGTCCCCATTGTCATTTCTGCATCCACGCCAAAAGAGCGCAAGGACAAACAAATTCGTGAGAAAGCGAAACGGGAGACGTCGCGTGAATCGGAGGCATCGGAAGTAAGTCTACCGAGCACTTCGACAGTCAGTACGAGGTCATATACGGATCCAAAGACAACCCGGTCAAGGACCACAGAACCAAGAAGCCTAGCGGAGGTTTTGGATAAAGGGAAAAAAGCAAAGAGCGAACCCGTAAAGTCCAAAAAGAAAGGGAAGGAGGCCATGAAAATCGACGCACTGGCGATGGCCACTTATACCGAACCAGACGGTGACAGTGAACTCGATTTCTCGGGGGACGAAATGGAATTCGATGACCCGGACAATGATAATATGACCACGGTCGACGAAATCGTCGATGCGTTCGATGGAGCCGAAAAAGAATTTGCGCGGATAAGAACAGCGCCAGTGACAAGAAAATTTAGAGCGGGTCTCAAGAAATACCTAAAAGAGAAACGCCGCAGCTTCACCAAACAGAAATTCGATGTGGTATTGGAGTATGCGCGGAATGCGGGAAAACTCATTCAGAAACACCCGAACTTTGCATACAAGGCCAAGCTGTTCAGACCGACAAGTTCAGACAAGGCGTTGACGACTCCGAACGAAGATATCCCAATGCGAGTGGAAAGGGCAATCTCGGGAATGACAAGCCCGTTGGGATCAACGAGTCACCGGATTAGCCAGTATATCAATGCAGTTTGAAACGATGGGAGAGGAATGATAAAGGAAATCGATACGGCCACTGAGCGTGTTTTGCCACGGATGATTAGGCAGAACGTCCTTTCGACAACGAATGCGAACAAAGGACAGCCTATCAGATATACAAGAGTGGGTCTGATACCACCGGAAAGACAGATCCACTGTCATATGTCTGACAGTCAAGATACGGAAAAGGTCACAGTCCCACTGAGTGGAGATCCATCAACTCCGATATTGAATCAGATCGCACAGAAAATGGCTGAAGAAGAAGCAGCTCGGCTTAAATCGCAGGCCCCGAAAGTGCCGAGCACCAGGGGGCCGATGGATGACGAAGCGGAGGAAAGCGATGACGATACTACGACACCGGCGCTCCCCGAGTCTGTGACAGAAAAAAACGACCAGTCAAGATCAAGAGACATCTGGAACTGTCGCAGAAGTTCAACCGAAAGGTCACGAGACTTCAGACAAACGGGAGAAAGAAAAGGTCATGCTCCCGATGGACAAGGCAGCGGCAGAAGCAGAAGTGGTCTCCGCGCGACAAGTGTTTCAGAAATCATTGTTCACACCATTAAAGGAAGTCTTTGAGAAGGAGCGGTCGAAGTCGGCTGGCGATGTGGGAGGTCAAGAGACTTTGCCGCAAGAAGAAAAGAAGACAGCAGAACCAAAATCGGCGGGGTCATCATCAGGATCATTGGCAAAGCTGAGGATTGACAAAACAGCGACAGCTGATCCAACGGACTCGGCATCCTCCCAGAAGAGTAGCGGTACGCCAGTAAAGGAGGCTACGGATTATACGTTAGGACCAGCATTGGACGTGAATAATCGTACATGGAACGAAGTCCAGGCCGCGCTCCAAATCATTCGAGAAAAAGAAATGCTTGGTACGGATCTGAAAAGACAAGTTGCAATAAATTCGAACGGAAGGTCGTCACTTAACATGACTGAACGAGCCCTGAAACGAGCATACAAGGAAGGAAAGTTGGGATGTAAATACAGCAAGGACAACAAAGTCGTCTACTACCTTCCGAAACAGGGTCAGGAACGACCGCCCAGACTGAAAATGGAACTAGAGGCCTGGAAGATAGCCATCACAGACGTGGTTTTGGACGCCATCGGCGGTACCAACGGAGCGTCATGGAATGACCTTTTGAACTTCATGGCCGTCCATTATGAATAGGGAGAGCTGAACGTTGAAAACGAAAAAGAGTGGATTAAGGATGCCGTCGAAGCCTTGATCGCAGACGAAGTACTTCATATTAATCCAGATGGACGAGTCGACTTCAAACCGTATAAACCACCGGCGAAGGAATCTGAGTGAACGGGACGGGTGTAATATGCAGCGAGTAATGAACCCTGCATATTACAGAAAAAGCATAAAACAGTACAAAACGAAAGAGAAAGTGTTACGGGAATGGGAAAGTGAAAAGTTTAACTTGAACAGCGATTAGACTAATAGAAAAGGTCACAGTAGTCAGAAAGTGCTGATAACGTGAGAAAGGTCACCACGTTACAGTGATAGAAAAAGCAACAGGAGCTAGGAAAGTCTCAGCTCAGTAACGGAATAGGCGTAAAAATGATAGAAAAGCCTTAATATGAATAAGAACGGAGAAGAGTGACAACAAAAAGGTTACTTTGATGGATTGCTTTATAATTGCAGATTGAAGCGGAAAAATGGAAAAGAAAGGTCAAGCCGTTTCTAAACGTTCAGAACAGCGGCAGACATTGATCGGTCTACGGGCTATAACCCAAAGTGTCCGGACTGTTTACGGAATGACAAAAAGGTTGATAAGAAATTCCCGCGCTACGCATGCATTCACAAGCTGGAGGACCCACATATTGTTTCACTCGTTGGGGTCTCGGAGGCCAAACGTGGGAACCTGGACGTCTTCCGCAACCTGATAAGCGCAAGGAATTACGGCAGCATCCCAGTGGAAGAGCGAATGCTGCTTGAGGATCGCTACCGGGAAGCGATCCAGAATAACGAAAGCGGTTGGGATGAGACTTTGAACCGTTGAAATGCCCACAAACGGATGCATACCGAAAGAAGATCGAAGAAGATCAAGAGAAGATGCGATTTCAGCAAATGGAAGATGAAATCCGCGCGAAAATTAATGCGGAAAACAAAAGAGCGAGCGAACAGGCTGCACGGGAAGCGATACCCAGTTCTTCTAATCCAGCCGTACCTACAGCTAGCCTACACGAAGACGAAATGCAACTCGTACGACAGTCGCTCATCATTCAGATCGACACGCTGATAAGCGATCCGGCCGCCATGCAACAGGACTTATTCGACGCGCTGTTGCGGGAAAAGCTGAGACTGCAGAAGGGTTTCGCGCCAGCACCATACATAAAGAAGGAAGTCGAAAGACGTATGGATGAAAAACGTAAATCTCGCCAAACTGAAAGTGACGTGCTCCAGGCGCTCAGAAGTTTAAACGGGACGAAGGTTTTATTCGACCTCGATCACCTCCGCATAGAGAAAGGTCACGCGGACATTCACGTGAACATGAACGGACATCTGAACGACGGAGTGAAAGGTCACGTGAACACTCTCGTGAAAGGACACGTGACTACCCCAGTGAAGATCCAACACGCGAACGTTCTCGCGACCGAGACTACCGTGGCGGAAGAGGATGGGTGCGCCATGGAAACGAAATAACAGAAATGTGTATTCAGAGGAAAATCGATACGGCAAAGATTTTGGCAGCGACGAGAGAACGCGAAGAGAAACGGCGTGCGGAGACGTTCCGTACAGAGCCTGAAAAGCAAGGGCATCAGGTGCCGATGGGAGTTGCATTCCGGAATCGTAATGTTAGAATGTCAACACCTGAAAGGTCATGGGATAAAAGACGCGAACATACGCGAAACCGAACGCCAGACCCACATGATAAGAGATGGCAAGAACGAACCAAGTACTACGCGGGTTTTGAATCTGGCGCAAGCAAAAGGTCATCAAGCGCAGAGCGGGAAGATTCACCCCCGAAATATCAGCGAATGGAGTCAACAGTCCATGTGGTGGATCCAATTGTAAGCGCCGTTCAAGAAGACGACTTGATGGAAGGGACCAACTCGATTGCGGAAGCGTCTCAAGAAAACGTAACCCATCGACGAAATGTGATTCTTGATAGCGACCTTCAACCGGCTACACCGGCGAGTAATGAAACGTCGCAGCCTGAGTCAGGAGAGCGACGTGAACTAGAAGGTCAACGTGAACCGGATAATCGTCGCCAGGCTGATCAGCGACTGAACTGCAAAAGAACTACGCAAAAGAAATTAAAGAGGGAGTGGAACAAGGAATTTTTCGTCGGTTATTCATCCACCGCGATTCGGCACGGGACTGTTATCTCCCTATCAGACGGAATGGGTTACACAGTTTGGTGGATTTGAGCCTATCGGATGTGCCACTGGATACAATGGACCCAATCGGGATGACCCGATTTTATTATCGCGACTACCCGGAACGACAAGAATACGTAGCCCAGTTTGTTTTACGATATGTGAATCCGGCTTTCAAGTTGCTAGCAGCAAGAGCATCGATCGGATTACAGGTGGATCCGAAAGACTATGCCGCAAAAAGGATGGGGCAAAAGGTCTTTGCTGCACGACTGGCACATTACAAGACACAGAACCAGTTGCTATCAAATACGATGAGAGACGATATCCCACCATTTTTCCGATCTCATGTCGCCAAACTGGGAGAACCGATGGAACACCTCAGCATAGCTCATACTGCTCGGAAGGCGCTAAAGAAGTGCAAGACACGGATGGAAAAGGGCAACTTGACACAGCGCCATGCCTCCCAAGTTGAAGAAAGGATTAATAAGATCAAAGATTCCCTGTGAAGTGACTACGTCGAACCAGTGGACGGGGTGGAAACGTATATTGACGAATTCTTGGTGAAGAAAAGTGATCGGCGCCCGGAACGTGCTCCCAACCAGATAGGACGACGTGGCCTGCGGAATCAGCGCCTACGAGATAATCTCGCTGAAGTACAACGGCGACTGGCGGATGACCCTAATAACCGAAGACTGCGGTTAGAGGAGAACGACGCACGCCATCAAGTTGAGGCGGTTAAGCGAAGTCGTCAAGGAAAAGGTCGTGGCCAGCGCGAAGTTGACCCGTCAAAGGCCATGGAAGTCGACCCCATGGAACCAGTTGACCGAACATCTGACCGTAATCAACCTGAAAGTGCTAAGAAGCGCCCGCCCAGAGATGGCGAGGGCGATTCAAATGAAATGGAATAGTGCCGATCGTTAGGATCCCACTATTAAAAGGACGCCTACGGCATTTGTCGGTACGTCACAAAGATGAAAATGGTGTTGTATAAAGGGCGTGACATGTGACATATTAACATTAACTGTATTCGTGTATTTGTTGTTTGCAGCGTTTATAGCACAGAATTGCCTAAAGAAATCATGTGGAATATCTATTGGGGTTGAAATTGATTCGGTCTATAAAGCCGGCCCCAAGGGAGTAGTTACGGCAGTTAGCCGGCTCTCCTCCTTAAGCGATTCAGTGTTATAAATTGACAAATGAAACTACGGTAATCAAGCCGGATCTCTTGAATACGAAACGGGGCCACAAGCGGCGAAAAAGAGAAAAACAACAGGTGGAATATTGATGAGGTTAACTTAATGCGGCAACCAGCCGGCCTCATTAGAGTTGTTACGGTAAACTGTGCCGGCACTCTTTTTCAGCGATTCAGTGTTAAAATTAAAACGAGAAAAACTACGGTAACCAAGCCGGATTTCTTGTAATAACGTAAGCCACAAGCGGCGAACAAGAGTAAAAGATCAAATGTGGAAATTTCATGGGGTAAACTCAATGCGGTAACTAGCCGGCCCCATCAGAGATGCTACGGTAAACTCGCCGGCACTCTGGCCGCCCGAGGCATGTTGAAGTTGGATGTGCGACGGAAAGATCAAATCAAGTCTTTACCAGGGAGGCAAGGAAAGAAGTGCTTGAAAGCCGCAGAAAATTGGCTAAGTACCTCCATGACCTTTAATGGAAGTTTGAACAGAAGAGGGATGACCTTTGAGATCATCAATTGCCCAACAGAGTCACCGTAATGGAATTCAAGTCGCATGACCTTTGGGACCATTAACCCAAAATGAGTCGCACATCTCAACGGATCATCTCAACAAAGGATGACCTTTACCAGGGAGGCAGCGAACTACGCTTGTCTACATGACGTCCCTCCATGACCTTTATGGATCTCATTTTGAAGTCGTACAATTGATACGCACCTTTTTCCAAAGACTGAAGCAGTATTCTTAAGTCGTACTTGATACGCACCTGATTCTCAAGCGGATTGTGATGAAAAGTCGCATTATGGATGCGCAGGATTGCTCAACAGAGCGGAATGGGCCAATGTGCGGAAGACGGTGGACAGGACCTGTGACCTTTACGAGTCAGAAATGGAGGATCCTAGTCTACATTTTGATTAATACTTTTGTTGATCTGTTTAACTGTTGATCTGTTTTATGATAGTATTTTTATAATTGGATCTCTTTATTCACATCGTATTAAACGGAATTGTGCCTTATGGAATTGATGTGATAAAATGGATTAAGAGAATTTGATGTTTTTGAGCACGCACAGACACTGGCGACCGTCGTCTTCTCGTGGATTCGGGAGTGTGTCCAGCCTCACAGGAGCTCGGCATCCCCCCAGAGGCATGTGAGACCGGGATCACTAGCGTTCACGTCAGTGGCGCTACGCCTGTGGCGCTACGCCTTCGGATTACGTGTCTGTGTTGTGTCTCTTCTGATTGGCTTGAGTTGTGTTAGTGGGCGCGGCATAGCACGTGCTGCACAGTGATACACACTGTTGAATGGGCTCTACGCTTTACGATCGAGCTGCGCCGATCAGTGTTGATTTTCTGTTGTCAGAATTTTCAATATTATTAAACGTTAGCGATTACGGTGCGACGTTTTGTGTTTCCGCATAGCTCGCGATCCAGATCGTATCGCTCGCTCCACAGGATAGATTCCGTTTCTGTCTCTGTCTCTGGATCCATTCTGGATCTAGCATTAGATGTGGTTCGCAACCACCGCTAGTATTATTATGAGCGTGTGTTGTGTTGGGCCAGGCTTAAATTCTCATGCTGTGCATGTAAAACATTATCGCTTAGGTGCTAATGTGATGAAAAATAATGAAAGGGTTATAGCTTTTTTTTAGGTATGCGTACACGGTACAGCTGTATCAGATTTTACCGGACCATAAATGCTGTTTAAGATATGAAATTACGACTGCAAAACTTCGGGTAGGCGGGTTTACTGGAACTGCTCTGAAATTTTATTTTTCGTTTCTTTAAACGTTGAAATGCTGAAATACAGAGGTAATGCAACAACTGTATCAGTGGCTAAGCTAATAATGTCCGTAAATTAAAAATACTCATACAATAATTAGAGAAGTATATAAATCTATCCTGGTAACACCCATCAGCTTAATTACTGATAGATCTTTCGAAGATTTTTTAAAACTTTTCGGAGCTGTAGTAATTTTTTTCAAGAGCGTCTTAATCTATTCTACGATCTGCCCCATTTTTTTAAAAAACCTATGAATCTTGAAGTACTTCTTGAATTGCAAAGGTTTCAAGAGGTAATAATGTATAAATCTTATAATAGAGATAACGGATAACAGACCCAACTCCAGATTCGGTGTAATGTCATGATCTAAAGCATTAACAAGCGAATAAATATGACCGATAGAAATCACGTATCCTTCCGTACAGATCAGATGATCTAATAGGCAACAGCCATTTCCATAGATATAAGCGTACAACGCTGACATACTGCTTAGGAATTAAAAGTTACAAAACAAACTGCTGGTCCTCTTTGTGTACAAACAGCCACTCTCGCACCCCAATATTAGGAGATCAGTTTTCAGGCGTGAACATTTTCTCAGTCTCATTGGCGTAAGTATCAACACGTGCAAACAAACTCTTTTCTTACGGCGATTTTTAGCGGAGTAGATCGACACAAATCGAACTGAGATCCCATTTGATTCAACAGCGCTCTTGAGATCTTTACTGTAATCGTCGTGGGTCAGATGTTGGGTCTGCTGGATCAGACGAACATGCTCATACAGCGTACAGTAAACGCTCACTACTGTATGACAGCCTACGAGAACAACCATCGCCACATTCCATATCTGCATCATTGTAACAGTTCTCGTCAAGAACATGCAAACATGAGAACGCTTAAGCAGTTGTGAATAAGGTAAGCTATGGAATGGTGATAATCAGTGATCCACGCGACTGGTGCCATCCTGCAGGCAGGCGCCACCACACACGCGCATCTGTCTATCCCGCACCGGCAGCATGCAGGCGGCTTGCTACTGACCGCCCGGCGTCCCTTGCAAGGCTATTATTCTGCCTCTACCTAGTTAGACGTTTCCGTTCGTTTCCGTTAGAACGTTAGACGTTTGCCAAACGCTGATTCTCGAACCTTCCCGTTTCTTTCGACGATTTTTTACAGTTAAATGGTTTACTTTCTTCAGTCTACACCCATACTCGTACGCAGTTTTCTTTCAAGTCAAGGGTGTCCGTGTCACACAACTTTAATGTATCGGGATAAGACCAGGGCCACACACGATTGACCACTAAATCGCATAAAGCACAGACTGATATGGTATTGGTAATCCTTTGCCAAACACTGATTCTCGAACCTTCCCGTTTCTTTCGACGATTTTTTACAGTTGAATGGTTTACTTTTTATAGTCTACACAATTATGCATTTTTCTTACAAGTTCGTGGTCACCGTGTCACACACCAGCGGGGTAAGACCGGCGCCACACACCATTGACCACTACATCACATGAAACTGGCTTGCATGGGCTGAGGCCCGCTGAGGTGATTGTGAGCTGACCGTAAAAGTACATTCAGCGGACCAATTAGGATGCATATTAGAGATATTACCATAATTTGCTTTTCTTACACAGAAATGTTTGTAGTGAAAGCTGGTTATTCGCTTATGCTACGAGTCTACGACTGCTCTCCTCGTACGCCGCATATAACTAGGCTCGTCACGATTTGGTTATCGCCTGGAATTTGAAGAAAACAATTAACCTATACACCGTCGGCGTCCTGCCGGTGACACGCGATTATGCGGATTAAGTCTTAAACACTGTCATTCAGTACTGTAAATTACAGTACTTTCGGAATTTGAGCTTTTACCGATTGGCTTTTTAGGTTCTCGAGTTCACCAGATTGACCGCGGCTACGCAGATAGTGTTTTATTTGGCTTTGGATTTGTGCTGGGAACTCTGTCCGCTGGCATCTGCTTTTACGTCCATAACAAATTTTTTTCTAACAATGGATTTATTATTTCCAAATTTCCAAATTTTCGATGAACCAACTGAAGTAACTAGCCAAGACCCAATTGCGTGCATTGACAGACCGAGCGTGGCGTGGCTTCGATACAGGCACAGTACGAAGAGTAATAACTTCCGGTTCCGTTGGCGCACCTGTATCTGATCTTTCACAAACGTTTTAACTGTGCGCACAATCACCTGCATCTCAGAATTATGGCACTCTGTTGTTCCAGATTAGTTTTAGCCATCAGCTGCGCTAATCAAACCAAAAAAATGTAAAATTTATGCGAGACGTCTTTGGTTGGTCCGTAACCCTGAAAAAAGCTTAAATTTCAAAGACATTAACATAAGAATACAAAACGCTTCTTCATAAACTTAATGTACTCTGACATCTATAAAACTACCTTAAGCGTACCTAACCAAACAAATGCGGCGTAATACCGCAACTTATTGTTTTTATGATCCTTTCAACTTACTGTAATCGACTGAAGCGTAGGAAAGGTCCTCTATGTTCAGCGTATGAAAATGACTGGATAATAAGCTGATAACCGAGCGGTGGTAACTGAAGTACATACCACTAATGTGCAATGCACATATAAACGTCCACATCAGCAATCGGAGCGAAGTGGACAATTACAACGCAATCAACGTATCTGCCACACGTATCCGCAAGACACTTATATGGTTGAAAAGCACAGCATTTGGTACAAAGATATCAAATTTAACAATATAACAAAACTAAGGACAGTGATTAAGCAGCATATAAGAAAGTGCACTCGCTTCTGGCGGGCACTGCATGACTCAGCCGCCCGGCGCAGTGGCGAATTTAAGGGGGGTCTCGAGGGGCCATGCCCCCCCCCCCGTGGTCTGCGGATTTGGGTACTTCAAAATGAGCAATGGTACCCCCTTCGGAAATTTATGGGTGTATTCTGAAAAATTGTCCCTTAGCGAACTCCACACGTGGGAAAAGTAAAATTATCATCAGATACTTTCAAAATATAATTTCATGATTTTTTTAGAGGGTTTTCTCGCGACTCGCAGGCTTCGCGCTCAGCGCGGAAGTACTCTGTAGTCTGTGGTAAGTTGGTAACATGGTACCGGTAGGTATATACCATGCAAGAAACTGCTTCCGCTTTGCCTCCGCGTTTCTTGTGGTCTGCGGTCGTTTTCTCGAATGATTTTGAGTAATTTAGTTTAGTATTACTGCGTGCACTATTTGCGATCACTATCAAGATTCAGATCTATATTGCCACGAATGGGATACACCAGAGCCGGCAAACCAGAAAAGACTGACCAAAACCAATATTATATTCTGAAAGCCCGTAATCGAAAACCCGGCCAGATAGTATTCATTTCTTTTAAGACCTCTCCCGATCCGAGCGCCACAGCGGAAGAGTTTTGGCTACCTTCACCAAATGTAACTAAATTATTATAATAATAATTATCATCGTGGCATTTTTAACCAGGCAATGTTGCCACGTAAACCAACTGAAATATAGCTAAAAAATGAAAGTCATTTCTATTATTTAAATTATCAGAATTAATTTAATTAGCAGACCGTTATTACGACAAGAAAGACTACGTAGGTAACGTTGTCATCGAAGACAATTTCTGCACAAAAGCCGGCCGACCAAGCTACCGATAGGGTCAAGTGTATGGGACCCGTTAGGCGCGCGGGTGACCTGAGCTATCCCTGCTGTCTGTCCAGTGTGCAGAGCCCGTGAGGTGAACGAGTGACCGAGCTACCGGTATTGCTCATTGTACGGGACCCGATAGGTGACCGGGTGACCGAGCTACCGGTACTGTCCAGTGTACGGGACCCGTTAGGCGAACGAATCACCGAGCAGCCCGTACTGTCCAGTGAACGGGACCAGTTAGGTGAGCGGGTGACCAAGCTACCAGTACTGTTCAGCTTACGGGTCCCTTTAGGTGGCCGGTAGCTTGGCCATTCGATCGCCTAATCGGGTCGGTGCACTGGAAAGTGCCGGTTGCTCGGTCACCCGCTTACCTAACGGGTCCGGCACTCAGGACACTACTGGTAGCTCGGTCACCAGCTAGCTCGTTTGCCTAACGGGCCATTTGGGCTCTGGACAGTACCGGCTGCTTGGTCACCCGCTCACCTAACGGGCCACGTACCCGGGACAGTACGGGTTGCTCGGTCATTCGTTCCCCTAACGGGCTCTGTGCACTACACAGTACTGGTAGCTCGGTCACCCGCTTACCTAAAGGGTACCGTACACTGAACAGAACCGGTAGCTCGGTCACCCGCTACTGTCCAGTGTACCGGACCCGTTAGGTAAGCGGGTGACCGAGCAACCGGTACTGTCCAGTGCACAGAGCCCATTAGGCGAACGAATGATCGAGCAACCGCTACTGTCCAGAGTGCGAGACCCGTAAGGTAAGCGGGTGACAAAGCTACCAGTACTGTTTGATGCACAGAGCCCGTTAGGGGAACGAGTGACCAAGCAACCGGTACAGTCCAGGGTACGGGACCCGTTAGGTAGCAGGTCACCGAGCTACTGGTACTGTCCAGCGCACAGAGCCCATTAGACAAACGAATGACTGTTCAGTGCACGGAGCCGTTAGGCGAACGAATGACCGAGCAACCGGTACTGTCCAGGGTACGGGACCCGTTAGGTGAGCGGGTGACCAAGCAGCCAGTACTGTCCAGCGCAAATGTCCCGTTAGGTAAAGGAGCTAGCCGGTGACCGAGCTAGGGGTGCACAGAGCCGGTTAGGCGAACGAATGACCGAGCTACCGGCACTGTCCAGGGTACCGGACCCGTTAGGTGAACGCGGAACCAAGCAGGCGGTTCTGTCCATTGCACAGATTCGTGATATGCAGAACCAGTGACCGAGCTTCCACTACCCAGATTGATCAGGTTAAGGTTCACAGATTCATGAATTCAGTTGTGAGAATTTATGGTGATTTGAGAGAATCACGAACTGATTAAAAAATCATACGCGTATAAAAATCAAATCCGTGTTTCATATAAAATCCGTTTTTTGCGCTAATACGATGTACCGATCATGCTGCGAAAAAATATGTTTTTTTAATAAATATTCACTGAAAAGTAAATAAAGTGGCCGTTGACCTCAAGAAACGCGGAGGCGAAGCCGAGGCTGCTTCTTGTATGCACATAATGCACTAACAAATTGTAAGCAGTTGTGTTACTTAACATTTTCACCCCCTATCATGATTTGCGCTCAAGAAAACAACGATAATTTGGTTACTCAAACTCTCATTCGGCTCTGTGCACTGGACAGTATTGGAAATTAATCACTCACTATGGCAAGTGAACAGTAGTGGACCACCACTAATTTCGTTACGTACCCACCTAACGAGCGGTGTGCAATGGTTATTTTCAGTAGGTCGGGCACCCACTCGCCTACCGGCCTCTGCACACGAGAATAGTGGTACTCCGGTCACTCACTACTCCAGTTTCAATAGTAGTAGCTTAGTTACTCGTACGTTACCACCCGTTTAATTACTGACTCACCTAGCGAGCTCTATGCACTAGAGAGTAGTGGTAGTGTGGTTACTTATCCATCTACCGAACTAGTAATTTGATCACTCAATTTGTACACTAAATAGTACTGTTATTTCCGTTATTCGATGATCCGAACCGCTGTGTGGGGAGCGGCGCTGATCTGGAATGCGGTGTCTTCCAGCAGGTTTGAGCCCCGATCCAGATTCCGAATCGATACTTGCCTTGAAATGGGCCGACTAAAGCGTACACTGGACCGTCTAAATGAAGCCACAAAGACTGACATGTCCCACGCTTTCGGAACATGGCGAACTGCTTCTGTGGGCACACCAGGTGCCTAGCTTTGGTCAAACCGGTTACGGGTGGCTGTTTCCGTTGAAGCTGATGTTGGGCATAAGCCGGTGATTAAGGAACGAAGCGCTTCAGGCGAGGAAGCTGATGTCAAATAGGTGGAGGAGCTAGCTCCGCGGTGCGTCATCCCAAGGCTGACAAAGAGGACGGGCCGGTTGAGTGGAACCAGACCGGGTGACTCATTGTGACGTTACAGATGGACTCAAATGTTTCCCGAAACACTAGATTCAACTTGCAGAGATCTTTTGCAAACATCCGCGCCAACGATGCCGGAAGAACGTGCCGAATTTTTGGTATTTACAGTGCATTTGCTAAACGAAATAGCGCCTTGTTTTTTTGGGATTAGTCGTAGCGGTGAGCGCACATCATGAGGGCTGCGTTCTTGTGTAAGATTCTCAGCCACTATCAGAGTGTGGATCCGCATCTGCCCACCGAATACCGCGTTCGGCATTACAGCCACATACCCACTACCTGGCCGTTTATTTTGAAAGGCCAAATAGGAGTCAAAACGGATGTACAGCATGCTTTTGACAGTGGCCGTTGTTAAAATGGCATTCCACCCGGCACAGACCACCCGCAGTCGGCACTGATCAACGGTGTGCAGGCACTGGAAAACCTCGGTTAAGATTTCCACTGGCGACTGTGACAACGCTTCTGTAACTGAAGAATCCGGACCCAAAGGAAGCGCCAAAGGAAGCGAAAGACCGTTCAGCATCCGTGGCATTCAGTTGCCGTCTATGTCTGGTTTCGGACGCTTTCCCCGGGTGGGAATTCGTGCTCGCCTTGCCGTTTCTTTCCTTCTGTGCACTTTTGTTACGAGGAGGGAACAAGCATCTTCGGTAGCGCGTTCGAATCGTCAAGACTCTTTGAACACTGTGCGTCAAGTGTGCGACAGCATGATTCACTTAACAGCCAGCCGTGGAATATTGCCCATCTGCGTGCACCTCACCGTCAACCGGGGGTGGGGGCCCTGACTGACAGTGACCAGTTAAGCGTGGACTGCCAGCCTTCCGCGGTTGACTGTTAAGCCAGATTTGCAGCCACACGAGTGTTCAAAGTGTCTTGACCATTCGAACGCGCTACCGAAGATGCTTGTTCCCGCCTCGTACACTAACAACTTAGCACTACTGGTACGGCTAAGGCTATTTTGCCGCAGTAAGAACTAAGAACAATATGCGGCAATATAGCTGGTTGGCTATTTTGCCGCACAATACGGCTCAGTAGCCATAGGCTATTTGGCCGCAGTGCCAGCGGCATGCTACCTCTTTAACTATTTTGCGCCACACTGTAGTCATAGGTTATATGAGTACGTACCTAAGAAACCTAAGAATAGGATCTAAGATGAACCTAAGAATTATGTATACGCTTTATTTGTAAGCTACCGTAAAACGAACAGAAAAACTTAAGAAAATTATAACCCAAGAATAAGACCTGAGAATAACATAAGACTAACCTAAGAGGAACCAAAGAAGTATAACCTAAGAAACCTAAGAATAACGCAAGAATAATTAAGAATTACCTCAGAATAATACCCAAGAAACCTAACTTGTAAGAAATTCATCAAACATACTGCAGCAAAATAGCTGACCAGCTGAAAAGCCGCACTGTGCGGCAAAATAGCAAAAGGCTAATTCTGCCGCAAAAGTTGCGGCAAAATAGCCATTCCGTTAACCATTAACGTGCAAGACTGCAAGCGAGAAAAATGTAACAAACTACAGAGTAGAATCACCAAGTCAATCTCAAAACTGAATGTCATTATAACTTCATTTTGGGCAAGATTTTCAGATTAAATTTTTTTGACACTCTACTAACCTTGATCTCCATAGAACGGGGTAGCATTCTTTTTTGAGTAATACAGATCAACTCGAGATACGAAGGCCTGGTTAAATGGAACCCATCTTTTCTGTCTGCCTGAGCATCGATAATCTACGAGGACTCCGCTTGTAGAGTTAGCTATTACTAAGCCACACTCGGACACTAAGCCACACTCGGACACTCCATCTTCTCCAAGGACCTCGACGACGACTGTGGAACCCCGTCCTTTCGTCTCCATCGACAGTGGACACGAGCATGTCGTCAATGACTCGTCATCAACTGACCACCTAAACGCTTCTCTCCCAAGACTAAAATAAATCAAGCAAGTATGTACAACTTACTTTACAGCAACACTATAAAATCGACAAGAAAAAATAGCGCACGATAGTCCGAATACGGCAAACATTTCACTAAAAAATGCTTTAAGGTGGCTGTGTATGTGTGTGGTGTACGATTGGCTGCTGGTTTTGAATAAGGGGCGCACATCTGTTACGGTCATAGGTCATACCCTTTACTGCCAATGTTGGAAGCGAATAAGTGTGGACGGCTGTTCAGATGAGATGCTGATAAAACAGTTACGCTCCACTCTCCCGGGCCCCCGGCACACAGCATAACGGAGTATTGCAGAGACACACAGAACCACCGCGTACGGCAATGCATTTATCAAGAAACAGAGTAAGTACTGTTACTGAGCCAGCTGAACACCGCATGTGATCGCAGTTAGTGCTAAACGAAAAGAACTCTGAAGTTCTATATGATCCAGTTGCACATTTGCATAAATTTCGTCCAAAAACTCAGTATAATTCGTTTTGGTTTGATGAGCAAAGCATCGTAATGGTAACGGATAACAACATAACCCTATCTAATGGCCCTTCTGGGTCGACGATTGCAAAGGAAACGCAAGGTTGCACCGTCGTCGAAGTCCTGAGAGAAAATGGAGCGCTGGAGTGTGGCGTAGTATCAGAAACTTCCAAAAGCGGAGTGCTTTATCAGATGGCGCTGGCTAAGCGCGCATCGTCCATCGACGGAGGAACAAAACGAACCCGGATGTACGCCTTAATGCCGAAATCTGAACACACACCGCGCTTTGCGCGCAAGCCAAAAACCAACTGGTCTCTGTAGGCAGCGCAGCTGCCTTACAGAGCCATCAAAACGCATGAAAATGCCCAGACAGGAAAAAACCCAAAACCAACCAATGACAGAAGGGCTGAATCATAAGCCCGCCCTGACAGCTTGTAGACTTCCGATGCGCAG
The DNA here is from genome assembly GCF_019649055.1 of Paramacrobiotus metropolitanus. NCBI lineage: Eukaryota > Metazoa > Tardigrada > Eutardigrada > Parachela > Macrobiotidae > Paramacrobiotus > Paramacrobiotus metropolitanus. Next base: position 864,861 of record NW_026570279.1, read on the forward strand.
GCAGTCCGGCCAAATGGATTCCTTTGGACCAAGCCATGTTTTCTCGAGTTGGACTCTACGATTCTCAAGAGCAGTTGCCCCGATCTGTGGAGGTCATGGTAAGTGTCTTAGCAGTTAGGAAAGTGGCCTGCAGTTGTCTGCTAAGTTTGCAACTAAAGATTCTTTAAGAAAAAAGCCCCTGAAGGCACTCGCAGTCCCAGGGAACCTTCTTCAGTTCGCACGTAAATTGCTAAAAAACATTCCAGAGATCTTTTGGAGGTGGTCTGTCGAAATTTATCAACCTTTTCTAAAGGTCATCCACCGTTCTGCCAGCTTCTCGTGGGAGATCGTTTTGGAGACATGTGCGAACCCGGACCCGCTTCTATATTATTTGCCACTGCAGACTTTCGCAATCACCTTCCCTTAAGAAAATCGTTAAATACCGCTATCCTAATTGCCCTGTCAAACAGTTTCATGCAGCCTGCGTTACCGCACAGCGAACAAAAGCGGAAGCGTTTGCGTGTAGCATCTGCGAATGACCAGGATTTTGTACCACAATCGTTATCATAAGTCCAAATTTAAATACCGCTTTTAAGACTGTGTGAGACGAGGCTTCACTAGCGTTCACGCCCGTGGCGCTAGGCGCTACGCCTTTGGATTACGGTCTGTGTTGTGTCTCGCTTCTGATTGGCTTGTGTTTTGTTAGTGGGCGCGGCATAGCACGTGCTGCACAGTGTTACACACTGTTGAATGGGCTCCACGTTTTACGATCGAGCTGCGCCGATCATTATTGATTTTCTGTTGTCTAGACTTTCAATATTATTAAAAGTCAGCGATTTACGGTGCGACGTTTGTGTTTCCGCATAGCTCGCGACCCATATCGTATCGCTCGCTTCTACGGGATAGATTCCGTTTCTGTCTCCGTCTGTGGATCTATTCTGGATCTACCATTAGATGGTAGCAGAGCCGACAGCGGTTCTCTGATCTGATTTGATTTGTGTCAGGCAAAGTTGGCCTGTTATTTGATACGTCGCCCGTGACCAGTAAAGCACAGGTCGGTCCTACAGCAAAGCGCACACCACAAGCGGTGAACTGCCTCATCTGACGCGGATTTCCAGCTTCGGTTTTCGGTACGGTATCTTCAGCGAAGAACCGTGCTGTTGCCCCAGCTGTGCAAGAGTTCAAGAGTTCAGTCGTCGGTGTTCCTCGGTGTAGAGTCTTCAGCGAAGACCTACACTGGTGTCACCGATACTCGGCAAGGATTCAGCGAATCCTAAGCCGTGGGCCACAAGCGGCGAAGCGCTAAAAGGGCGCACGGATTTGCCAGATCAGACTCCTCCAAACTGGAGTAGAGCATTACTGTTGCTACGGCACAGCCGGCACAGTAGCCTACTAATAGCGCGAGGCACGCTACGGAACAGCGGCGACGCGGGAACGGAGTTGGAAGAAGAATTGGATCATCTGGATCACTCTCCCCGTGGAACGGACGGACGTGGAACGGACAGACGGTGAACAGGTAGAAAAACCGTTATTAATTACGAGATTGGCTAGTTGATAAATTTGGCAATTCCTATTGGTCGTACTGAGCTGAGTGTATACGTAGGCGGAGTTTTGCACACGGCGCGCATGTTTGGCCGTTGACCGTGACGTCAGGCAGATATAAATTTTAAGAGGAGAAACGTGATTGGTCAGTTATCTGAGCTGTGATTGGTCGAAACTTGAACTGAATATTTTGAGCTAGCGGACCAATCAGAAAGACATAAACAACCCGAATGGGGATTTTCCGCTGAACTCTAGCTGTAATGGGAAACTTGATCTGAGATGAGATAATTGAGATGGAAGATGACCTTTTGAGTTGAGACAAAGGAAAAGTGACCTTTGATCGAATTGAGCTTAAAAGTGACCTTTAACCTGATTTGAGCGGAAAGTGAACTTTTTACAGAAATTGAGTTGGAAAGTGACCTTCTGAGTTGAATTGAGTCGGAAAGTGACCTTTGAGATCAGAAGTTGACCTTTGACCTAGAAAAGTGACCTTTACTGAAAAGTTGGAATTGACCAAATTGACCTAGTTACGTGACCTTTATGGCCTGAAAGTGACCAATAGTGACCTTTATCAAAGTTAAATTGAAGCGAATAGTAGCACGGCGATATCAGCAGCCGTAGGATTTCATTCGTAAACGTGTTCTAAACTGTAAAAACGGTTTCGAAGTTTTGTCCGAAAGTGACCTTTTAGGGCAAATCTCTCGAACTTTTTATCGAAAAAGTGACCTTTACACGGGACTTAGTCGAAATTTTTCAGTCGAAAAGTGACCTTTAATAAGGACTTAGAAAAATTTCGGAGGTACAGAGTGACCTTTAGGAAAATTGAATAAACCATACAATAACGCGTTTGTGAGAACAATTGGCAGGAGCGTCAAAGTTATCCGATCAACATGGACAAAGACCAAGAGGAACCGACATCTAACAGCAGTCAGGGAAGCAAAAGCTCCCGAAGCTCACAGCAAGGTGCACCAAATCCGTACAAAAAAGATTTGTACCCGTACTCGCGTCCGGTTGGAGCGCCCAAAGCATTCGAGAAGAAGGACTCACGAGGCTCCGATAGCACTTATCAGAAGGCGCTCGAGGCGGTCGCCAATCAGGAAAGTTCCAGTGACGACCAGAAGCACACTCCCGCGTCTACGGCGGGAAGTGACCCGATGAACCAGACAAAGGTCACTGGGGAGGAGAATTCCACAGCAAGAGGAGCGGAACCAGTTGGGGCATCATAGTTGGATGCTACCACTATCGGAACTACTGAGCAGGATAAAAATGTGAACCTGACTCAATTGGAGATGGAAATGACAAAGGTCACCGAAGAGGATCTGGCCGAACTGGGATTGAGCGACCTTTCGCTGAACGACAAAGCAGCAGATGATGACCTTTGGGCAACTCCAATGGTCTCAGATGAATCGAACGAATCGTATTTCACGGACGATGAAACGACCATGAATATGTCGTTCCAATCCGCAATGAGACAAGCTGACCGCGCTGAAGGGATGACACCTTTCAAGGACATACCAGAACACCTCATCGAACGGACACAAACGGGAAAGGTCATCAACGTACGACCGCCGTCACCGAATAGCCCCACGTCAACTCTGAAGAGACGCGTGAAGGATCTGGAAGATGAACTCCATAATAAGGAGGACCAGACGGCGAGACGAAAACAGGAATATCAAGAGAGGCTGACATCGCTTGAAACCCGGCTGTTTGAGTTGGAACAACAACGGGGTTACTTGGAGAGCACAGCAGAGGAATGGAAAGTGAAGTACGAAAAGCAAAGGGAACTGGCCGAAGAGTACTTGAAAATGGTTGATGACAGAGAAATGGAAGGTCATCTTGCGGTCAGTGAACTTAACGAGAGTATGTCCGAAGAATCAGCTGAAAGGTCACGGCACATAGCCGAATTAAAGGACGAATGTGACTCACTGAAACTAAAGGTCACCGAAACTGAAACGAAAAGAGATGAATACGCAACCAAACTCGCCGAAGTTACTCAGCGGTTGTTGACGAACACCACTGAAGTCTTCAAGCTCAGGAATGACCTGAAGCTCCGTGACGAGAATATCGGGACCCTCCAGAAGGAGTCATACGATCACCAGAGAAGAGCTGATGAAGCCGCTAAGGTGGCAAAGGACTTGCGAGATCTTACAGCCACCGAAGGTGTACGGCTGAAGAATGAAATAAGACAGGTGATGCAAGAGAACAAGGTGTTGAAGGAGGACAACAAAAAGGTCACCGATGAGATCAAAGAGTTGAAAGAAGCCGCCAAGACAATTGCCGAGCAAGGCAAGAGGTGGGAACATGAGGCACACCTCCTGGATGAAAAGGTCACGGTGCTCGAGTTGAAAGATAAAGAGTGGCAACAGACAGTTCATCAGAAGACACAGGAGATCATTAAACTCAACACGGAGTTGATCGATATGACCCAAACAGCAATGACAAGAGAAGATGAGGTCAATCAGACAAAAACCCAGCTGAAAGCGGCAGCCGATGAGTACTCGAAACTGGAACGAGATGTGACCCAGTTGGCGGAACACATTAGGAAAGTGGAAAACGATACCGAAAAGGTCATCCAAGACAAAACGCTTCAATTGCATCAGCAAATGTCGAAGGTCAACCAAGAGAACCAGAACCTGAAGAATGAGAAAGAACAATCCGATTTAAGGATTAAGCGCCTCGAAGATGAGAATAAAGCTCTTCAAATGTCCAACAAACATAAAGACGAACAGCTCCTACAACACGGAGTCAGAACAGCAACAGTGGAATCGCCCCTACCCAGTTACAGCAAGGCGCATGAAACGGGCACGGGCAAAAGTTTCCACTTTGAGATGCCGCTACGAACCGGCACTGGTAAGGGAAGCGTTAAAAACGAAAGAGATGGCGAAAAGGTCACAGATGACAAAGAGCCACCTTCAGAAAGCTACCCGCATATGAGTCGAGGTGACCCTTCACAATTTCCCCCGCACATTGAAACGAATGTGTTTATCGATGAAGGACGACGAGACAGACCCCCCCAGCCGGCAGGAACGTCCGAGGAAGTCCCGTTATGGAAAGGCGCAACGAACTCAAAACGATGAAGGAAGTAGCGAAGAAGACGATGACCGGAGAGCAGAAAACACAGCTGTACAATTGACAAAAGCACTCAATTCAATGGCTCGGAAAACGCCTCTCATGACCTTCGACGGCAGTCGCGACACTGTGAGTGGATGGACACGGTTGGTAAAGGAAACCCAAAGGACTTACCAGCTGACGGACGACCAAATTATGATCGAGATAGCCAGTGCAGTGAAAGGTCCTGCAAAAACATGGTTCGAAGGAGAAAAGGACATCGCAGCCGAAGATGGAATTGAATACTCAATAACAGAGTGGATGGACAAATTCAAAGACGAATACGGTGATCGAGATGAAGAAGTCTTAGGTTTACGTGAGGCCTATGCAAGGAAATTTGAACTCGGAAAAGAATCGCTGGACCAGTATTATCAGGCGATGATGCGATTCAAAGCTAAAAGAATCATCACGGAGAAACAAGCAGTCGGATTCTTAATTGAAGGATGTAGAGGAGACAATGAACTCTACAAGGCATTGCGGATACTAAAGTGCAAGACGCCAACGGACGTGAAGGACTTCTTCCGACATTGGGCCACCGGCGAAGAGAAATATAAGGCGCCTAAATGTCAACGTAATCAGGAATACGTGACCATCCGCCAAGGCCAAGTCGAAAATGTGCCGCAACAGAGAATGGCAGCTACACCAATTCAGCAACCAGTTGAATACCGAGTGGAGACTCCGGTTAGAGAGGTCACGGAAAAAGTGACCTTTATCGACAGCCAGACAGGACAACCGATAACGTACGCAATGGTAGCGGCGATACAAGCGGCAGCTCAAGTGAGACCGATACCTCAGAATGTGGCTCCACCAGCACCACAGAATGTGGCCCCTATGAATATAGGGTTACCACAACAGGGAGCGGGTAATGGAAATTTCGGTGGAAACGGATATGGAAATGGTAACTGGAACGGAGGTCAAGGAAACTTCCAACAGAACCAAGGTCAAGGTCAAGGAAACTTCAGAGGGAATCAACAGCAACAAGGGTCACGAACAGAATTCAAGTTTCAGTTAATTGACGGATGGGTAGCAAACGGAGTGCAGATGTGCCAACAGTGCATGTATGGCAATCACCAAACACAGGGATGCAAGTTCGCCAACACACCACCGGACCAGAACCCGAACTTGTTTGCGTTCAACGAGTGGCAACGACTGCGCGGGCTTGGTGGTTGGCGCCTAGCGGTGAATAATGGATATGACCTCATCACCCAATGGTATCAGCACAAAGCAAACTTCCAAAACCAGAATGGGAACGGTAATTATGGAAATGGAAATGGTGGCCAAGGCGGCGGCTATCGTGGCGGTGGCTTCGGCCGCGGCGGCTTCAGAGGAAGGGGCAGAGGCTTCGGCCGCGGAAACTTCAGAGGAGGCCAGAACAATGGAGGTGGCCAAGGAAACTACCAACAGGGCGGCGGACAAAATAATGGTGGCGGCCAGAACATGGGAAACGGACAGAACCCTAACCCGGCAATTGGTAACGGACAACAACAAGGCAATGTGCAAGGCGCGCAACAAGGAGGGGCGCCGGTTCAGGGAAACGGGCAAGATCAGTAGGCACCGGTGAGCCTACTGATCGTCCCGACCCTAAACCACCGGATAAAAGGGAAAGGTCACCACTGCAGTGAATGTGACCACTGCAACGGCTATACGGATGCCGTCAGCGCAAAAAGAAACGGCTAAATGGATGCCGCCTCAGCAAAATGAAACGGCTATATGGATGCCGTTAATGCAAAAAGAAATTGGAACGGTTATAAGGATACCGTCACAGCAGCAGAATCAAAGGTCACCGCAGAATGGTACTGCGAGTGGAAACGTTCAAGCTGATAAAAGGTCACCGCAGAATGGTACTGCGAGTGGAAGCGCGCAACAGGACCAAAGGTCACCGCAGAATGGTACTGCGAGTGGGAATTGTCGTGACGGTAGCGCGACACTGCAAAAAGTGCAGCAAAGGTCACCGTATTGCAACGAAGAAGTGTTAGCGCAACGACGCGCAGAACGGAACGCGAAGATTCAACAAGCGCTGCGGAACCAAAAGAAACCACAAACTGATACTGCGGAAGAAATAGAAATGCACCACGAGTGGTTCCGGAAACAAAGGGCGACAAATGAGCAAATTTCACCTCCGCAGAACGACACTGCGGATGGACAAGAGGAAAGGTCACCTTCTGTTGGAAAAGTTCAAGTGAGAGGTCAAGGAGCGAGTGCGAACGCGAAAGGTCACGGCGACAGCGTCGTGTTGAAAGGTCAAGAAACAAACATGACACTGCGAACTGCGCAGCAAAAGAATAATGAAATGGCACAGAACTCCGACGACTCACTTGTTGACGCAGTAACTCTGCAACAGAAGGAAAAGGCAAAAAGTGGCCTACAGACCGAATGGCAATCACGGGATGTGGATACCCGTAACGCCGAAAGCGAAGCAGAAAGCGCGAATGTCACAAGAGGATTACTGGGACATGCAAGAACTGCGAACGCAACATGAGAGGAGAAGATTAGAAGAGTTGGTTACCGGGAAACCAGCGCAAGGGTCACCGAACCCAGTCCCAGCATTCGACCCAGCTGAATATAAGAAGGCATTCGCTGACGAAAATTTTAAAAGAAATGCACCGCCAAACGATAAACCGTTAAATTATGGAGAAAAAGTCCCCATACAAAAGTTGACAGGCGGCGGATTTGTCATGAAGCGCAACGAAAGGTCACAGGACTTAGCGCAAAATGAACAAAAAGGAAGGTCAAATGAGAGGGCGCAAACGCAACAGAGTGGCGCAACCGAAAGGTCACGGGACTTATCACAAGCACTGCAAAAGGATGCCAATGACAAGTCACCAGCCCGAACAGACGGGATATCTTCGCAAATTGACCCAACGAAAACGAACAATGAAGTATCTGCAAAAGTGATGCAATGGATGACCGAAAAGGGATATGACATGGTTACATATGAAAGGTCACCAGATGAGCTGAAAGACAGTGAAGCAGATGAACTGAAGCAAGCCGACCAAATAACAAGCGAAGTCATTGAGAAGTTGCGAGATAAACGAAATGAAAACCGTAAAGAGGAACTGATCCACCAAACGATAAATGAAGTGACAAAAGGTCACGGGGATAGCACAAAAGCAAACGAGCAAGTGCAAAATGCCGAAAAGGTCACCAGCAGTAAAGATTCCTGAGAAGCAAACAGACAAGAAAGAGACTCGGAAATTTTACGATGTTCGGACTGACGTGCCACACAGGATCGATAAGTTGAGCGAGATACTGAAAGGTCACAGTACTCAACGAAAGGATAAACGCCCCCTGACATGGATCCGGGACCAGTATCACTTATTCCTGTGAAATGTAAGATTCACACATTGAAGATTCAAAACGGAAAATTGCCCAAGAATCGAAGCATACACATGAAGTGAAAGTGGGAGACATAAAGGTCAACGCAATGTTGGACACCGGCGCTGAGACGTCGCTGATCAGCAAACCGTTTTGCGAAAATGGATTGCCCCATTACCACCAGATAGACTGGTGAAGATAAACGGATAGCGGAACGTCAGGATCAACGTGAAAGTGGGAAGACAGAAGCGAACAACGCCAGTGTTGGACGTACCGGTTCGACTATGAGACGTACGGTGATCGACAGAACCGTTTTGGATAACGAAAGGAGAACCGATTGCAACGTCTCACCGAACTAAAGACAAACCCAGACCAGACACCGGGAAACGAAAAAGATGGCGCAAAAAGAATTGTCACCATTTGAGCAGTTGCGAATGATTCAACAGGAAATCGAAAACACATTGAATCGGTCAATGCTGATGCAACAGGGAAGAGAGAAGGTCATCTCAGTACCAGAGACACTGGAGAAGAAAAGCGAATGCACAAAAGTCGACGAAAGGAAGAAGGAACTGCTCGCGCCAGATATGGATGAGGTGATCATATTTCTCCCGGACGGGAGAAGTATGATCGCAGACGACAATGAACAAGGAGCTACAGAAAATGGAAATGTCGAAAAAGCTATCCCAGTACCAGAGGCACTGGAAACGAAAAATGAAAACGGAAATGCTGAAAAAGTTATCCCAGTACCAGAGGCACTGGGAAATAAAGATGTAAGGTCACCGACGAGACGAGTTGAGGATAGCCGTGAGGTAGCAGAGCGCACCTCCCAAAAGGAATCCTTTTTCGAACCACGATCTGCTACCAAAGATGAAACCGAAGAAAAAGAATTGCAAAGAATACCAGAGCGTACTACTAACGATGAAAGGTTTCCAACACTTGAAGAGATAGTTGCCACACAGAAAGAAGCGGCAGCTGCGGCGAAACAATCGCTTGTGCCAGGCATGGAGTGGGCAAAACCTATCCCAGTACCAGAGGCACTGGGAATAAAGACGGCTAAAGTATGGAAGGATAAAAAGAGTGAAAGGTTACGAGTACTGAAACGAATAGCCGAAGAAGAACAGATGTTTACAAGTGAAATTCGTAACAAGGCGTTGGAGCAGCTGAAAGGTCACCGGACAAATAAAGAACCAGAGGTCATCGAAATATCCTCTGAAGATAAAAGCGCGACTCCAATTGAATGTGAGGAAGATACCACAGCACAGGAAGAGGTTAAACCTCAAGCGAGCCAAAGGACATTAACTCCAGAAGAACGAGCCGGGAGTTGTCACCACGGTTACTTTGAGGACCCGTGCAGAGTACAACCACAATGGGAATGTGCGGAATGTTGCGAAAATGCCTCCCAAGATGACCCTTCACAGTGGCCGAAATGTAATGCCGCATTAGCAGACCTTAAAGGTCATGTCCAAAAGGAAGTGAAAAGCATCATGCGGACAAACGAAATGTGGAAACCACACATCGAACGATATCATTGGAATAGATATCGAACATGGCTATCATGTGTGGAAAGCTTTATAATCGGGAGAGGTAAATGGTTAAACCACTGGTTAAAACGTGTCGAAAAGGGGATCCAAGACCCCCTTGATCCGGTAGCAACCGAAAAGAGATTTGAAAGAGAGATAGAAGAGATGAACGAAGAAGGGGAGTTGTGGGAAGAAGCGAGAGTTGACCTTTTCTGGGACTTTCGCGTAAACCACATGTATAAAGGTGAAGGAAGAACGATTATTTTTCCAGCAGGACTTGGCACACCTGTTTATGAATCGCTCCAAGTATACTACGACGCGTTAAAAGAGGGAAATGAAGAGCAATTTGAAAGATACTGGGAAAAATTTGAAAGAGAAATTCCCACATTTGATGTCAAAGACATGAGAGAATTACAGGTAACCCGGAGAAGAAGGTTACCGGGATTAATGCAGAAGAAAAAGGTGACCTTTGCACCAGATCCAGACGGAGTGGATTACCCAGAACGAGGCGGCGACACGTGGTGCATGTATGAAACGATTCCAGATGATGAATGGGTCACCGAGGAATTGATGGCAAACTGTATCTTCGTCGGTCCCAAACGACCTAAAGGTTACGGAATGGTTCAACAGGATAAAGCTCATAAAGAGACTACAAAAGGAACAGAACAAGAGGAGCTGGTTAAAGAGATAGTCGAGGGAGGATCGAATGAAACGGAAGAAAGTTCAAGGTCAGCATTCGACATTGCACAGATGCTAACGGATAGAGGTGAAATGTGGAAGAAGTTCAAAGAAGAAGTGGACCGAATAACGAATGAACAGCAAAACCCAGTAACTGAGGCAAAAAACGGGGAAAGGTCACTCGATAACGGTGAGGAATGTCCGCCGGTCGAGTTGACCGAAAAGCCATTAACAAACCTTGAAGAAACAAATGAACGGGAAAAGTCGAAATCGGACGAAAGGTCAGACTCCGATCAATCAGAAAGGTCACCAACGAGAATCCGAGTAGCAAGGAGTCACCCGAGAGTCGCTGCACGAAACGGGCGAAAGGCAAAAGAGGGGGACAAACCTCTGCTCAAAAATTCGAAAGCGAAAAAACTTAGCGATTCACGGGAAAATGAAAGTGACCTTTCATCAGAAGATGAAGGAGTTGATGAACGCCCACTCGAAAAGGCTGACAAAGGTCAAGTCACTGCACAAGAATACGAGAGCAGTAATTCGGACTCGGAATGGACGAGTTCAAGTGATAATTCAACGACTTCGGAAGATTCAGGTGTAAGTGACCTTTCGGAGCAAGAGGATTTAATGGACTTGGATGAAGACGACGAAGTGGATGAAGAAAAAGAAAAGGATATTAAAGTCAGAAGATTGAAAGTAGAAAAGGCCAGAATGTCGAAAGATGTAATCAAAGTCTACAGTGATCAAAGAATTACACTGAAACCGTCCAACTGCACACGCGTAAAGGTCAAGATGGGAAAATACGCACCGGCCCAAAACAAGCTGATGTTTACACCGGTCCCACAAGTGGAAACTGAAGTGCAACCGTTGGCAGGAGTGACGGACCACAGGGGAAAATACTTCGAAATCGTCATCGCGAATCACAGTAGCAAATATCGGATCGTGAAGAAAAATCAACTTCTCGGCTACGTTGAACCGTATGAACATATGGAGAATGTAAAGGTCAACGCAGGGACAGTAAAAAACGTACTCGAAGACCCTGATGTGGACGATACAACGAAAGCCGAACTTACAAAGATAATTGAAAATTTGAAACTAGGACCTGACCTCACTGAAGAACAGAAGAACGACGTGTATAACGCGTTTTGGGAATTCTGGAAGGTTTTACCCACATCAGAGAAACCATATGGAGATGTGAAAGGGGTCACTCACGTAATTGATACGGGAGACGCCAAACCAGTTAAATGCAACCCGGCCAGAACGAGTTGGACAGGCCGCGAGTTTATAACATAGCATATCGAAGAGATGTTGGCACAAGATGTAATTGAGCCGTCAGATGCCGAATGGAGTTTCCCAGTCGTATTGGCAATAAAGAAAAATGGCGACGGAACAATGGGAACGAGATTTTGCGTCAATTACATCATGCTTAACAAGTTAACGAGGAAAAATGACTACCCGCTGCCGAACCCGGATGAGTTGCTCGACGCGTGCGCAGGCAACAAATATTACGGGGAAAATGGACTTGCAAAGTGGATTCTGGCAGATCCCAATGGATCCAGCGTCAATCAATAAGACGACCTTTGTAACACAGGACGGAATGTACCGGTTCAAAAGGATGCCATTTGGAGTTTGCAACGGACCAGCAACATTTCAATTGTGCATGGACAAGGTACTTTCGAAAGCGAAAAGAAAGGGATGCGTCTTCGGATACATTGATGACGTGATTTTCGCCGGAAAAACTTGGGAAATTTTCATGCAGAATTTGAGGAATGTCTTAATGAGTCTGGTTGAAGCGGGATTCACGATTAAACCAACCAAGTGTGAATTCGGGATAAGACAAATGGGATTTCTGGGTCATATACTCAGCGAAGATGGAATTCGAATGGATCCGGAAAAGGTCACCGCGGTCTCAGAATTCAAACGACCTCAAACAGAAAGGCAGTCAAGGTCATTCCTCGGACTGGCGAATTATTATCGCAAATTCATAATGGGATATGCACAGAAGACTTCCCACTTATATGAGTTGCTGAGACAAGACAAGCACGTGAAAAAGGACTGGACGAAGGTACATGAAGATGAATTCAACAGTTTGAAACAGTTGTTATGTGAAGGTCCAGTACTGGCAAAGTTTGACCCAACAAAACCGACCGTCATTGAATGCGACGCAAGTAAAGAAGGAATCGGAGCTGTATTGTCACAAGACGGACATCCGATCGCGTACGCCAGTCGCGTCTTACATGGAGCGGAGAAAAATTACGGTGTGACGGAATGGGAATGTCTGGCAGTTGTGTTCGCTGTCAGGAAATTTAAGCCGTACATTGATTACGCAGAATTCACCGTAAGGACGGATCACCAGGCGCTGACCAACCTGCTAAGGTCAGAGACGAACAAAGTTGGAATGAACCCGCGTTTGACAAGATGGGCAATGGCACTACAAGGCCACCAGTTTAAAATTGAATATAAACCGGGGAAATATTGCGACAATGCGGACGCGTTATCAAGAGCGCCAATTGAAGGCCCGACGTGTCACGAAGAGGAATTTGATGAGATTCCAAACTTCGAGGATTACAAGAAGGAATTTGACACGAAGGAACCAGCTATCGAAATTGGCCAGTTGTTTTTACAGATGGTGGAACAGAGAGATAAACGCTTAAAGGTCATTTCAGCTACGGCGAATGAGTCGGCTGAAATTGAAGCTAATGTGAACCGTGTAAAAAGTTGGTTACCCACCGTTAGCGACTTAAAGGTCACCGGACTTGACGCGGAATCCAAGATGCAGAATGGAAAGGTTACGGAACTTGACGAAGCAGCGGAGAATAGAGATGACCTTTGGGAAACGGACAAAGTTACACAAGCATTGAATGAGTGTCCGATTAAGTTGCTGAGATTCCCAAAACAGACGAAAAAGAGGTATAAGCCGTTACCACGCTGTAAGGTCATCAGAGACTGGAACGAACTCAGTACAGCGACAGTCCGCATCGTTAACCTGCAAGGTGACGAAGAAGAAGTGGATGACTCGAACTTACAACTGCGAAACAAACAGTTGAAAGATCCCCATCTGGCCATGATTATAGATGAGTTGGAACATCTACCAGATGCGGAAACAAGATCGAAATTCGAAGTTCATTATCAGCTATGGAACGGCATATTATACCGAGTCAAGGATAAAAATGGCAAACTTGAAAGGTCATATGTCGTACCGTTGTCAATGCGAAGAGCGATAATCCACGCATTGCATGATGAGAAAGCAGCGGGTCATTTGGGATTTGAAAAGACATTGTCAGCAATAAGATTACGGTATTATTGGGATCGAATGAGTACCGATGTGAAGAATTACATACTCGCGTGCCAAGGTTGCCAGTTCCGCAAGACACCAAGAAAATGCCCACCTGGAAAATTACAAGAAATTAAAGTTGGACATCCGTTCTTCCGAGTGTACGCTGATCTGAAAGGACCGTTGTTACCGACGAAGAAACGTGGATACAAGTATATAGCGGTATTCATCGACCAACTGACGAAATATGTGATTGCGGTACCAATGAAAACGGCGACGGCTAAAGAATTCGCTAAAGTGTTCGTGAAGCACGTGATACTGGTACACGGTGCACCGCACATCCTTCATACGGACCGCGGACGACACTTTACAGCAGAAGTACTGGCAAAGGTCACCAATGTGTTTAAAATTAAACACACATTTGGAACGGCGTATCACCCAGAAGGTCAAGGCCAAGTGGAGAGACAGATGCAGACGATCGCCGATGGCCTGGCGCAATACCTGAAAGCGGGAAATGAGCGAAAGTTTAACAAGTACCTCCCATATGTCATTTCAGCGATGAACAGAGTTGTACACGCCACAACCGGATACTCGGCATATTATATGTTACACGGCAGAGAAATGACAATGCCGGAAGATGTGGTTACGAAAACGAATATACCCGATGATTATGGGACTCCAGACGAATGGGTGGAGACTATGAAAAAGAACTTGACCTTTGCCGAAGAAGTGGCGAGATGTAATATCAAAGATGCTTATGAGAAAAACGCGGAAATTTACAACAAGAAGAAGTCGGAACCGAACTTCAAAGTGGGAGATTTTGTATTGATACGGTTACCAAAGGACACGAAACAAGGGAAGAAGGAAAATCAATCGGACTTTAAATCAAAATACGATAAAGTGTGGAAGATTCTCAGTTTCCCGCGACCAAACGAAGCCGAGCTCATTAAGCAGAACCCGAAGAAGGAAGCAGACTTAAAGGTGGTTTCGATCGACCGGTTGAAACCATGGCACCCTCCATTACCAGATGAGGAAAAGGTATCAGAGCGCACTCAAAAAGATTCGGAAAAATCTTTTTTCGAACCACCTCTGCTACCCGAAACGGGGAAAGCTAACGGAAACGAAGACGAATCAGAGCGGAGTCCGAAAAATGACTCAGTCACACAAGAGAAGCCATTTTTCGAACCACCTCTGCTACCTGAAATGGGAGAAGGTCAAACGAACGGGTTAAACGGGGATAAACCGAGAAAGAAAAGAGGAAGAAAAAAGAAAGAGGATAAGGACTTTGTAACTGCGGTCACAATAAAGTTGAACGCAGAAGCTGGGAATTTGGCAGAAAGGTCACCGGACGATCTTTCGAAACCGCGAACTGATGTCGACTTACCAGAGCGTAATTCAAAAAAGGATTTGCAACAACCCTTTTTCGAACCACGCACTGCTACTGACAACGAAAGCGACCTCATAGAAAAGCGAAAAGAGGAAATCGAGGCGGTCAAATCGAGAGCTGAACAATTGGGCCGCGATATAGCGAAAGCAATTAATGACCGAAAGGTCAAGCAGAAGAAGAAGAAACCAACTCCTACGGAACTGCTAACCCAGAAAGGCGAACCTGAGGATGCAGCCGAAAAAGAACTTCTTGATCGGATAACTAAAGGACGCGGAAACAAATAACCCACATAAATATGATTAAGGAAATTATCGGCAATACAAATAGGAGTTGGGAAGGTGTAAAAGAAAGGTCATCACCGTGCAAAAGTTAATCAAAATTATTTCGTTATTACAGAAGGTAAGCTCAGTTAATGGACAGATTGGAACGACAGAATTCAGATAATTCGGATTCGGAAAGTATTGGAAACCCACTAAAGACATCGACACCAATAAGAATGGAAGGGGAATACGGTTACGACACCTCATACGGTGAAGGATCGACGTAGTCAGTGGGAACGGCTCAGAATGAACCCGGAACAGTTCAAGGTGGTTACTATGGCGGACCGGGGTACTACGCGTATCACGATCCAGGACAGCAGACGAGTTACCAGGACACGGTTAACTGGGTGCACCACGGCTCACCTGCCGGAACCCAGTATTCGGGACAAGCAACGGGCGCCCCCTACCAGCCGTACCCGGGATCGTATACCCCACCGATGGGACCACCGCAGGTGATGATGGGACCGGCAAGAATGCTGATGCCGCCACCGCAACAGACCACACCGAGTCGATTTATGGGACATGGTGGATTCAGCGGAACTCCACCACGATCACAAAGGTCATCTCCGATATTACCACCTTTTCCAGAGACGAGAGGTCTGTCATTATCGGACATAGGAACGCCCCTCATGCGCACACCGCAGCAACTGGGAGCGCAGCGTCCCCATCGTAATTCGCCACACAGAGGAGGAAGGCGACCGAGAGGCATTCTACCGTCACTGGGTCCAAACTTGGACGAGACTGGACCAGATGGTTTACGGCTTACGCCTCCAGGTGAACCTTCAATACACGCATACGCACCGAAGCTTCCTTTGGATTTGAGAGAGGACGACGCAAGCTTAAATATGATTCCGAATAAGGAGGACAAACTGACGGAAAACGACTTGGAAGCTATCCGAGAATTTAATCGGAAACGCCGCGAACTTTATAGAATTCGCATGCGAGTTGAAGACGAGCACGCATGGTACGGAAAGTTAATCAGCCTGGAAGCCGTTATTAAACCATGTCATATCGCCCTGAAGGAAAAGACAAAACTGATCGAAAAAGAGCGCAGGGAATACGCGATAAAAGTTGCGTCGATGTGGCAATACCACCCGTCGCTAAATGGTAGGCCATGGCCTTCGATCGTCGAAAAGATCCTTAGGTATCTTAAAGTGTTCCCGGAAACAAGACAGATGCATCCTACCAGCGTCGCGGACCATCTAAACCCAGAGCTGAAAAAGATGCCCCGGTTGATGAAATGACGGACGAGGACCTTTTGGCCACAAAGCAGAAGATTGATGCCGTATTAACGGAACGAGCAGAAAGGTCACGGGCCAGCTCGGTTGCAGGATCAGGACGTGGACGTACTAGTTCGGTCACAGAACCATCCAGTGGCACCACGAAGAGTGGAAAAAGAGTGAGATCACCGACGACAAGCCCAAAAGAAACTGATAAGAAAGGGCAGCGAACAAAGAAGCCCACAGAAAGCAAAGCAACACCAGCTGAGCCGGCAAAGCCACAAGCCCCGATTCCAGTGGGTAGAAAGAGTGTACCACCCACGCCGAAAGGAACGGAAGGTCAGATTCGATTCCCGAAGTGCAGAAGTTTTACGGCCAAATACACTGGGACAGACCATAAAGAACGAAAGGTCACCGCGCGTATTGTTGATAGGAAAACGAATAAAGAAATCGACTCTTATAATCCTCTTGCGGATAAGTCAGTCAAGGATGCCATTGGGGAACAGTCAAAAATGTTAGTCAATGAGGCGTTACAGCTTATTCCCCCAGAGGAACGTCACAATCCAAGAGTTCTCATTCAGATGCTGAAGCATGTGGTATCTAAAGTCGCGATCGAAGAAGATGCATGGATCCGTATCAAAGTGGGCACAAATGGCGACCACCTGGCATACACGTATACAACGGACGGCAAATTGTTGGCCAAGGAGAGAATTCGCGCAAAGCCGACGGCGAATCCTGACCCGAAAAAACGATCGTCAGATGATTATGAGACGGTCCCGAGATATACAGATGCGGCAAGTAGAAAGGTCACCCTCCGAATTTTCGCCGGCAATGGAGAAGTTGTGGAGACCATAACCGCAGTGATTGTTGACCCAATAACCGGTGACCCGATCCCACACGCTCCATGGGACGTATCAGAAGAAAGCGCCCAAAACGCGAACCAGGTGGCCCTTGATCAATTATACCGGAAAGTGACCGCACAGATGCCGTGGTTCAAGCGAGTACACTGATCAGTATAATGCGGTATCGAGCAGAAAAAGACGAAGCACACTACCGGCTAACGAGACGAATGGAAGATGGAGCATATAAGACGACGTTTTATGATGCAAAGAATGAACCCTTGTGGGAGATCGTCTCAAAGGGACAGACGAAAGAAACACCACACTTGGAAATTCAGGACAAACAGCCCCCGGCACAGGAAGGTGGAGCCGGAGAAATGGAAGAGACCTCAGTCACAGGAGTCGAAGAAACTGGAGGCGCCAGACGTTCGTTGCAAAGAGTACTCGAGATTGCTCAAGGAAGCCAGGATCACCTTCAGTGTGACGAACCAAACTGTGCCCATTGCAACCCACCTGGTGACGCTGAACCAGAGTCGGAAGATGAGAACTCAGTTGAAGATGAAGAAGACTCAGATGAGGAAATGGTGGACAAACACAAAAAAGCCCTCAAAAGAGGCGACACCGAGAAAAGCGCCTAAGTTGGAAGAAGCTATGAACCGTGAGAAGCCTAAGAAAGGGGACTTCCTAAAGAAACGAAGGGAAGCAGAAGAGAGGAAGAAAAAGAGCGGTGATGAAAGCGAGAGCACAAGCACCGAGAAAAAGAAGACGGAGGGGAAGAAGAAAGAAAAACCGTCATCTCATGATGTTGAAATACTGGACGAATCAGTTGGCGAAGTTGAAGAAAGATCATCGACACCTACAACCTCAAAGAAAGTCATCCAATCAGCTACATCAAAAGCAAAGGTCACTGAGCCTGAGTCGCCAAAACCCAAAGCAAAGGTCATAGCAGTGAAACAGGTTGTCCCCATTGTCATTTCGGCATCCACGCCGAAAAGGGCGCAGGGATAAACAGACTCGGGAAAAAGCAAAGCGCGAGACGTCCCGTGAGTCAGAGGCATCGGAAGTGAGCCTTCCAAGCACTTCGACGGTTAGCGCGAGGTCACATACGCATTCGAAAACGCACGGTCCAGGACCACAGAACCAAGAAGCCTAGCCGAGGCTTTGGATAAAGGGAAAAAAGCAAAGAGCGAACCCGTTAAGACCAAAGGAAAGGGCAAGGCAGCCACAAAAATCGATGCATTGGCGATGATTAATTATACTGAACCAGATGGAGAGAGCGAGTTGGACTTCACCTCGGATGAAGAATTTGATGCTCCCGACAACGATAATTTGACCACCGTCGATGAAATCATCAATGCGTATAACGGAGCGGAGAAAAATTTCACACGAATAAGGACAGCATCAGTGACATCGAAATTTAAGGCGGGCCTGAAGACATACTTGAAGAAACAGCGTCGTAGCTTCACTAAACGAAAGTTCGACGTCGTATTGGAATTTGCGCGGAACGCAGGGAAACTTATCCAGAAGCACCCGAGTTTTTCGTATGAGGCTAAGTTGTTCAGACCAGCCAGCTCGGATAAAGCGCTGACAACTCCGAATGAACCGGTCCCAATGCGGGTAGAAAGGGCAATCGCAGGAATGACAAGCCCGTTAGGGTCAACAAGTCACCGGATCAGCCAATACATTAACGCAGTTTGGAACGATGGAAATGGAATGATAAAGGAACTCGACGTGGCAACTGAGCGTGTATTGCCAAGAATGATAAAACAGAACGTCCTTGCCACGACAAACGCACATAAAGGACACCCGATCCGATACACGAGAGTTGGTCTAATACCACCGGAAAGACAGATCCACTGTAATATGTCCGACAGTCAGGATATGGAAAAGGTCACAGTTTCATCGAAGACAAAAGGCCCAATGGATTCGGAATCGGAAAGCGACGACGACGCTACTATAACGGCTCCTTCTGGACTTACGACAGAAAAAGACGAACAGTCGAAAGGTCAAGACACATCGGGAACTGTCGCAGAAGTCCTACCGAAAGGTCACGAGACTTCGGACAAGCAGGAGAAAGAAAAGGTCATGCTCCCCATGGAAAAGGCAGCAGCAGAGGCGGAAGCAGCGGCAGCCTCTGCGCGACAAGTGTTTCAGAAATCACTGTTCACGCCATTAAAGGAGGTTTTTGAAAAAGAGCGATCGAAATCGGCAAGCGAAGTGGGAGGTCACGAGACTACGCCACAAGAGGAAAAGAAAACAGTTGAACCGAAATCGGCGGGGTCATCATCAGGATCACTGGCAAAGCTGAGGATCGACGAGACAGCGACGGCTGACCCAACGGACTCGACATCCTCCCAGAAAAGTAGCGGTACACCGGCAAAGGAGGCTACAGATTACATGTTAGGGCCGGCATTGGACGTGAATAATCGTACATGGAACGAAGTCCAGAACGCGCTCCAGATCATCCGAGAAAAAGAGATGCTTGGTACAGATCTGAAGAGACAAGTGGCAATAAATTCAAACGGAAGGTCGTCACTTAACATGACTGAACGAGTCTTGAAACGAGCTTATAAGGAAGGAAAGTTGGGATGTAAATATAACAAGGACAACAAAGTCGTCTACTACCTTCCGAAACAGGGCACGGAACGAACGCCCAGACTGAAAATGGAACTGGAGGCCTGGAAGATAGCCATCACAGATGTGGCTCTGGACGCCATTGGCGGCACTAAGGGGGCGTCATGGAGCGACCTTTCGAATTTCATGGCCGTTCACTATGAATTGGGAGAGCTGAATATTGAAAGCGATAAAGAGTGGATTAAGAATGCCGTCGAAGCCTTGATCGCAGACGAAGTGCTTCATCTTAACCCAGATGGTCGAATTGACTTCAAGCCGTATAAACCACCGGCGAAGGAATCCGAGTAAACGGGATGAGTGTAATATGCAGTGAGTAATGAACCCTGCATATTACAGAAAAAGCATAAAACAATACAAAACGAAAGAGAAAGCGTTACGGGAAATGGGAACAGGAAAAGTTTAACTTGAACAGCGATTAGACTAATAGAAAAGGTCACAGTAGTCAAAGAGCGCTGATAACGTGAGAAAGGTCACCACGTTACAGTGATAGAAAGGGCAGCAGGAGCTAGGAAAGTCTCAGCTCAGTAACGGAATAGGCGTAAAAATGATAGAAAAGCCTTGATACGGATAGGAATGGAAAGATTGACGTGGAAAAGGTTACTATGATGGATTGTTTTATAATTGCAGATTGAAGCGGAAAAATGGCACAAAAAGGTCAAGCCACTTCCAAACGTTCAGGAACGGCTACAGACATTGATCGGTTTACGGGCTATAATCCAAAGTGTCCGGACTGTCTACGTAATAACAAGAAAGTTGATAAGAAATTCCCATGCTACGCTTGTATTCACAAGTTGGAGGACCCGCATATGGTTTCACTCGTTGGGGTCTCGGAAGCTAAACGTGGGAACCTGGACGTCTTCCGCAACTTGATAAGTGCAAGGAATTACGGCAGCATCCCAATGGAAGAGCGAATGCTACTCGAGGATCGCTACCGGGAAGCGATCCGGAACAACGAACCCGGTTGGGATGATACCTTGGAACCGTTGAAATGCCCACAGACAGACGCGTATCGAAAGAAGTTCGAAGAAGACCAAGAGAAGATGCGAGTCAAACAAATGGAAGATGAAATTCGGGCAAAAATCAATGCGGAAAATAAAAGGGCAAGTGAACAGGCTGCACGAGAAGCATTGCCCAGCACATCGAGTTTAGCTGCACCCACGGGCATGTCCAGCCTAAACGAAGACGAAATGCAACTCGTACGACAGTCGCTCATCATTCAGATTGATACGCTGATAAGTGATCCGACCGCCATGCAACAGGACTTATTCGATGCGCTGTTGCGGGAAAAGTTGAGATTACAGAAGGGTTTCGCGCCAGCACCATACTTACGGAAAGAAGTTGAAAGACGGATGGAAGAGAAACGCAAATCTCGCCAAACCGAAAGCGATGTGCTCCAGGCGCTCAGAAGCTTTAAAAGAAGCGAAGGTTTTGCTCGACCTCCATCACCTCCGCATAGAGAAAGGTCACGCGGACATTCACGCGAACATGAGCGGACTTCTGAACGACAGAGAGAAAGGTCACGCGAACACTCCCGTGAAAGGACACGTGACTACCGCAGCGAAAGGTCACGCGAACGTTCCCGCGACCGAGATTACCGTGGCGGAAGAGGATGGGTGCGCCGCGGAGATGAAATAACGGAAATGTGTATCCAGCGAAAGATCGATACGGCAAAGATTCTGGCAGCGACCAGAGAACGCGAAGAGAAACGGCGTGCGGAGACGTTCCGTACAGAACCTGAAAAGGAAGGACATCAGGTGCCGATGGGAGT
Organism: Paramacrobiotus metropolitanus; assembly: GCF_019649055.1. NCBI lineage: Eukaryota > Metazoa > Tardigrada > Eutardigrada > Parachela > Macrobiotidae > Paramacrobiotus > Paramacrobiotus metropolitanus. Next base: position 886,442 of record NW_026570279.1, read on the forward strand.
GGCGTTCTGTAACCGCAACGTCAGAATGTCAACACCCGAAAGGTCATGGGATAAAAGACGCGAACATACGCGAAATCGAACGCCTGACCCACGCGATAAGAGATGGCAACAGAGGGCTGCATTCTATGCGACCTTTGACTCGGGCGCAAGCAAAAGGTCATCGAGTGCGGAGAGGGAAGACACACCCCCAAAATATCAGCGAATGGAGTCAACAGTTCACGTAGTGGATCCCATTGTGAGTGCCGTACAAGAAGATAATGCGATGGAAGGCACTGGCTCAGTCGTCGAAACCACGTCTCAAGAGAATGTGACTCATCGACGAAATGTGATCTTGGATAGTGACCTTCAACCGGCTTCATCGACGAGTAATGAACCGTCGCAGCCAGCATCAGCAGACCAACATGAACCAGAAGGTCAACGCGAACCGGACAATCGTCGTCAAGCTGAGAAGCGACAAAACTCAAGATTCGATAACCGACAACCTGATACCATCGATATGGGATACAATATGAATGACATTGACGAGCAAACGGTTGAAATTTGCCGATATTTTGGGATTAAATCAGATTCGGCCCAAGCTAATAGGATTAGCACCATCTTGAATCAGTTGCGCCAGTTCTTACTCGATTCGGGCTACGCGGCTGAGATTATAGAAGGTTTACGTGAAGGGACTTTCCGTCGGTTATTCATCCACCGCGACTCGGCGAGAGATTGTTATCTCCCTATCAGACGGAATGGGCTACACAGTTTAGTGGATTTGAGTTTATTGGATGTACCATTGGATACAACTGACCCAATCGGAATGACACAGTTCTATTATCGCGATTACCCTGAACGACAAGAATATGTTCTACGCTACGTGAATCCGGCTTTCAAGTTGCTTGCAGCAAGAGCATCGGTAGGACTGCAAGTGGATAGGAAAGATTACGCCGCAAAAAGGATGGGGCAAAAGGTCTTTGCTGCACGACTGGCACATTACAAGACACAGAACCAGCTGGTATCGAATACGATGAGAGACGACATCCCACCATTTTTCCGACCTCACGTCGCTAAATTGGGACAACCGTTGGAACACATCAGCATAGCCCATAATGCTCGGAAGGAGCTGAAGAAATGTAAGACACGGATGGAAAAGGGGAACTTGACACAGCGCCATGCCTCCCAAGTTGAAGAGAGGATAAATAAGATCAAAGATTCTCTGGGAAGTGACTATGTGGAACCGGTAGACGGAGTCGAGACTTACATTGAGGAATTCTTGGTGAAGAAAAGTGACCGTCGTCCGGAACGTGCTCCTAACCAGATGGGACGACGTGGTATACGGAACCAACAACTCCGAGATAATCTCGCTGACGTACAACGGCGACTGGCAGCTGACCCTAATAACCGAAGACTGCGGTTAGAGGAGAACGACGCACGGCACCAACTTGAGAGAGTTAAGCGAAGCCGTCAAGGGAAAGGTCGTGGCCAGCGTCAGGTTGACCCGGTAAAGGCCATGGGAGTTGATTCAACGGAACCAGTTGATCGAACATCCGACCGTAATCAACCCGAAAGCGCTGAAAAACGCCCGCCAAGAGATGGCGAGGGCGATTCGAATGAAATGGAACAGTGTTGATCGCTAGGATCACACTATTAAAAGGACGTCTACGGCATTTTGTCGGTACGTCACAAAGATGAAAATGGTGTTGTATAAAGGGCGTGACATGTGACATATTAATATTAACTGCATTTGTGTATTTGTTGTTTGCAGCGTTTATAGCACAGAATTGCCTAAAGAAATCATGTGGAATCCTATTGGGGTTGAATTTGATTCGGTCTATAAAGCCGGCCCCAAGGGAGTTGTTACGGCAGTTAGCCGGCTCTCCCCTCTAAGCGACTCAGTGTTATAAATGCACAAGAGAAACTACGGTAATCAAGCCGGATCTCTTGAATACGAAACGGGGCCACAAGCGGTAAAAAAGAGAAAGACAACAGGTGGAATACTGATGAGGTTAACTTAATGCGGCAACCAGCCGGCCTCATTAGAGTTGTTACGGTAAACTGTGCCGGCACTCTCCTTAAGCGATTCAGTGTTAGAATTGAAACGAGAAAAACTACGGTAACCGAGCCGGATTTCTCGTAATAATACTAGCCACAAGCGGCGAACAAGAGTTAAAGATTAAATGTGGAAATTTCATGGGGTAAAACTCAATGCGGTAACTAGCCGGCCCCATCAGAGATGCTACGGTAAACTTGCCGGCACTCTGGCCGCTCGAGGCATGTTGAAGTTGGATGTGCGACGGAAAGGTCAAATCAAGTTCTTACCGGGGAGGCAAGCAAAGAAGTGCTTGAAAGCCGCAGAAAATCGGCTAAGTTCCTCCATGACCTTTAATGGAAGTTTGCAAGGAAGTCGGATGACCTTTGGGATCATCAATTGCCCAACAGAGTCACGTAATGGAATTCAAGTCGCATGACCTTTGGGACTACTAACCCAAAATGAGTCGCACATCGCAACGGATCATCTCAACAAATGATGACCTTTACCAGGGAGGAAGCGAACTACGCTTGTCTATATGGCGTCCCTCCATGACCTTTATGGATCTCATTTGAAGTCGTACAAATGATACGCACCATATTCCAAAGATGAAGCAGTATTCCTAAGTCGTACTTGATACGCACCTGATTCTCAAGCGGATTGTGATGAAGTCGCATTACGGATGCGCAGGATTGCTCAACAGAGCGGAATGGGCCAAAGTGCAGAAAACGGTGGACAGGACCTGTGACCTTTACGAGTCAGAAATAGAGGATCCTAGTCTACATTTGATTAATACTTTTGTTGATTATTTTTGTAATTGGATCTCTTTATTCACATCGTGTTAAAATGGAATTGTGCCTTATGGAATTGATGTGATATGATAAATGGAATAAGAGAATTTGATGTTTTCGAGCACACACAGACATCGGCGACCGTCTTTTCGTGGATTCGGGAGTGTGTCCAGCCTCACAGGAGCTCGGCATCCCCCCAGAGGCATGTGAGACGAGGCTTCACTAGCGTTCACGCCCGTGGCGCTAGGCGCTACGCCTTTGGATTACGGTCTGTGTTGTGTCTCGCTTCTGATTGGCTTGTGTTTTGTTAGTGGGCGCGGCATAGCACGTGCTGCACAGTGTTACACACTGTTGAATGGGCTCCACGTTTTACGATCGAGCTGCGCCGATCATTATTGATTTTCTGTTGTCTAGACTTTCAATATTATTAAAAGTCAGCGATTTACGGTGCGACGTTTGTGTTTCCGCATAGCTCGCGACCCATATCGTATCGCTCGCTTCTACGGGATAGATTCCGTTTCTGTCTCCGTCTGTGGATCTATTCTGGATCTACCATTAGAACAGGTAGAATAACCGACCGTCAACGAGGTTTACTCAACTGTCAACGACTTACTGTATCCGGATCGGTGGCATTTCTGCATAAGTAAAGCAGTCAAGTTTTACAAGTCGAATTAGAAGGCGAATGAATGCAATGCGGTCCAAACGTTAAGGAAATTTAATGTCTGTCAAAATTTTTAATACCTGAATGACCTTTAAAAATGTTGACGAACTTCTGCGGAAATGAGATGACTCTTAGATGATGGTTGGCGAACTTAGGTAGAAAGGCAGACGACCCTTTAAGATGGTGGAAGAATTTCGGTAGAAAAATGGAAGGATCCAGCAGAAACGGGATCACCTTAAGGAAAAATTAAAAGTGAACCGGCAGAAAGGTGGATGACCTTTAAAAAGATGAATGTAATCCGGCATAAGGGTGGATGACCTTTAAGGAAGGTGGATGTGATCCAGCAGAAAGGTGGATGGCTTCTCCACCAATCTGCCGAAGGTCGGCAGATTGGTGGATGCGATTTCATTGAACATCCACCATTTTGCCGGCTACATGCGTACCGTGGGCGAATGGCTGTTGATTAGCTGACCAAGCAGTTGTAAATCCGCTTTAATCTGCCGGCACAAAGCTTACAGGCGAACCGCAGACAGGCAGGCTCATACTCATACTTCATGCAGCTTTGATGGTTAACGTCTTTAAAGAACACTGACATTCTTCTCCAATTTTTCTGAATTCTTTCTTGTGATATCATAGCGCTGCACGCCACATGCGATCGTAGTTAGTGGTGAACTGACAGCGCACGCTAGCCTATACGGAGCAGAGTAGCCTGTTTGCAATCAGCCAATTTTACTTATCGGATTCTGAGAGTATTACTGTACGTGAGGGAAGTATGTCCAGTGTGTTCCATCCTGAGTGAAGCGTATGTTTTAGTGCGATCGCCAACGCTCCCATCCCAGTACATGCAGCCCCGATTCAACCAGCAGAATGAGCTCCTCACCACGTAAACATCCATCAGCCGATGAAGCAGCCCGCAGCGCAGCGTACGTGACGGTGATGTTTCGCGGGAAGAATGGTCTGCTGCTGCGTGGACGAGTGGTGTCCGCCACGGACGAAACCCTCACCCTTTATATGGGAGACGCTTGTGAAGAACCGATTAAGCAGGTTCCTTACGACGAGGTCTACTATGGTCCTCCTGTGGAATCCTACCTGCGACGGGTGGCGTACAGACCGGGTAAGTTCCACACTAAAAGAAGGATGATTAGAACTTCGAGGACAAGCTGTTTGTTCTGGTTATAGGTGATCCAGTGGAAGTGTTGATGCGTATGGATCCCCGTGGGCCATGGAAGTGGATTCCGGCGACGGCGATCGAAACGTTCTGCCCGTATTTCTTCGGCTTCGTCAATATCGTTACATCCCAATCGGCAGTTAAGCTGGTTCTGCCCGGGCATCGGGTCCGTGCCATTCCGACCGCCGAGCGCCTGCAGGAAATTCTCGTGAAAAAGGAGGATTTCTATCGCACACGTTACTGGGAAGCCGGATTCGATGGGGTAACCATCTGTGAGGCGATGGCTCCCCTGCGTCCACCTTAGTGACGCTACTGGAGTTGGGGGAGTGCTTCGTTGCACTACGCACTGGGGATTCCCCATGGAATTACCGTCTGTGGCGTGTCTCTTTTCTGATTGGCTGACGGCTGCTGTTCACTGTGTTCACTATGCGCCGTGCAGTTTGTATGCGAGATATTGGGTAGACGTTAGCTCACTGAGCTCATTGAACGTCAGTGTGTTTTGATGATCGATTGAAGCCACTAATAAACTGTATAACGTAGACTGGATATCGTGCGTTGTGCATTTCATCCCAAGTGAGTCACGTTCTACATTACACGGAGTCCTGTCAGTCTGGGCTTCCGTCCTGGACTCTTTCACAGTCCACGGTGATATGGTAGCAGAGCCGTGAACAGACGGTTTCTGAGTAATCTGTTTGGCGAACGGCCATATTGATCTGGATCATCTTGATCTTATTGATCTCATTTCACCAGTAAGGCACTGGTTTTTCTCATTTGAAGCAAGGCGCACTCAGCGACTGGATTGCCAGCATCCAAGACTGCACCGACTAGAGAGTCTCCTGTAGGAGAACTCGTCGTGCACATCCAAGTCAGACGGCAGAAGGCCGCGGGCAAGAGCTCTCCTGTCGGAGAACTTGTGCTGTTTCCTCTGCTAGGCAGCGGGCACCTCTTGTTGGGGTCAAGGCTGTCGGGCACCAGCGCCGAGAAGCCACGAGTTGGCAGCACCGAAGGAGGTGCCAAGAGTCAGTTTTTCGCGCTCCATCAAATTGGTTGTAGAGCGACCTGCTGGTAGGCTTGACAAGCCCAGCAGAAGGCTGATTAGGTCGGACAGGAAGGCGCCAAACCGTGCGGAATACGGCTGCGCGGGATCGGACTGTGGAGAAGATCACCTGGATCATCTTCATCATCTGGATCATCTTTTCGTGGGATCGGAACGGTAGACAGGTAAAAACCGTTATTAATTATCGGATTGGTTGAAGCGTAGAAAGCGCAATTCTCATTGGTCCGTATTGAGCTGAGCTAGACATAGGCGCAGCTTTTGCACACGGCGCGCAAGTCTGGCCGTTGATCTGTGAAGTCAGGCAGGTCAGAAAATTTCAACGGATAAACGTGATTGGTCAGTTAAACGGTTTCCGATTGGTCAAAATTTTTAACGGAGAAATCGATCTGAACGATCTCATAACGATCTCGCCAGCATTTAAATCGAACTAATTTCACCGAAAACGATCTAAAATCAGTTAAAGGAAGCTGTTTTTAATTGAACTGAGTTGACGGAAAAGTGACCATCTCGGAGATCGATCATCTCGAGATCATCAGTGACGTTTGAGATCAGATCAGATCAGATAGTGACCTTTACAACCGAGCTGAGACCATCTATTTTAACCAAATACGAACTTTAAACGATCTTTCCAGCAGTTTTATCGATATTGAACAGTTGAACGAGATCATTTCTGAAGCAAACCTCTCGATCTTTTTGTCAAAAAAGTGACCTTTACAAACGAACTTGACCGAATCAGATCGGCTAAAAAGTGATCTCAGGGATTTAAACCGATCTCATAATAACGTGTGTGTGAGCAAAACCAACAGGTGCGTCACAGTTATGCGATCACAATGGACAAAGAAACAATTGAACCGACATCGAATAGTAGTCAGGGGAGCCGTAGCTCTCACGGGTCACAGCAAGGTGCACATAACCCGTATAAGAAGGACTTATACCCGTTCTCACGCCCAGTTGAACATGGGCGAAATACTCGAGCACCAAAAATCCCCGTGAAGAAAGATTCACGTGGGTCGGAAGCAACATACCAGAAGGCACTCGAAGCAGTGTCAGCTCAGGAGAGCTCCAGCGACGATCCAAAACGATCTTCCGCGTCTGCGGCGGGAAGCAGTGAGGTGAACCAGGAGGTCACCAAAGAAGGAACGAACTTGGAAAAAGCTGCGGAGATGAATCTGACATCGCAGAAGGACATATCAGACCAAGATAAGAAGGAGAACCTGGTCAAAACCGATCTCACCGAGCAGCCAAAGATCACATTAGATGATCTCAATGAACTCAGGCTAGACGATCTCACACATGGAGATGAAACCGGAAACGAGGATCTCTTCGAGAGCCCAATGGCATCTGATGAGATGATCTCCAATCGCGGGAACGAGGAATTGTACTTCACCGATGACGAGATGACATTGAACATGTCGTTTAAAACGGCCATGAAGGAAGCTGATCGAGCCCAGGGATTGACACCCTTTGAGGACATCCCCGAAAGTCTGATTGAAAGGAATCAGACATAGAAGATCGTCAATGTACGATCTCCATCTCCGAACAGTCTCACTTCGAACCTGAAAAAACGAGTCAGAGAACTTGAAACCTCATTGGAAGAAAAAGAGGCACAAGTCATCAAAAAGAAACAGGAATATCAGAGCAAATTGGGATCGCTGCAGACGCGCATATATGAGCTGGAACAACTAAACAAGGCGTACTGGAAAGTTCAGCGGCAGAGTGGAAAGTTCGATATGAACGTCAGGTGCAGATCGCCGAAGAATCGGTGAAGATAGCCGATGACAGGGAAATGGAAGGCTACATAGCTGTGAACGAACTTAACGAGAGCATGTCCGAAGAGAAAGCCGAAAGGTCACGGCACATAGCCGAACTGAAGGATCAGTGCGATGAACTGCGTAAAAAGGCGGATGAAGCCGAAGCGAAACGAGACGAATATGCAAACAAATTAGCGGAAGCAACCAAACGATTGTCAGCGATGAACAGGGACGTATTCAAGCTCAGAGATGACCTGAAGCTTAAAGATGGGAACATTCAAACTCTTCAAAGGGAATCGGAAGATCATCAGAAACGAGCTGATGATGCTTTTAAAGTGGCACAAGACCTGAGAGATCTCTTAGCTACTGAAGGTGGACGACTTAAAGATGAGATTAAGCAGGTCACTGAGGAGAACGCGCAGCTCAAAGAAGCTGGTCAGAAAGCGGCCGAATGGGGCCAAAGATGGGAAGATGAAGCGAGACGATTGGATATAAAAGTGACCAAAGTCGAGCTGGAGAGCAAAGAACATCAGAGAAAGATCCGTGAGCTGACAGATGAAAACATCAAGCTCAACACGGAACTAGTCGATATGACACAAACGGCGATGACCCACCAAGATTAAGTTACTCAATCGAGAAATCAACTGAGATCGGCAGCTGATGCGTATGCTCAACTGGAACAGCAGATGAATCAGCTAATTGAACAGATTAAAGCGAGAGAGACGGATGAAAAGGAATTGAATGAAGAAACGATCCAGCGGCAGAACTTTGCACACATGCTCAAACAGGAACGAGATCAGCTGAAAAGGGAGAATGAGCAGCTCAACCTCAGAATCAAACATCTCGAAGATGAGAATAAAGGGTTGCAGGTAACGAATAAGCACAGAGAGGAGCTACTCCTGCAAAAAGGAAGTGGAAAGAGAGATACGGCCGACACGCCCCCGCCCAGCTACAGTAAGGCACAAGAAGCGGGCGGGAGCTTCCACTTCGAGATGCCGCTACGAACTGGTGGCGGCACAGGAGGCTTTAAAGCGGAAAAAGATGGGGAAACCTCGGACAAAAGAAATCCATCGGGCAGTCGCCAACCCCATATGAGCGCCGATGACCCTTTACAGTTCCAACAGCCCGATGAAACTGGGGCCCGAGACGACGCAAATCGCGATGCACGATCTCCCCGACATGAACATGACGGCAGATACTTCGGGGGATACCGAAATGAACGAAATGATAGAAACGAACGCAACCAACGAGACGATCGAAATGAAGATCGAGGACAACGGGAATTCAACAGATCCATCAGAAATATGGGCCACAAAACTGATCTCGCGACTTTCGACGGTAATCGTGATGCAGTAAGCGGATGGATCCGGTTAGTAAGAGAAACACAACGGACATATGACATGACCGATGATCAAATACTGATCGACATCGCCAGCGCTGTCAGAGGACCAGCTAAGACATGGTTCGATGGCGAACGAGACATCGAAGAAGCTGAAGAAGAAGTCTATACAGTAACGGAATGGTTAAACAAGTTCAGAGATGAATTTGGAGATCGAAATGAAGAAGTCCTTGGCTTACGTGAGGCCATGAATAGGAAATTCAAACCCGGAAAAGAGACGCTTGAGCAGTTTTACCAAGCGATCATGAAATTCAAGGCTAAGAAAGCCATTACCGAATTGCAAGCAGTTGCATTCCTCATCGATGGATGCAGAGTCGACAACGATCTCTATAAGGCGCTGAAGACGAAGGGGTTCAGGACGTCTACAGAGATCGAGGACTTCTTCCGATCTTGGGCAGCTGGGGAAGACAAATATAAGGTTGTCGAACGCCAACGAAACCAACCGGATTATGTGACCATCCGCTCGGGCCAAGTTGAGATGGCACAGAGACAATACGCGGTTTCACCTTCCCAAGGGGAATATCAGACGAGATCGCCAACTCCAACTCATAAGGAGATGACTTTTATCGACAGCCAAACTGGGCAACCGATCTCATATGCCATGGTCGCCGCAATACAAGCGCAGGCGCAGGCAAGGCCAATGGCCCCGGCTAATGTAATGCCGAGTCCCCTGAAGGGAGGGGTGCCCCAACCACAAGGAAGGTCCAATTATGGAAACGGAAATGGAAACGGAAACTGGAATGGTGGCCAACGAAATGGCAACTTTAACCGAAATCAGGGGCAGGGCAACTATCAGCCCAATAACAGACAAGGGAACTACCAACAGAATCGCGGCAACTATCAGCAGCCGCAGGGTTCCCGAACAGAATGGAAATTCGGTCAAATTGATGGATGGATCGCCCAGGGCGTGCAGCTGTGCCAGAATTGTGGATTCGGTAACCACGATGCACAGAACTGCATGTTCGCTGGCATGCCACCAAATCGGAATCCGAACTTGTTCGTCACCCGAGAATGGGAACGGCTGCGAGCCCAAGGCGGCTGGCGCCAAGCAGTAGCGAACGGCTATGACTTGGTAGCGCGATCGGCCGCGTTCAAGCAAGGGAACGGTGGCGGCGCCGGCCAGGGCAATGGAAATGGTGGCGGCGGCGGATACAACGGCGGCGGAAGAGGTGGCTTCCGCGGACGAGGTCGCGGCAACGGACGCGGCGGATATGGGAATGGCGGCGGCAATGGACGCGCCAATAACAAGGGTGGCGGCGGCGGCCAGAATAACGCCGGTGGCGGCGCGAACGGCGCTGGCCAGGGAGATGAGCAAGTCCAGCAGCAACAGCAGGTCCTGGACCAGGGAAACGGTCAAGATCAGTAGGCGCCGGTGAGCCTGCTGATCTCCCCGAACCAAAACCACCGGATAAAGGAGGAACGCAGAATCGGACTGCGAAGGAGATGGCTAATAAGATGCCATCATCAGTGGGCAAAGTACCACAGCCACAGAATCGGACTGTAGGCGGGACGGCTAATAAGATGCCGTCATATCAGCTGAAAGAGATGGTTCATAAGATGCCATCACAAGTGGACAAAAGGCCACTTTCGCAGAATGGTAATGCGAAGTCACCACAGAATGGTACTGTGAGTGAGATGGCTCAAAAGATGCCATCACAGGTGAAGAAAGGACCACCTGCGCAGAATGGAACTGCGAAAACACAGCAGAATGGTACTGCTGGTGATCAGCCGAATAACAACGGGAAATGTAGCGCCGAAAAGCTAAAAGAACGGCGCGCTCAACGAAATGAGATCATCCGAAAAGCGAATTTGAAAAAGAAGATGGAAGAAAAAGAAGCTGAGGAGCAGCATGCAAAGTTCCGGGAGCATCTCCGTAAACAGGGAAATGACCTATCACCATCTTCTGTACCAATGAGAGATCGTGGAGTAAGTGCTGACGCTAAAAGCGACAAAAAGATTGTTGCACCAGGTCAGGAAAAGGAACTGACACTGCGAAAAGTGCAGCTTAAAGAAAGCGAACGAGCACAACAGATCTCCGATGACTCACTGGATGACGCAGAGATGCTACAGCGGAAGGAGATCTGGCAAAAGGTGACATATCGCCCAGATGGAAACCATAGCATGCGCAAATCGGCCGAAGAGTCGACGAGCTATGTTCCCAAATTTAATGAGATGGAATATAAAATGACACTCGCTGATCGAAATCGAAATGCTCCCCCAGCTGATAAACCGTCAACTTACGGAGAAAAAGTTCCGTTACAGAAGCTGCCAGATGGTGGATTTTCCATAAAACGAGCTGAAAGATCACGGGACTTAACCGCAGCACTGCAAAAAGATCCCAATGATAAATCACCAGCTCGAACAGATGGGATGTCTTCACAGACTGATCCAACGAAAACGAATAACCAGGTATCTGCGAAGGTGATTGAATGGATGACCCAAAAAGGATATGAGATGGTCACATATGAGAGATCACCAGATCAACTGAAAGATAGCAAAGAAGATGAGATGAAACGAGCTGACCAGATCACAGATGAGATCATCGAGCATCTGCGTGATAAACCAGATGATGCGGCATTGCATCAGACCATCTCCGAGGTGATCAAAGATCACTCGGAAGTTGCGAAAGGGCAACCAAACGAGATTAAAAAGATCATTAAAGATGATAAAGCTGCAAAGGAAAAGGGGTGTGAGATGACAAAAAGCTCAAAAGATGCAAAGAAGAGACCATTCTACGATATCCGAACTGATGTCCCACACAGGATCGATAATCTGAGTTCGATATTGAAGAAGAATAGCACCGTAGTGAAGGGGCAGGTGCTATCTTCAGCAGTCGACATGGACCCAGGATCTGTATCGCTCATCCCAGTTAAATGCACTATCCGCACGCTTAAAGTGCAAAACGGGTCGAAACATAACCTGCCAAAAAGGATCGAAGCGTATACACATGAGGTGAAAATTGGCGACATAAAGGTCTTGGCGATGTTGGATACCGGTGCGGAAACATCGCTGATCAGCCGACCATTTTGCGAAAAGAACGGACTGCATGTTCTACCGCTACCACCAGATCGATTGGTGCGGATAAATGGAATCAGCGGGACATCAGGCTTTAATGTAACGCACTATTGCGTAGCACCAGTAACATTGCGGAAACGGACCAGTCAACACTCCTTCTACGTACAACCTAAAACGGATGATGTACAAGTTCTACTGGGACATGATTTTCTGGCGACAAAGTTCGTCCTGATCGATAATCATGGAGAGAAGGAAGTTGAAGATGAGCCGAAATCAGCTGTCAAAGTCCAAGCTGGAAAGGTCACCAGACTTGTAACAGCTAAACCGGATCAAAAGGCTATCCCAGTACCAGAGGCACCGGGAAAGCAGATGATGAACCAAAGAAGGGGAGGTTCACCTGCTCAGCCGTCGACAATCGAAAAGATGGCAGCTATCCAAAACGAGATCGCGACCCGATTGGGGAGATCATCAGTTAAACCGAAAGAGCGGGCTAACGTCGTTCTCCCAGTACCAGAGGCACAGGGAACGACGAAAGATAACCAAAAAGTAGCGGATAAAGATGTTATCCCAGTACCAGAGGCACTGGGAACGAACGATGAAACTCCGTTAACAATGGAGCAGATCGCAGCCATAAAAAAGGAAGCAGCTGCTGAATCGAAACGATCTCTCGTATCGGGAATGGAGTGGGCAAAGTCTATCCCAGTACCAGAGGCACTGGGAATAAAAGTTGCCAAAGTATGGGACGATAAGAAGTTCGAAAAGGAACTAGACGCTCCGAAAAAGATGACACAAGATGAACAGATACTCTTAAGCGAGATACGAGATGGAGCGATTGAACAGCTGAGAGATCATCGAACCGAAAAACAACCGGGGATCATCGAAATCTCATCTGACGAGATTAAACTGACATCGAATCATGGGTTTTCGAATAAGGAAATCGACGATACCAGTAACCCGTTCGCTTGCCTCGATAAAGTGACACTGGAAGAACGTATTAGCAGTTGTCATCACGGTTACAATGAGAACCCGTGTCGAGTGCAACCTCAAGGAAGATGTGAGGAATGTCGTGGAGATGCTTGTCAAGATGATCTCAGAGATTGGCCAAGCTGCAATGCGGCAATCGAAGAGATGAAAAACCATGTCCAGAAAGAAGTGAAAAGCATTAGCAGGACAAACTCAATGTGGAATCAGCACATCGAGCGCTACCATTGGCAGCGATCTAAGGAATGGCTATCCTGCGTTCGAAACTTCATCTTAACAAGGGGACGATCCTTACTTCATTGGGATAACACGGTCGACAGCTCGATTGCGAACTTAGGAGATCAGACCCGAAAGTTAAGCAGCTCCGATTGAAACTTAACCGAGAAATAGTCGAGGTGTTCGATGAAGGAATCATGTGGGAAAAGGCCAGGGAGGATCTCTTCTGGGACTTCCGCGTTAATCACCTCTATAAGGGAGAGGGCACAACGATAATCTTCCCAACTGGACTTGGTACACCAGTCCACGAGTTGTTCGAAAGGTTCTATAAAGTATCGGAAAGGGGAGATGAAGAATCCTTTGAGGAATATTGGAAAGAGCTGGAAGCAGAATTTCCTCCACTGCCAGATAAGGATATACTTGAACTAAAAGTATATCGGAAACGAAGAGAAGATGAAGTAGCTGGTTACACGGTCAAGAAGAAGGTGACTTTCGCACCAATCCCAGATGGAGATGAGTACCCGCAACGAGGAGATGATAAATGGTGCATATACGAGATGAACCCAAAAAACGAACTCCTCGCTGAAAACTTAAATGCGAATTGTGTCTTCATTGGGAACAAAAGACCCATCGGATATGAGGAGGATACAGATGAGGAGATGATCGCAGCAGATGACGAGAAATCACCAACAGCATTTGAGATCTCGCAGATGATCTCAGAAAGGGGAGAAATATGGAAAAAGTTACAAGAGGAGCTTGAAAAGATCTCTGCGGGGCAACAAGACCCAGTAACAGAGGCAAAAAGAGATGAAAATGTATGCGACACGGGTGAGGAAGGTCCACCGGTCGAAAATAGTAAATTAATGAGCTTAGAGGAGATCGATCAGCTCGAAGGAACAGTTCCAGATGATCAGAGATCGATTTCAGCCGAACAAAGGTCATCACCGAAAGTGCGAGTTGCGCGTAGTCATCCGAGAATTGCAGCGAAATATGGAAAAAAGGCAAAGGAAACGGGCAAACCTCTGCTCAAAAATTTGAAAACGAAAAAACTTAGCGATTCTCAAGGTGAGGAAAGTGACCTTTCATCTGAGGAAGATGAAGTTGACGAAAGGCCACTTGTTAAGAGCGCTGCAGCTAACGATGAGAGCAGTGACTCAGATTCAGATTGGACAAGCTCGAGTGACAACTCAACAACTTCAGAAGACTCAGGTGTAAACGATCTCTCAGAACAAGAGGATCTCCTCGATCTCGACGAAGATGACGAAGTTGATGAAGAAAAGGAACAGGACATTAAAGTGAGAAGAACGAAGGTGCAAAGGATGAAATTGAACAGAGAGACGATAAGAGTCTATAGCGATCAACGGATTCTTTTAAAACCATCTGTTTGCACTCGTGTTAAAGTCAGAATGGGACGATTTGTACCAGCTAAAGAGAAGCTGATGTTCACGCCCGTTTTTCAAGTGGAAACCGATGTTCAACCGTTAGCAGGAGTGACCGATTATAGAGGAAGGCACTTTGATCTGGTCATCGCTAACCACAGCATAAAACGGCAGGTGGTTAAAAAGGGTCAGTTCCTCGGCCACGGTGAACCGTACGATCACATGGAAAATGTTCAGATCAATACTAGCACAGTAAAGAACGTGCTTTTTGATCCCGAAGTGGACGATCTAACGAAAACCGAGCTGACGAAGATCATCGGAAACTTGAAACTCGGACCTGATCTTACACAAGAGCAGAAAAACGATGTCTACAACGCATTCTGGGAGTTCTGGAAGGTGCTTCCCACATCAAAAAAACCGTATGGTGATGTAAAAGGAATCACCCATGTAGTTGACACGGGAGATGCGAAACCGGTGAAGTGCAATCCCGCCAGAACTAGCTGGACAGGTCGCAAATTTATAACGAAGCATATCGAAGAGATGCTTGCGCAGGACGTCATCGAGCCATCAGATGCCGACTGGAGTTTTCCAGTCGTGCTGGCTGCGAAAAAAAATGGTGACGGAACTATGGGCACAAGATTCTGCGTCAATTATATCATGCTGAACAAGTTAACGAAGAAAAATAACTATCCGTTACCGAACCCAGATGAATTGCTAGATGCATGTGCAGGCAACAAGTACTACGGAAAGATGGATCTGCAAAGTGGATTCTGGCAGATACCGATGGATCCAGAATCGATTAATAAAACGACTTTCGTAACGCAAGATGGCATGTATAGATTTAAAAGGATGCCATTCGGAGTATGTAATGGACCCGCGACATTTCAACTGTGCATGGACAAAGTCCTATCCAAGGCAAAGCGAAAGGGCTGCGTTTTCGGATACATCGATGATGTCATTTTTGCTGGAAAGACTTGGGAGATTTTCCTGCAGAACATGAGGAATGTCCTTCAAAGTTTGGTTGAAGCAGGTTTCACCATTAAACCGACAAAATGCGAATTTGGAATGCGAGAGATGGGATTCCTGGGTCATATACTCAGAGAAAACGGAGTTCGAATGGATCCCGAAAAGATCACCGCAGTATCCGAGTTCAAACGACCTCAGACTGAACGACAGTTGAGATCATTTCTCGGATTGGCGAACTACTATCGGAAGTTCATAGCTGGATACGCGCAGCAAACCTGCCACTTATATGAGTTGTTGCGAAACGATAAACATGTGCGAAAAGACTGGACAGAAGTTCACACGAAAGAGTTTGATAATTTGAAAAAGTTGCTATGTGAAGGTCCAGTCTTAGCGAAATTTGATCCAGCTAAGCCAACAGTAATCGAGTGTGACGCGAGCAAAGAAGGAATTGGGGCAGTACTATCACAAGAAGGTCATCCAATTGCCTATGCGAGCCGCGTCCTACATGGAGCTGAACGGAACTACGGTGTAACCGAATGGGAGTGTCTGGCGGTCGTGTTTGCCGTCAGAAAGTTTAAATCGTTCATCGATTACTCCGAGTTCACCGTACGGACAGATCATCAAGCACTCACGAATCTGCTGAGATCGGAGACGAACAAAGTCGGCATGAATCCGCGACTTACGAGATGGGCGATGGCATTACAAGGTCATCAGTTCAAGATCGGTTACAAACCCGGAAAGTACTGCGATAACGCGGATGCATTATCAAGGGCACCAATTGAAGCCCCGACATGCCATGATGAAGAATTTGATGAGATCCCGAACTTCGAAGATATAAAGAAAGAGTATGACATAAAAGAACCGGCAGTTGAAGTATGGCAGCTGTTCGTACAGATGGTCGACGAACGAGAGAAGCGGATAAAAGATGATCCGGCTACGGCGAATGAGCCGGCTGAATCAACGATCAACGTTAACCGTGTACGAGCTCTAACTGAATGTCCGATCAAACTGCTGAGATTTCCTAAAAAGAAGGATAATCGATATAAACCGTTACCTAGATGCAAAGTCATCACGGACTGGAACGTCTCAGCACCGCGACTGTTCGCATCGTCAACTTGCAAGGAGATGAGGAAGAAGAAGATGACTCGAACTTGCAGCTCCGAAATAAGCAGCTAAAAGATCCTTACTTTGCAATGATTATCGATGAACTCGAACATTTAGCAGATGCCCAAACGAGATCGAAGTTCGAAGTACATTATCAGCTGTGGAACGGAATCTTGTACCGAATAAAAGATAATAAAGGGAGATTAGAAAGGTCATACGTCATACCACTGTCGATGAGACGAGCGATTATCCATGCGCTACATGATGAGAAAGCAGCAGGTCACCTTGGATATGAAAAGACGTTAGCAGCAATAAGACTGCGATACTATTGGGACAGAATGAGTACGGACGTTAAGAATTATATACTCGCATGTCAAGGATGTCAGTTCACCAAGACACCACGGAAATGTCCACCCGGAAAACTGCAAGAGATCAAGGTGGGACATCCTTTCTTCCGAGTATATGCCGATCTGAAAGGACCTTTATTACCGACAAAGAAACGAGGATATAAATACATAGCGGTATTTATCGACCAGCTGACGAAATACGTGATAGCAGTACCAATGAAGACGGCAACAGCGAAAGAGTTTGCCAAAGTCTTCGTGAAACATGTGATACTGGTACATGGAGCACCGCACATCTTACACACAGACCGTGGAAGGCACTTCACAGCGGAAGTCTTATCGAAAGTCACCAATGCGTTTAAAATTAAACACGCGTTCGGAACGGCATACCACCCTGAAGGCCAGGGCCAAGTCGAAAGACAGATGCAGATCATCGGAGATGGTCTTGCACAGTATATGAAAGCGGGAAACGAACGGAAATTTAGCAAGTACCTCCCGTACGTGGTTTCGGGAATGAACAGAGTGGTACATGCTACAACCGGCTACTCGGCATATTACATGCTACATGGAAGAGAGATGATTATGCCAGAGGATGTGGTGACAAAAACGAACTTACCAGATGATTATGGTACTCCAGACGAATGGGTGGAGACCATGAAAAAGAATCTGATATTTGCTGAAGAAGTTGCCGGATGCAACATAAAAGATGCTTACGAGAAGAAAGCCGAGGTTTATAATAAGAAGAAATCGGAACCGAACTTCAAAATCGGTGACTTCGTACTCATCCGACTACCCAAAGATACGAGGCAAAGAAAAAAGGAAGTTCAATCTGATTTTAAGAAAAAGTACGATAAAGTATGGAAAATCCTCAGTTTTCCACGACCAAATGAAGTCGAAGTTATCGAAATAAACCCGGTTAAAGAAGCGGATTTGAAAGTCGTCTCCATCGATCGATTGAAACCGTGGCATCCGCCATTGACGGAAGAATTAGAGGACGGTCAGGAACCAACGGTCCGACAGAGATGAAGAAAAAGAAACGAGGCAGATCGAAGAAACAGGATAAGGATTTTGAAACGGCAGTAACAATCAAGTTGAGCGAACAAGCTGGCAACTTAGCGGAAGTTGCCGAACCGGCAAGCAACGACGATGATGTCACCGTAGCAGACCGTACTTCGAAACAGTCTTTCAGACCACGCGATGCTACCAACGTTAATAATCAGCAGAAAGATGCTGAACTAGCAGATCGTGTTTTTCCAGAAGATTCGATTCAACAGTCTTCTTTCAAACCACGCTCTGCTGCTGCCGATAGGCAACAGCAGCTCGAAGCAGTGAGAGCAACAGCTGCACAGTTGGCAAGTGACATTGCCGCTGCTATCGAGCAAAGGAAGGTCAAAAAGACAAAGTCGAAACCCACTCCTACGGAATTCCTAACGCGACAAGGAGCTGATGAAGATGCCGCCAATACGGGACTCCTTGATCGGATAACTAAAGGGCGCAAAATACAAAATAAATACTAAAAAGGGCGTTATGATACATGCACAGGAGTTGGGGAGGTGTAAAAGTTAACCGTTGTAAACTGGCTAACAGATATCGTTTCATTCTTATAGCAGGTAATAAAAGTTAATGGAAAGACTGGAACGGCAGAATTCAGAGAATTCCGATTCGGAAAGTATCGGAAATCCACTAGAAGCACCGACGCCAATAAGAATGGAAGGCGACCATAGCCAAGGCACTCACTATGGAAATGAGTCCACATCGTCTGCAGGAATGGCGCAGAACGAACCGGGACCGAGCGATCAACCGGTCTATGCGGCCGGCGTCCAGGCATACTATCCGTACCAGGACCCTACGAGCTATCAGAGTACACAGAATTGGTTGACCTACGGCCATCCGGCAGGACCAACTCAATATCCGGTACAAAACGACCCATTTCAATTGTTTCCTGGAACACAGACTCCACCGATGTATGGATCTGTGCAAATGCCGATGGGACCACCGCCGGTACCCAATTTCCCGACGGGACATGGTGGATTTGGCCGGATGCCATCCACACCTGTGCGACATGGGGGACTTGGCGGAATGTCAGCGTCGCCCGTCCGACATCACGGATTTGGAGGCCCAACGTCAGTACCAGTCCGACATGGCGGGGCAATTGGCGGATCGCCGCCGGGATCGGTGCGTGGCGGAAGGGCGCCAGCACCAGTCTCATCATCTTTCCCATCATTGTTTCCCGAACGGAGTGAGACACCACCTATGAGGGCACATCATCCGTTTAACAGATTCGACAGACAATCTCCGAACCAAAGAGGCGGAAGATCGCGACATGGCAATCGTAACTCACCTCGGCCACGAGGAATGCTGCCCCCATTAGGCCCACAGATGGAGACGATAACAATAAGCCCTCCAGGTTCACCTTCCAGATATGTACCAAGATTGGCGGTGAACGTCAGTGAAGCAGATGATCGGCTCAACATGATTATAGGAGCCGAGGAAGAGCTCACCGCAGATGACCGGAGGGCCATTCATAACTTTAACCGTCTGTGTCGGGACTTCTATCGAATGCACGAAAGAGTGAATGACGAGCAGCTCCTCTACGGATATATGATAGAACAGATGCCCGTAACCGATTCGGGGCACAAAGTGCTTAAGGACCGGAAAGAGAAGGTTCAAGAAGTACGAAAAGATCTCGGAATTAGAGTTGCCACAATGAAGACATACCATCAGGCGCTGACAAACAGGCCGTGGCCAGAAATGATTGAAAAGGTTCTGAGATGGATCGACAAGTTTCCCGAAGAAGTCGCACAACCTGAACCCATTGTAGCTGGTCCATCACAGATGCAACCACCGGGGAGCGGCACACCAAAAACTGATCCGACGACTGCGAAGCCAGTTGAAGAGATGACAGACGCTGACCTAAAAGAACAGAAGAGACGAATCGACGAAGCTATTGAGCAACGAGCGCGATCACGAGAAAGTTCGACGGCAGATTCATCTCGTGGCAGCGTTAAACGGAACAGATCGCAGACGACAAGTCCTAAATCAACGGAAAAGGGACATCAGACTAAAAAGTCGACGGCGAGTAAGGAACCGCCGAAAGAAAAAGAGATGCCGATCCCAGTGAAGCCCACGGCGAGTAAGGAACCGCCGAAGGTGCAGGAAAAGTCAGTTGTACCAGTGAAGCCCACGGAGAGTAAGGAACCGCCGAAGGGCCAAGAGACGTCGGTAGTTCCAGCGAAACCCTCGGTGAGTAAGGAACAACCGAAGGAGCAGCAAGTCGCTGTACCGGCGGGGAAAAGCTTGACTCAACTGCCCCCACCACCAGCAAGAACTCCGATGATCATACCCCAGGTTCGGGCATATACCGTGACATACTTAAGGTCGGAAGGACCTCCGAATAAGGTTACTGCCCAGATTATCGACAAAGTCACGAACGAAGAGATTCCCTCATATCACCCCACTACATCGACGGAAATCAGAAATCAGATCACCAAACAGTCGAGACATGAGGTGCAGGGGGCGCTACTCAGGATCGTGCGCGAGGAAGATCGTGCAGATCCACGAATCCTCATTCAGACGTTAAGACAACTGATCACGCCAATAGCCGTGAAAGAGAAAGCTTGGATCTGTATACGAGTGGGAACACACGACGACCACTTTGCGTACATGTACGCAACTGACGGAGAGATGTTAGCAGTTGAGCGACATCGATTGAAAGAGGGGGTCGAATCAGATGGTAAAACGAAGCCGAAAGAGGCATACGATACGACCTACCTGTACCAGGACATGACCTGTCGAGTCTTCAAATTGGGACTCCACTGTACGGTCGGATTGCCAATCGTGATGATCGCCGAAATTGTCGCTCCTATATCAGGAGATCCCGTCCCATTTGCGCCTTGGTTCATATCGAAGGAAGAAAAGGAATACGCTAAAATGGAGAACGAAAAAGCGTTGGCGAATCTGCACAACATGTTGCCAGAAGACAAGAAAAAAGATGTTCAAGCCAACAGAAATGGAATTCTGAAGATTATGAGTCATCGAGCCGCCGACGACGGAGCCTACGTCAGAGTGACAGTTACATATACTGATGATGGCCAACTTCGTACGCGAGTCTACACACCGCATTACCAGATGGTCTACGAGATGGAGACTCCGAAGAAGCATCTTAAGGCAGCGGCCAAAATCCATGAAATTTATGTCCAATCCAAACAGGCTGAAGAGGAAAGCCTTGCCGGTGAAGATGAAGGTGATGAACAGATGGAAGCCGAAGATGATCCATCAGGTGAAAATGCTCTCCATGCTGAAGATGAACCCATCGATGAGAACAACCCCAGACGATCAATGCAACGAGCGATCGCGATCATGATGGGAGCAGATCACAAGACATGCAACGATGTGAATTGTGATCGATGTCACCCACCTGCAGAATCTGAAGAGGAAGAAGATGACGATGAGGAGGATAGGGTTCAGGAAGAATCAGAAGACGATGATCCAGCGCCAAGATCGCCCAAAGACGAATCCAAATCCAAATCGTCTAAAGAGGAGTCGAAACCAAGCTCATCTAAAACTGATACAAAGTCAAAGAAATCGGAGACATCAGACAAAGGGACTGATAAACCCGGAAAGACGGGAACGGAAAAGTCCAAAGGGAAATCTCAGAAAGATCAGAAACACAAAGGGGGAAAAAGGAAGGACCAATCCCCATCCGACGACAAAGAGATGAGCGAGGAATCAGAGGACGATGACGAAGTCCTCGAAATTGATGAGAGCTTGAAATCGTCGACGACCACAACGAAAAAGGGTGTTATACAATCAGCAACCTCGCCGGAAGAAAAACCGAAATCGATCGCAATAAAAAGAGCGATTAATATGGGACAGATTATGGCAGCGTCGACTCAAAAGGAACGTCGAGAGAAAGTTCAGAAGGAAAAAGGGAAACGCGAAACATCCCGCGAGTCGACAGCATCAGAGGCAAGTCGTCCAAGTACATCGACGGTCGCTTCGAAGTCGAAACCCAACATTTCGGTTCGGGCTACACGAAGTCAGACGGGGGAGAGCCGAAGGTGGCACCCAATAGCTTGGAAGCGACGTTGGAAAGACAGAAACAGGCAGCGTTGGAAAAGAAGAAGAAAAGCGCGAAGAAAAAGAGCGCTAAGAAGAAGTCAAAACCTGCAGCAGTTCGACGCATCGATGAAGTCGGATTAGCACAATACACCAGGAGACAGGGCAATAGCGATTTGGAATATTCGGAACCAGAAGATGAAGAACCTTTTCCTGACTTCGAGGAATTAGAGGATGATAACGATACCTTGACAGAGAACGATCTGATTGAGGCTACAAATTTCGCTATGGCTACATTTCGCACGCGAGGTGATACCTCGGTGACAGTAAGGTTCCAGATCCGCGTTAAAGAATGGTTGAACAAACGGAATCGACGTTTGACTCCATCGAAGTTGGATACGATCATCGACTACGCCTTGAATTCGGGTAGGATGATCAAGAAACATCTCGATTGGTGTTGCAAGTCGAAGCTGATTAGAACTAATGGAATCGACAAAAAGTTATTCGAAAAGTCCGCTGATAGGAGACGACAGATCGAATCGGCCATTGCAGGTCTGCGAAGTCCTGTAGGTTCTACTCGACACCGTATTAGCCAATATATGAATGGATTATGGCAAGGCGGAATGGGTAGGATCGCTGAGATCGAAGCGGGAAACGAGACGATGTTGACACAGATGCTTCAAGAGGGTAAACTCCTTACTACTAATGCTTATGAAGGATCTCCGATCAGGTACACCATGTTGGGGTTCATACCGGAGGAACTGCACGATTACTGTAATTTCTCCGACAAAGAAGTGATGGAAAAACTACCAATTCCTCAGCGAAATGATCCGGAAACTCCCATGTTGAATGTGATCCTACAGAAAGGAGATCAGAAACGAGCTGCCAGAAAAAAGATAGAGGCAGATAAATTGAAACAATCGTTAACACCGAAGGACATCATGGAATTCGATTATGAATCGGATAACGAACCAAACAACATGCACCTTCGACGTCGGGACAACAGTCACATGGTGAGAAAACGAAGGCCGTAACTCCCATGGATAAGCTGACAGCACAAACCGAAGCGGAATTAGAAGAAATGCGCCGTCGTCGACAACAGGCATCGCTGTTGCCACCATCGAAACAGGCTAAGACCAGCGGCGGCAAGTCAAAAACCGATCTAACTCCCCAAGAAGAAGGCAAAACTGCTGAGAAAGCATCGAAAGATGATGAGACGGACTCGGCTCCCACCCAGAAAAGCGAACCGAAATCGACCAAGTCATCGTCAAGTTCAATTCCGAAACTTTCGATCGATGGAAAGGAATCTGCGTCAGAAGATCGCGACTATATGCTCGGATTACCATTGGATAATCAGAACCCCGCCTGGTGTGAACTTAAGAACATTTTGGCGAGGCAACCATTTCAAACGATGACCCAAAGAGATCTTAAATCGGTCATATGCGCTAACCGAGTTCTGCGCTTATCCGGTATGAGCTTCGAAAGGATGACTAAAAGAGCCTACAAAGAAGGAAAGTTGGGCTTCTGTTACTCGGATACTAACCGATGGTCATGTTATTTACCACAGTCAATGCTCCCTCCACGACTGAGGATGGAATTGAAGTTCTGGAAAATTGCCATCATCGATGCGGCGATGCCGAGACTTGGTGGATCGATAGGAGTCACATGGGACGATCTATCAAACTTTTTCGCTGTGAATTATGAGTTGGGAACTTACAACATTGAAAGTGATCGGGAGGTGATTAAGATGGCAGCCGAAAGTTTAATCGATGACAAACTGCTGGAAATTAAAAATGGCCGCATCTTTTCAAAATCTGAGGAGCCTACGGATGATACTCCAGAGAAAGAGATCGTGGATTCGGCGAAGATTCCGGCATCTCAAGAAGTTACTTTGGAATCGCAACAGCCGACATCGGCCGAGCCCGCAGCTGGCGATGCTCAAATGAAATCAGCAGAAACTGGAGATGCGGTGTCGGCAACGACTGAAGCAACAGAGTCGGCTGACACATCAGTTCAAGAGTGAATGAGAGATGCGTGATGTGCGGTTAGGAAGGTCCACCGCATATCACAGACGAAAGCGAAAAGTTGAAATAACTGAGATGGAAAACGTCGAAACAGATGGTTGAGATAACTTAGCGAATGTGCTAAACGAGATGAGAAGATGAGATAACCACATCAGTCAGATAGGCGAATGAGCTTGGAACTGATAACATGGAAAGGTCACCATGTAACAGTGTTAAAAACGTCGTCATGAGCTAGGAAGGTCTCAGCTCAGTACGGGAATAGCCTAACATAGGCGTAAAAGCTGATAAGAAGGATCGTGAGATGATCGTGAGATGATATTTTGACATGTCTTAACATTGCAGACTGAAAAAGGAGATGGCGGAAAAAAGTCCGACCAAACCGACTCCTCAAGCGGCGGCACCGGCGGTGAGAAGTCAAGCAGCACCAGCAGCCGCGAATAATCAATCTGGATCTGCAAATGGAAAATCTCAAGTAGTACCATCATCCACACGAAGTCAGGCGGCGCCATCTACAAGTCAGGCAGCACCTGCGCCTCAGAAGAGTCAAGCCACACCGACAGCTACGAAGAGTCAAGCGGCGACTGTGCCCGCGAAGAATCCAGCTGCTCCCACTAACGTTCGAAGTCAACCCGTGCCGGCACCCCCGCGATCCCAACTTGCGACCGCACCTGCCGCGAACTAGCCAAAACCATGGATTGATCCGTTTACGGGCTATAACTCGAAATGTCCGGACTGTATCAGAAACAACAAGGTTGAAAAAGGAGATTACCCTTGCTGGTTCTGCATCTTTAAAGAACCGAATCGAACTCTGGTGGCATATACTGAAGCTATTCGCGGGAATAAAGATGTTTTCCGAGCTATAACATCAGCAGAAGCATGGAAGACAGTTCCACCACGAGAAAAGATGCTGATTGAAGATCGATATCGACAAGCGATCAAGAATGGCGAAATCGGTTGGGATTTTACTTATGAACCTCCTCAAGATGATCTGTGCGATGCCTTTCGCAGAAAGTTCGAAGCAGATCAGGCAAGGATGATGGAGGAGAAACGACTGAAGGATCTGGCAGATGAGATGACAGCCAGCAGGAAACGCGCCGAACAACGGGCAGCCCAGGATTACCGAGAAAGGTCGGTGCAGGGCAAAGCCCCTATTCCTGTGGCTCAATTGAATGCAGCTGAAGCGGAGGTTAGAGTGAAGGCCATTCTCCTCCAGATCGATGAATTAATTAAGGAACCGTCAAAGATCCGCGCAAGCACATTCGAACTCCTCCTACGAGAAAGATGAGGCTGGAAAGAGGCGAACCACTTAAACCTGATACAAAGATGCTCATCGAAAAGATGACCGAGGAGGTTCGAAAGACACATGAAATGGAACGGGATGTTATGAAAGCATTTCAAAGCTTTCGGCGCGATGAAGGTTTCCAACGACCTCGATCGCCAGTGCGAAGGGAACATCAGAGATCACGAGAGTATTCACATGAACGAAATTACGACTCTCGAAATGAAAGGTCAAGGGAACGTTCCCGCGAACGAACTCGTGACTATCATAACGAAAGAGATAATAGATCACGTTCGCGCGATCACGATTACCGTGGCGGCAGATCATGGGTGCGACACGGAGATCAAGTAATTGAGACCAGCGCACATCGTCGCCATGTACCAGCTGACCGACGACGAGATGAACCTCGTCAAGATGAAATGCGTCGAGATGAACCTCGTCAACAGATACCGATGGGAGTTGGTTTTTGCCACCCAAAAGTCAGAGGCTTCACACCGGAACGACGAGAAGGAACCTTAGCGGGACCTGCCCGAAGTCGCAGCCCATACGATAAGGGATGGCAGGATGATATGAACCACTTTGCTGACTTCGAGATCAACCAGCCTAAGAGAACTTCAAGTGGAGAACGAGACGATACTCCACCGAAACATATGAAAGTGAAGTCAGTGGTTCACATGGTAGAGCCATTAGTAGTAACGATGGATGAAGATGAGCCGATGGAATTGTCATCTGAGAGCATCGTCCATAAAAGAAATGTGGTATTGGACCGCGATCTTGAACCATCGACATCGTCGCGACGTGAGCAGGAAGGCCCTCACGAATCGCAGAAGGAACCGGAAAACCGATATCAACCCGAACGCCAACGTCAACAGGAACAACCTGATCGACGACGCGAAGATGGTCACCGGAGAGATCACTCTCGGTTTGATAATTCACGACGAAGATTAATCAGCAAGATGTACGATATGGATGACATCGAAACCCAAAGGGCGGAAATCTGTCGCTACTTCGGATTGGAAATTGAATCGGAGCAATCAGTGATGATACACGCGCAGCTCCATAACCATACGGGATTCTAATTATGAAACGGATCTCAGAGAGAGTAACCTCGGTCGCCTGGAGATCACCACCGAATCTGCGATGGTGTGTTACACACCAATCCGACAATGTGGCTTACCGAGTCTCCTCGACTTGAGCCTATGGGAAGTCCCATTGGATACAATCGACAACACGGGACTTACACAGTTCCGCTACCAAGAAATTAAGGAGCGAAGTTTATATGTGGCACAATTTGTGCTACGTAACGTGAATCCGGCATTCAAGGTTCTTGCGGCACGAGCAGCCATTGGACTGACGGTTGACCCTACCGACTACAAATCGCGGGTTTTCGGTCAGAAGGTCTTCGCTGCGAGATTGGGCCATTTTCCGACACAGAATCAGTTGTTTTCGGACTTTACGAAGGGGAAAGTTCCGTCTGTGTACCGGGAAAAGGTTGCTAAATTAGGAATGCCGTCGAGACATCAGGAGATCGCACGTAAAGCGAACGACGGATTGGCGATCTGCAAGAAGCGATTTGATGACTGCAACCTTCACGAGATACATGACTCACAGTATCAGGAGCGGCTCAATCGTATTCGAGATACTATGGATACGCCGTATATCGAACCGCAAGATCGAGTTCATGAATACATTAAAGATCACCTGGAATGGAAGGGACCGAAAAAACCGACCACTTCCAGTGTTCCGAATACACCGGGCAGACGAGCTCGAAACCAGAACATCCGGAATCAGTATGAGGATGCCAGACAGCGACTAGCGGAAGACCCTCAGAATCGTAACCTGCAGCGTGAAGAGAATGACGCACGACATCGTTTGGACGCGATTAAACGTTCGCGACAAGGAAAAGTTCGTGGTCCACGACACATTGTCTTACGAGTTCAAGCGGAAGAAGACGTCCCGGCTGGATCAGCTGCACCAGTTGATCGGACTTCTGACAGAAATCAGCCGGGCCCAACTCGAAAACGTCCACCGCGAGACAGGGACGATGGAGATGGGTCGAATGAGATGATATGATAAGAGTTGCTACGGCTTATGTCGGCATCCCTATCAATCGACTCATCTTAGTTAAGAGTAGCTACGGTACATTTGGCCGGCTCTCTAAAATAAGGTTGAAGAGATGGATTGTGCGACGAGATGAATTTTACCAGGGAGGCAAGCTGAGATGAGCTTGGGAGCCGAAAAATGGCTGAGTTCCTCCATGACATATGCTGAATTAACCTTACCAGATGATGTCGCACATCCATGATCAGAAGGATGATCTTACTAGGGAGGAAGCGAACTTCGCTTGTCTACATGATGTCCCTCCATGACTTAACCGGATCTCATTATAAAAGTCGTACAATTGATACGCATCTATTCCAAAGCTGAAGCAGTATTCCTAAGACGTACATTCGATACGCACCTTATTCCTACAAGCGGATGTGATGAAAGTCGCACAAAGCTGCGCAACATGCTCAAGATGGAGCGGAATGGGCCAAAGAGATGCGGAAAAGCGGTGGACAGGATACCTGTGACCTATGCAAGTCGAGTGGAGGATCCTAGTCTACATGTTCATTTAACCACTTTTGTTGATCTGTTTTAACTGTTGATCTGTTTAAATGGAATAGTATTTTTATACAGATCTCTTTATTCACATTGTGCATTTGGAATTATGTGATAAGAAGGATTAAGAGAATTTGATGTTTTTTTTTACGAGCGCCCGCACAGACCACCGACCGGAACGAGACGGAATGGACTTAGCCTCGGCGGAGCTCGGCCTCCCACCCAGAGGCATGTGAGGCGATGGCTCCCCTGCGTCCACCTTAGTGACGCTACTGGAGTTGGGGGAGTGCTTCGTTGCACTACGCACTGGGGATTCCCCATGGAATTACCGTCCGTGGCGTGTCTCTTTTCTGATTGGCTGACGGCTGCTGTTCACTGTGTTCACTATGCGCCGTGCAGTTTGTATGCGAGATATTGGGTAGACGTTATGCTCACTGAGCTCATTGAACGTCAGTGTGTTTTGATGATCGATTGAAGCCACTAATAAACTGTATAACGTAGACTGGATATCGTGCGTTGTGCATTTCATCCCAAGTGAGTCACGTTCTACATTACACGGAGTCCTGTCAGTCTGGGCTTCCGTCCTGGACTCTTTCACAGTCCACGGTGATACATCTTTTTCATTTAAAATCATATTATGGCGTCGCACTAGCGACACTAAGAATTTTGCTTCAGGACTAAAATGTAGTAGAGACGTCTTTTTAGCGCATAATGCGTAAATTAGTACTTGTACTTTTGTTTGTCGACCAGGCGGATGGAAATATGGGATGTGTTCGGGTTAGCAATAAATCTTTTAGTGCGAACCAATTAGCCCTTTTCCAGTTTTTTGTCCTATTGCCTGCATAATGCTGATCTAGCATCATGCTAAGAAGCCCGGCAATAAATTGTTAAGCGTTCTTGGCAATTGCAGAGAGCCACAGTCAAGCCAAATCAATCTGGCCGATTTCGGATGTTGTACTTTATGGAGCCGGACGAAACCCGCATCCAGCAGTTGCCCAGCGAGATCCTGTCCCAAGTACTGCAGAATCTGGACTCCCTCCACCGTTGCGACATGCGTACCGTCTGCCGCGCGTGGAGCTATATCCTAACCACGTTGGATATCAGCACACAGTTGTACTTGGTTTACCACGGCCGGTTCCTCTTAGACGACTCCATGCCCGACGTCTACCGGAACGCAGCCTGTGCCAGTCAGCTCTGGGGCCGAACCATCGTGCTGACGGGTCGCCGGTGCCCGGTCCCGTACCGGAATCCAGTTAGCGTGACCATTTCTTTTTGAAGTTCTACAGCAATCCAGAATCGAGGCACTACCTTCGGCAGAAGCTTGCGCTTGTATCCGTTCTGTTTTAGTTGCGAATATGAAGTTATGTCGAGTATTGTATAAAACTTAAATTCTTGATAAATGTTTCTTAGTTTTAAAAGGTACACCTGGATTTTTAACGTCAGCAAAACAATTCAACGACATGAGTGTGTGAAGTACGGTCCTTCCATTTGGGACAGATTCATTTGAATGTGCTTTTGTGAACGCTCGCCTGTACATTGACAATCCCAGTACTGACAAAACACGAAAAAACCCGGCGCCGTACGAACGGCAGTCACAGTAAGAAAAAAAAAGACACATAGGCTGACATAGCAATAACAGAACAATTCCCAAGAGATCATAGGAATTTTTTTCAGAAACTGAGAAAATATTCAGGAGAATAATTTCTCCTCCTTCTTGCGCTTGGTCAGCACCGTGCCCGGCTTGTGCTGCGCATCGGGGTGGCGGTCCAGTTCGGGCGGGCAGTGCGAGACGGGGCTGTTCTTCAGCACTTGCCGCAGATCGAAGAATAAATGACTGTCCTCCTTCGTCAGAAACGAGATGGCAATTATTTTCACAATTAACAGAAATTTTATTAAAACAAATTCACATTCACAATTTCAGACATTTTGCATTTCGCACCTGGAATCAAATCATTTCATAATTCAAACCGCACTTCATGCATGTCATTTGTTTTAAAAAAAAACTGCTATATTTCTAGGTGGAGACTGGAGAGCTAGGTCAAATTTAATGCCGGTTTATGAAAATTCAATGAATTAATTGCTGAATAATAATAATATAAATACCTAAAATTTATTTTAGCAAATTTTTCTGCTTAAAACGGAAAAATTTGGGAAATAAATTTTAAAATACTGTATTTATTTTTTTCAACTTAAATTTTACTGTGCTTCAGATCATGCCAAAATCAAACCAGGCCTCCAGCATCTGCAAGTTTTCAATCAATTACGAGTACAATTTTTACGATCTATTATTTCAATATTTTTCCAGTGAAAATTAATCAACCAAAATGCCGGTCATTTTAAATTAAATTTCAAATGACCAATATATTTATAGATAAAACCTTTTAATAAAATTATACTTTACTGGATTAACCGATTGGAAATGGCGGCACAACGATTTCGTTTATTTTCTTCCGTTATTAGAGAAGTCAATAGTCGGGAAACCAATCTAAAACCTGTTTTTAAAATAGCAAAAAATGTGTGTTTTCTTATGAATAATCGGAAAGCAATGAATTTCAGCCACAGTCTTGCCTTTTATTGCCGGCGCGACCGGTGCGGCCGATGCGGTGCGTGTAGTCCTCGATGCTCTTGGTCATGTCGTAGTTAATCACCAAGGACACATCCTGGATGTCGATGCCGCGTCCCGCCACGTCCGTCGCCACCAGGATGTCCTTGCTCCCGTTCTTCAGCGAGGCCAAGGCGAACTCGCGCTGCTCTTGCCCTTTCCCTGTATTACACACCAACAGCTATAATAAATCAAGCAGACAAATAAAGTAAACCGCAACAAATGAATGGCAATGTTTCAGGAAATATTTTGCGGTCAATTTAAAGAATTATAGATAAACAATTATACGTGTTGGAAGCATAATTTAAAGAAGCACTTCAATGTTTTCCCAAAGAAATTAACAAATTTTAAATATTTTTATAATACGGAAAAATATTTAGTTAATTACACAGCAAGAATTTAATGTGCAGTAATAAGAAAGTCGATTCAAAACTGACCTAAATCAAGACCAAATTCAATTTAAACTTCATGTACAAGACACGATCGTACTCCAAATTTATTACGTAAATAATAATTTTAAATCCAAAAATTAATACGTAAATTTAAAAATTCATCAAGTAACTTCAAAATTTATTATGTAATTAATTGCGTAATTTTACTAATTTATTCAAAATTTATTACGTAAATAATAATTTTAACCAAATATTAATCAAAATTACGATTTGCGAAATAAATTTACCATAATTGATTAAGCAAGTTTAATTATTTATTCAATTTTGTAAGTCAACAGGTAACTGTAAAATAAATCTCTGACGCATACTGACCGCCGTGCAGGGTGGTAGCCGAGTAATTGCGCTTCTCCAGACCTTTGGCCAGCACATCGGCACCCTTCTTCTGGTTGACAAAGATGATAATCGGCGGCTCGAATCCCCCTCCATCCAGCACCTGCAGTCAATTCGTCGTTTAATCATATTTTCAAATGTCAACTATAGATCCCCATTATTATTTCTCCCTGATTACCCTAACTGCTGTAATTCAGTCTTTTATTAAAATTCCCAATTAATAACAACAATCATAATAATGAGAGTTTTTCCAATTTACCTGCATGATTTTCTTCCTATTTAACTGTGTCTTTGATATAGTTTTTAATAACTTATAATTATTATTATTTCTTTCAATTTGTCCGCAGTAGTTTAGTCTTTTATTAATAATTCAATTAATTTTATTACAATAATTACCAGTATTTCTCCCCATTTACCTGCAGCAGTTTGGCCCTGTATTAATAATTTAATATTTTTAAATTACTAATAATTATTAAAACTTCTCCTTGCCTGAATAATTTGGTCGTTTATTAATATACTAAAATTACTAATAATAGATCTAGATATTTCTCCTTCTTTACCTGCAGTAATTTGGTCTTCTTCTCCTGCTCGGAGCACATGTACACTAGCTGCTCCACGCGGTCCACCGGCTTCCCCACGGTCCCGATGTTAACGATGACGGGACGGCGCAGATAGGTCCGGGCCAGCCGCTCCACGGCCGGCGGCATGGTGGCCGTGAACATGACGGTCTGCCGGTATTTGCACTGACTGCGCAGATTCCGGATCAGCAGCGCCTCGTCCTCGGCCTCGTCCGTGTCCGGCTTCTGATTGCTCACCGGCATGTGCTCCAGGATCTTCTGCACATCGCCCTCGAAGCCCATATCGATCATGCGGTCCGCTCTGATCAAATTACAAACAGCCTGAGAAATTTTTATTATTTATTCAATTATTTTATATGGATTTATTTTCCAAGATTTTCTTAAGCTGTTACTATTTATTAATTCAGTTATTTTGTAGAATTTTTACGGATTCATTTTCTAGGATTTCTTATTCTTTAACTATTTAATTCAATTATTATAGTAGAATTTTTACGGATTTATTTTCTAGGATTTTCTTATTCTTTTGCTGTTTATTAATTCAATTATTTTTGTCGAATTTTTATGGATTTATTTTCCAGGATTTTCTTATTTTCTACTATTTAACTTTTAATACACAACATTTTATTTTTACATAATATCACCATTTTATTTTTTTTTAATGACGGTTGTTTCAGTTTGTAACACGTTATCTTTTTTCATGTTACTGTGTAGTTTATTGGATTTTATTTTTTAATATTCCTGTATTAATCCTGTTTTATAATGTTTCGTTTTACTTTAATTCACACGTCGCCCGCGAAGTCCATGTCGAACGTGGTCTGCTGTGATCAATTAATAACAACCTTGTATTTTTATAATTATTATTCGACATTATAAGAATACTAAGAAATTATTTTAGACGACGTTAGGTATCATTTTATTCTTATACTTTTCTCAGGTTATTTCATGTTAATTTATTTTCAGTAACAACATGAAATTTTCGTTATTGCGATTTTTAAAATTTTCTTACAAATCGTTCTATTAAGTAAATAATATTTTTCTTTTTACAAAGTAACCGGGTTTGCAATTTAAGCAGTTCTGGACCAAATTTAATGCAATTCAATCAAGAATTAAATTGAGGAAAAAATGAATTTTTAAAACATTTCTCCCAAGAAAAATTTTCTGATAAAACAGAAAAAAAGAAATGATAGCTAGTGCATGTACCGATGTTCTTAATTGAACTGTTAACAGTACGTACTCGTCCAGGACGACGTAGGAGCGATGGTTGAGCACCAGATAGCGGTTCTCCAGGACGTCCAGCAGACGACCCGGCGTGGCGATGACGATCTCGCAGCCCTGACGCAGCTTCAGGCCCTGATCCTCACGCGACAAACCTGCGGTATTAACAATCACATTACTTACATTACAGAAACTTCCCCGGCATCGCAGCGCTGCACGCTAAAATTTCCCACAGACACACGACATACACAATCCTATTTCACCGCTTCAAGTACTAATAATAATAATAATATGGGAAGTATTTTCTCACCGGGCCAAATTTGATTCTAGGCCGGACTGGTAAGATTTTCATGAGAAAACATCTGTACTGCACTAATTCAATCGGCATTCAAGATGTTCAAATTTCACCATTTTAAAATTATTCCAATAATTTTCTTGAAAAAAAAATTTTGGTTCACAAGAATCACAACGTTACAAATGCTCAAAGCCCGGTTTAATCTTGAACTAATTTGACCTGGAGCCGGCAATGTAAAGCATATGAAACTGTGATTTAAATTTCTAGAAATACTATTCTGGTTTTTCTGAAATTTCTAAAAGTGATTTAACTTATTCCTAATAATTTATTCTTAATAGCTTATGTTTCTAATTTTTAATCTCGAAAAATACGAACATTTCCAACTTTCTAATTTCATATTTCCAAGAACATTTCCCGCGTATGAACCAGTGTGAACGACTACTACCGACCGCCGATGACGGCGACGGTGCGGACGTCCAGGAGCGTGCCGAACTTGATGGTCTCCTCCTCGATCTGCTGGGCCAATTCGCGCGTGGGCGCCATAATGATGGCGTAGGGACCCTGGTCGATGTCCTCGTAGTCATGGCGCTCCCTCTTGGGCAGGGAGGTGATCCACGTCAGCAGCGGAATCAAAAACGCCGCCGTCTTCCCGCTGCCCGTCTCCGCCACGCCGATAATGTCCCGGTTCTGCAGGCCCACCGGGATGGCCTGCCGCTGGATCGGGGTGGGCGAGGCGTAGCCCACTTCCTTAATCACTTTTTGGATTTCCTATGAAATATGCCCAATTAATTTCTGTGCAATCAAATCCAGTAGGCGTTTTCCGGAAAACTAATCCTAATTTCCACTACCACCTTATTATTATAAACTGGCTTTTTACCCACAACAAAATTATTTGCAATTATTTAAAGAACAAACTAGTTAATAATAAATTTAATTTTTCGAAGAAAGCTATTAAAAATTAATTTTTCCAGCAGATTTATACCACCACATTCTCCTAAACAGTTATCCCAAATTATTAATATTCTGTCTATTCAAAGTGTTCCACCAAATCTGTTTAAAAAAATTATTTTAATTAATCTTCCGGGAAATAATTTCATTGTTATTAAATTTCTGCCAAATTAAAAAAACAGACTCACAAAATAAAACAGAAAATATACTGTAGCTGGCAAAAATTCGCCACTGGAATTCAAAACATATAAGAAGTGAAAACGTACAATTTCACAGACCGAATTGAAATTGTTACGTTATAAACTCCACTAGCGTTATGTGCTGCCCCAGGCAGTGTACGTAGCTAAGTCTAACGCAGAAATCCCGATGTGGATTTTGAGGCTTTATTTACGAAACACAATTCAAGTGACTGCTAGATGACTTCCAGTGGACTAAACCAGAGTGGACCATCTAGCATTAGCAAGCTTGGCGCTTATATAGCCACATTTGAGTAAACATCCTCATTAAGAAACTTCTGGAAACTTTCAAAGCCTTGGATTACTCAATAACAACATTAAAACGATATAACAAGAGATACAGAGAAGACTGGAAATCTGTCAATTCCCCGGTTCTACGGCAAGCAATTTTTTGACGTGCTTTAGACATCGTCTGAGCACAACACGCCGTCTTTAGAACGGCATGTTTCAGTATACTTATGGAGCCCCTTTTTATGTACATTTTCACGTCTAAAATACTTGGTCTTCGGAACTATATTGTGGCTTTTTTAAACTCAAAAAACACCCATCCAAAGGACATCTTTTGGATGAAGAATACATGGGTGCTTTTTTCTCGAATAGAACCGGGTTCAGGCCTTATCAACTTATGCCCAAATATAGAACTAAATGAAATTCTCTCAGTTCTCTTTGCGGCTAACGATCTTGTTTACGCCAGCCTGTATCTTAAAATAGCTCACACGGGGCTGTGTGGCTGGTAACAAAATTTCTCCATAAAATTATTAAAGGTGACTACTCCGTACACAACCTTTTGCACTACCTTTCATACCGTGCACAATGTTTACGTGAACCACCTTTTACTCGGTGCACTACCACACTTTTAATTAAATATCCATAAAATACATTAATAATATTACTTCAGAAAAGCAGAAATCGATGCGAAGAACACCGGCACACGGGCGCCTAGAATTATTTATAACTGCCGACGATGATTTGAATTATGCAGCAATAACAGCTGTTCACGAAAAAACGGCAGTTCGCGATCGGGAAGTAAATTTACTGTGAAAACATTTTCGAAATAATAGGTAGTGCACACAGATGAAGGTAGCGCCGATTGGTTGCGTACGGAGTCAAAGTCAGCGCTCAAAATTAGTCAAAAAGATAGTATATCGTAACCGTAAGAAAGGTAGCGCAAAACGTACGGAGTAAAAGTAATGGAAGGGTGTGTAGGGAGTGGTCACCTTTATTACATGAGGCCCGATGCGACGTGAACGCGGAGCGAAACCAGTCTGACACAAAGCCACTGCACTACGTTACTTGGCTATTAGCATTTCCGAGCATACTTTCCTAATTTCCCTAATTTCTCAAAAAATTTATCTTTTCCTTAAAATTTCTTCCCTGTTTGTTTTCTTTTCTGTTTTTTTTCTAAGCGGAATTTATAGCATCGGGTGGGGCAAAGCAAACAGGGTCCGATAACCCAGACGATCTCTCGAGTAATTAACAATAATTTTCAATAAAAACTTCTAAAGAAAAAACCTATTTTTTACCCACCTGTTTTTCAACCTACCTATTTTTTTTAAACCTACCTATTTTTTTCAAAATTATCACTGACTGTATTATTATGAATTTATTAAACTTTTTATATCTTTTTAGCGATGTATGTATATCCACTGACCGGCGGGACGTTGGCCTCCTCCCAGGAGCGGATGGGGTTGGGCACGCGGCCGTTCTTGACGATGATGTTGAAGTCCTCGCGGAAGATGCGCCAATCTCTCTCGTTCATCTCGTCCGGACCCTTCTCCGACCAGTGCCGGTCGTCGAAGCGCTGCTTGGCCTCGCGCTGCCGGATGTTGGCCTCGTGCACCTGGGCCTGCGCCTTCTCCTCGTGGTTGCGCCGGTGCTCGATCAGATCCTGCTCCGGCAATTAAAAAAAGGAATAAGAAAACGGATAAGCAATTTCCAGTTACAGATGCAAAATAATAACTACAAAATGTTCGTAATGGTTATTAAAACATTCTCAATGAAGGCAGTTGTACTTTATTAACTATTTATCAATTATCGTGCGCCAGCATTAATCAAATAAATAGATAAGAACTATCCGCTGTCAATTACAAATAATGAAAAAATAATATCAAATAAAATGTCCAATATGTTATCAAAATATTCTTAGAAATGCCGACGTACTACTAATTTTACTATAAACTGCAAAAACGGAAAAAATTTAATTATTAATACATTATAAGAATAATTCCGATCAATAATGTCAAAAATAATGATCACCGGATATAAATCAACACGTTTTAAAACCGAAAAAGTGAAATAATAAATTCTGGATTTGTTAATTAAAACGATGCAGCTAAAATTGTAAGTAGACAACCGAAAGACATCAACAAACGAACGTACTGCGAGCATCACTAAAAATAGAAAAAAATTTTGAGTTACAAATAATTTTGATAAAAACGATAATATTATTAAGAAACTGAGTATAATGACAATGAATCAGTGATCAATCGTAAATTCGGCGCGCACCTGGTAGAATTTGGCGTTCTTCTTCTGGCTCTTGATGTCGATGCCGCCGATGTGGCTGCGGCCGAAAAACTGCACCTGGTGCTTGGCTTTGTAGATGGGATTGGAGTCCAGCGAGGTGTCCTCGCCGGCGTCCCAGTCGAAGACGAATTTGCGCTCGTTCAGACGGCGCTGACGCCCGCCGTCGCTGCGTCGCACCCAGATACCTGACAATCAAATTACAGGAGTTATTGTAATATTCCACACGATTTTTTCATCTAATTTCCATATTTTGAGTGTTTTCCGACAATTCAAAGACGGAAACAAATAACATACATTAGTATAAAAAAAACGCAGTCACTGCACAATAAATCTCTGTCCAGGATGGCCGGTTTTTCCATCAATATTTGTATCGAATTCTTCCTGATTTTCAGCAGAAGTTACAAATACCCGGCAACGTTCAAAAGCTAATTTTTAAAAAAAGAAATGAGCTTCTTAGAATAATCTACAAGCACAAAACTATCTATTATTATAAAGAAAACCAATAAAAACAAATAAACAAATAAAAAAATCAAATAAAAAGCGAAAATACAGATAAAGAAAACGAAACCCGATAAGTAAACCGGAAAAAAACACATACACCGATTGAAAAAGATTAAGTAACTAAATAAATCGGAAATACAAAAGGCAAATAAATCCAGCGAAGAAAAATAAATGGAACGGATTAGAAAAGTCAAAAAATCATGTACAGAAACCGCACATGATAAATGCATAAATCGAACGAAAAAAATTAAACGGCAAAGGCTGAACCTACCAAATCGAAAAAATTAAATCATTATACGAGGCAAGAATTGCGTAAGAAGTGAAGAAGAATAAAAAACAACACCACTTTCTTCCCATAGTCAGCAGGTAAGCAACGAAATAGACGCAAAGAATAAAAACATTTTATAATACATTATTAAATTACACTAATTATTCCTGAATAAAATACATTAATCAGAAAATGTATTAATAAAAAGCCGCTACAACTCCGCATGAGAAACCCGGCGCCCATACCTCTTTGATGGCTTGTTCCTCCTTATCCGCGTCCTTCTCCGCGTCGCCTTCCGCTCCGACGTCCCGCCGCTCCGGATCGGAGTCGTCCGTCTCGCTGAAGACCTCCTCGCGGCGCTCCCGTCGCTCCCGTTCACGACGTCGGCGTTCCCGTTCGCGGCTGTTGGAGCGCGAGCGCAAACGCCGCTGACCGCGTTCCCGCTCGCAACTGCCGCCGCGGCGCCCTGTGCGGCGGGCATCTTGCTCGAACTGCTCGCGCTTCTTCCGCTCCTCATCCAGGCGGGCACGCATCGCGTTGGCCTGAAACGATGCACCATAAATCTAAACTGAATTCATAATTTAAATTCATAATAAATTAAAAAATTATAATATCCGTATCCGATAATCCGGATTGTAAGTTTGTAACCAATCCGGATTATTTACATAATACCGTCGGATCGTTAGTTGTTTGTTTCGTATCCGGCGGTATCCAATCGTTTATTTATTTATTTATTTATGTATTTATGTATTTATGTATTTATGTATTTATGTATTTATTTATTTATTCATTTATTTACCCGTTTCTGGATAATAAACTGTCAGATTTCCAATTAAATATACATTACAATTTTGCGTTGGGTTTAGTTTTACTTGCAAAAATTTCGATAAAAACCGGCTGAAATAAAACGAAACTATAAATCAAGAATACACAATACAAACACTGTACAGAATACCCGTAGATCAGTGGTCTAATGGCGAGCACAAAAGCCACGGCGTCAAATTAATGCCCATACACTACGCCATCATCACATTCGGCAACAAACAACAGCTGCCGATCGGACAGTCGAAAAATAATGTCATCCCATTCCCACCTACTTAATTACACCGTCAGTTCAGCTTAATTCATCTTCCAGCTAATCCACCTCAGAAAACATAATAAATTCATTAAAGAATAATGAAGATTTATTGAGCAATAGCCACTCGAATAATTATAACTGCAAGCGCTGACGCACTACTTACTTCACGGTTAAAATTTAAACATTAAAAAAACAACCAAAATCTCTGTAATACGAATAATTAAAAATAACAATCTCTATTATAGGATAATAAAGAATAATTGATTAACTATTATACATTTAAATTTTAAATAACTAAAAAAGGAAAACAATGAAACACAAACGTTTTTTCCAAAATTAAGCAATAAATAATGTGCTGTTTACATTGATAAAAACGGCAATAAAATTCAGAGAGAATTGTAATTAAAATTTATCGTTATCTAATGGTAGATCCAGAATAGATCCACAGACGGAGACAGAAACGGAATCTATCCCGTGGAAGTGAGCAATACGATCTGGATTGCGAACTATTGCGAAATCACAAAACGTCGCACCGTAAACTGCTGACTTTTTAATATTGAAAAGTCTGGAGAACAGAAAATCAATAATGATCGGCGCAGCTCGATCGTAAAGCGTGGAGCCCGTTCAACAGTGTGTAACACTGTGCAGCACGTGCTATGCCGCGCCCACTAACACAACTCAAGCCAATCAGAAGAGACACAACACAGACACGTAATCCTAAGGCGTAGCGCCACAGGCATAGCGCCACTGACGTGAACGCTAGTGATCCCGGTCTCACATGCCTCTGGGGATGCCGAGCTCCTGTGAGGCTGGACACACTCCGAATCCACGAGAAGACGACGGTCGCCGGTGTCTGTGCGTGCTCAAAACATCAAATTCTCTTAATCCATTTTATCACATCAATTCCGTAAAGGCACAATTCCATTTAATACAATGTGAATAAAGAGATCCAACTATAAAAATACTATCAAATCATTAGGAACAGATCAACAGTAACAGATCAACAAAAGTTTTAATCAAATGTAGACTAGGATCCTCCATTTCTGACTCGTAAAGGTCACAGGTCCTGTCCACCGTTTTCCGCACTTTTAATCCATTCCGCTCCGTTGAGCAATCCTGCGCATCCGTAATGCGACTTCATCACAATCCGCTTGAGAATCAGGTGCGTATCAAGTACGACTTATGAATACTGCTTCATCTTTGGAATATGGTGCGTATCATTCGTACGACTTCAAAATGAGATCCAATAAAAGTCATGGAGGGACGTCGATGAAGACAAGCGTAGTTCGCTTCCTCCCTGGTAAAGGTCATCCTTTGTTTAGATGATCCGTTGAGATGTGCGACTCATTTTGGGTTAATGGTCCCAAAGGTCATCCCACTCGTCAAAACTTCCATTAAAGGTCATGGAGGGACTTAGCCAATTTTCTGTGGCTTTCAAGCACTTCTTCGCTTGCCTCCCTGGTAAAATTTGCAGTTTGACCTTTCCGTCGCACATCTTCAGATGGGGCCGGTTAGTTACCGCATTAAGTTCCCCATGAAATTTCCACCTTAAATCTTTTACTCTTGTTCGCCGCTTGTGGCTACGTTATACGAGAAACCGGCTTGGTTACCGTAGGTTTTCTCGTTTCATAGATTTTGTCACTGAATCGCTTAACTAGAGTGCCGGCAGAGTTTACCGTAACAACTCTAATGAGGCCGGCTGGTTGCCGCATTAAGTTAACCTCATCAATATTCCACCTGTTGTCTTTCTCTTTTCGCCGCTTGTGGCCACTTCGTCTTCAAGAGATCCGGCTTGATTACCGTAGTTTCTCTTGTACATTTATAACACTGAATCACATGGAGAGCCGGCTAACTGCCGTAACTACTCCCTTGGGGCCGGCTTTATAGACCGAATCAATTTAAACCCCAATAGATGCTCCATGATTTCTTTATCCTTTCGATTCTGTGCTATAAACGCTGAAAACAACAAGTACACGAACGCGGTTTCAGTAATATGTTACGTGACCTTTATACTTTACCATTGCGCCTAGTTAGGCTATACCGTACTGAACTGAGACTTTCGCATTCAATTCTGATTCTGATGACCATTCGTTACTTTAACGTGATGACCTTTCCCGTGCTATTTTTCAGTTCAATCGTCTCATTCTAACACGGTGACCTTTCACGTTTTTGACGTTTCCACCAGTTCTCCAGCGATAACTAATTAACATTCAACTGTTTCTGATCTGTTCGCCATTATTCAAGTAGAAAGTTCTTCCAGCTTGTTGACAGCCTTGTAACTCAAAAGGTCATGTCGTTCCATTTAATCGACATATATTATCCATTGTCGCATTGGTTATGACCATTCTCCACGCATTTTGTTGAGCTCCGGCAGCATTTTTCATTTCGCTGGTGTACCGCACGTTTCCGGTTTCTGGGGAATGCCGAGTCCGTTGGTTCGTTTCTCATCGATTGTCTATCTCGCTAATGATCCAAACGAAGACTGAGTCGATTTCGGTTCGTCAGTCTTCTCTTTTGCGGCTAAGTCTCGTGACCTTTGGTTTTTCGGTCGTCAGTGGAATCTCCTGACCTTTCGGTTTCTCCGTCGCTGAAGCCTGTTTCAATAGTGTAAACAACGATTTTTGAACCACCTGTCGCGCTTAGTCCGCTTCTGCATCTGCTGCAGCTTTTTCCATGGGAGCATGACCTTTTCTTCCCACCTTCTTTCAGTCTCGTGACCTTTCGGTAGTTTCGTAGACACGGAACTCTCTTGACCTTTAGGTTGCGCCCTTCTCTACGGTTCCAGACGTCTCTTGACCTTTAGGCTGTTCGCCTTTCTGTCAAAATCCGTGACCTTTCACTCGGTCTGCTCTTGACCTTTCACTGACACTTGGTTCATTTGGCATCTAACTTTTAAGTTCATTTGCGCTTGACCTTTGGGTCAATGGTCACTTGACCTTATGGTTTCGGTGATCTGGCTTCACAATCTCGTCTGATGACCTTTCATTTTGCTGATCAAGATCTTTCGTGACCTTTTGGCTGATCTTTTTGGATTTCTGCCGGAGTCTCTCACCCTTTCGATTGACCTTTCTCTTCTTCCGCTTTTGCTTCAATCGACGTGTGCCCTCCATTTGTACTTCAGTCAGAGTCCGATGACCTTTCGACTGGAGGACCTTCCTGTTGACTTTTCATCCATGATGACCTTTCTGGTGTCCATTTCGATGACCTTTTGACCTTTTAACAATTTTGATGACTTTTCGTCAGAGTTTGGTGACCTTTACACTATCAACGAAAACGATAACGATTGGCTGGTGTACTTTGTATGACCTTTACACCTTCCGAACTTCTATTTTTAGTGCCATTGATCCCATTAATCATGTTTATGTGGGTTATTTGTTTTCGCGTCCTTTAGTTATCCGATCAAGAAGTTCTTTCTCGGCTGCGTCCTCAGGTTCGCCTTTCTGGGTCAATAAGTCCGTAGGAGTTGGCTTCTTCTTCTGTTTAACCTTCCGCTCGTTAATTGCTTTCGCTATATCACGGCCCAATTGTTCAGCTTTTGATTTAACCCCTATTTCTTTTCTCTTTTGTATGAGGTCATTCTCATCGCCGGTAGCAGTGCGTGGTTCGAAAAAATCGGGTCACGCTCTGATATCTCAGCGTCCGTTCGCTGTTTCAAAAGGTCATCTTATCTGCGGTAGCAGTGCGTGGTTCGAAAAGGATTGTTGCAAGTCCTTTTGGAGGTACTCTGGTACTTTAGACTCGTTCCTGGTATCTTTTCCAGTGACCTTTCTGCCAAATTACCAGCTTCTGCGTTCAACTTAATTGTGACTGCAGTTTCAAAGTCTTTGTCCTCTTTCCTTTTCCTTCCTCGCTTCTGTTTCGGTTTATCTCCGTTTAACCCATTCGTTTGACCTTCTCCCATTTCGGGTAGCAGAGGTGGTTCGAAAATGGCTTCGTTGTGTGACTGAGTCATTTTCGGACTCCGCTCTGATTCGTCTTCTTTCCGTTAGCTTTCTCCGTTTCGGGTAGCAGAGGTGGTTCGAAAAAAGGTTTTCCGAATCTTTTTGAGTACGCTCTGTTGCCTTTTCTCATCTGGTAATGGAGGTGCCATGGTTTCAACCGGTCGATCGAAACCACCTTCAAGTCTGCTTCCTTCTTCGGGTTCTGCTCAATGACTTCGGCTTCGTTTGGTCGCGGAAACTGAGAATCTTCCACACTTTATCGTATTTCGACTTAAAGTCCGATTGGTTTTTTCCCTTGTTTCGTATCCTTTGGTAGCCGTATCAATACGAAATCTCCCACTTTAAAGTTCGGTCAGACTTCTTCTTGTTGTAAATCTCCGCGTTCTTCTCATAAGCGTCTTTAATATTACACCGTGCCACTTCTTCTGCAAAGGTCAAGTTTCTTCATGGTCTCCACCCATTCGTCTGAGTCCCATAATCATCGGCATATTCGTTTTGTAACCACATCTTCCGGCATTGTCATTTCTCTGCCGTGTAGCATATAGTATGCTGAATATCCCGTTGTGGCGTGTACGACTCTGTTCATCGCTGAAATAACATATGGGAGGTACTTGTTAAACTTTCTTTCGTTTCCCGCTTTCAGGTACTGTGCCAAACCATCCGCGATCGTTTGCATCTGTCTTTCGACTTGACCTTGACCTTCTGGGTGATATGCCGTTCCAAATGTGTGTTTAATCTTAAACACATTGGTGACCTTTGCCAATACTTCTGCTGTAAAGTGTCGTCCGCGATCCGTATGTAGGATGTGCGGTGCTCCGTGTACCAATATCACGTGCTTTACGAACACTTTGGCGAATTCTTTAGCCGTTGCCGTCTTCATTGGTACCGCAATCACGTATTTCGTCAGTTGATCAATGAAAACCGCTATGTACTTATATCCGCGTTTCTTCGTCGGTAGCAAAGGTCCTTTCAAGTCGGCATACACTCGGAAGAACGGATGTCCAACTTTAATTTCTTGTAATTTTCCAGGTGGGCATTTTCTTGGTGTCTTGCGGAACTGACATCCTTGACAAGCGAGTATGTAATTTTCTTCACATCGGTACTCATTCGATCCCAATAATACCGTAATCTTATTGCTGACAATGTCTTTTCAAATCCCAAATGACCCGCTGCTTTCTCATCATGCAATGCGTGGATTATCGCTCTTCGCATTGACAACGGTACGACATA
Source organism: Paramacrobiotus metropolitanus (assembly GCF_019649055.1). Taxonomy (NCBI): domain Eukaryota; kingdom Metazoa; phylum Tardigrada; class Eutardigrada; order Parachela; family Macrobiotidae; genus Paramacrobiotus; species Paramacrobiotus metropolitanus. Next base: position 930,444 of record NW_026570279.1, read on the forward strand.
TGACCTTTCAAGTTTTTTATCCTTATCCTGACTCGGTATAATATGCCGTTCCATACTGGATATGCACTTCAATTTCGATCTTGTTTCCATCTGGTAGATGTTCCAACTCATCTATAATCATGGCCAGATGGGGATCTTTCAACTGTTTGTTTCGCAATTGTAAGTTCGAGTCATCCACTTCTTCTTCGTCACCTTGCAGGTTAACGATGCGGACTGCTGTACTGAGTTCGTTCCAGTCTCTGATGACCTTGCAGCGTGGTAACGGCTTATACCTCTTTTCGTCTGTTTTGGGAATCTCAGCAACTTAATCGGACACTCATTCAATGCTTGTGTAACTTTGTCCGTTTCCCAAAGGTCATCTCTATTCTCCGCTGCTTTATCAAGTTCCGTAACCTTTCCATTCTGCATCTTGGATTCCGCGTCAAGTCCGGTGACCTTTAAGTCGCTAACGGTGGCAACCAACTTTTACACGGTTCACATTAGCTTCGTTTCAGCCGACTCATTCGCCGTAGCTGAAATGACCTTTAAGCGTTTATCTCTGTTCCACCATCTGCAAAACAACTGGCCAATTTCAATAGCTGGTTCCTTCGTGTCAAATTCCTTCTTGTAATCCTCGAAGTTTGGAATCTCATCAAATTCCTCTTCGTGACACGTCGGGCCTTCAATTGGCGCTCTTGATAACGCGTCCGCATTGTCGCAATATTTCCCCGGTTTATATTCAATTTTAAACTGGTGGCCTTGTAGTGCCATTGCCCATCTTGTCAAACGCGGGTTCATTCCAACTTTGTTCGTCTCTGACCTTAGCAGGTTGGTCAGCGCCTGGTGATCTGTCCTTACGGTGAATTCTGCGTAATCAATGTACGGCTTAAATTTCCTGACAGCGAACACAACTGCCAGACATTCCCATTCCGTCACACCGTAATTTTTCTCCGCTCCATGTAGGACGCGACTGGCGTACGCGATCGGATGTCCGTCTTGTGACAATACAGCTCCGATTCATTCTTTACTTGCGTCGCATTCAATGACGGTCGGTTTTGTTGGGTCAAACTTTGCCAGTACTGGACCTTCACATAACAACTGTTTCAAACTGTTGAATTCATCTTCATGTACCTTCGTCCAGTCCTTTTTCACGTGCTTGTCTTGTCTCAGCAACTCATATAAGTGGGAAGTCTTCTGTGCATATCCCATTATGAATTTGCGATAATAGTTCGCCAGTCCAAGGAATGACCTTAGTTGCCTTTCGGTTTGAGGCCGTTTAAATTCTGAGACCGCGGTGACCTTTTCCGGATCCATTCGAATTCCATCTTCGCTTAGTATATGACCCAGAAATCCCATTTGTCTCATTCCAAATTCGCACTTAGTTGGTTTAATCGTGAATCCCGCTTCCACCAGGCTCATTAGGACGTTTCTCAAATTCTGCATGAAAATTTCCCAAGTTTTTCCAGCGAAGATAACGTCATCAATGTACCCGAAAACGCAACCCTTTCTTTTCGCTTTTGAGAGTACTTTGTCCATGCACAACTGGAATGTTGCTGGTCCGTTGCACACTCCGAATGGCATCCTTTTGAATCGATACATTCCATCTTGTGTTACAAAGGTCGTCTTATTGATTGACGCTGGGTCCATTGGTATCTGCCAGAATCCACTTTGTAAATCCATTTTCCGTAATATTTGTTGCCTGCGCATGCATCGAGCAACTCATCCGGATTTGGTAGCGGGTAGTTATTCTTTCTCGTTAGCTTGTAAGCATGATGTAATTGACGCAAAATCTTGTTCCCATTGTTCCGTCGCCGTTTTTCTTTACTGCCAGCATGACTGGGAAACTCACTCGGCGTCTGACGGCTCAATTACATCTTGTGCCAACATTTCTTCGATATGCTTCGTTATAAACTCACGGCCTGTCCAACTCGTTCTGGCCGGGTTACATTTACTGGTTTCGCATCTCCGTATCGATTACGTGAGTGACCCTTTCACATCTCCATACGGTTTCTTTGATGTGGGTAGACTTTCCAGAATTCCCAGAACGCGTTATACACGTCGTTTTTCTGCTCTGGGTAAGGTCAGGTCCCAATTTCAAGTTTTGAATTATCTTTGTAAGTTCAGCTTTCGTTGTATCGTCCACCAGGGTCTTCGAGTACGTTCTTTACTGTCCCTGCGTTGACCTTTTCCATATGTTCATACGGCTCAACGTAGCCAAGAAGCTGATTTTTCTTCACGATCCGGTATTTGCTACTATGATTCATAATAACGATTTCAAAGTATTTTCCTCTGTGGTCCGTCACTCCTGCCAACGGTTGCACTTCAGTTTCCACTTGTGGGACCGGTGTAAACATCAGCTTGTTTTGAGCCGGTGCATATTTTATCTTGACCTTTACACGTGTACAATTTGACGGTTTCAATTTAATTGTTGGTCACTGTAGACTTTGATCACGTCTTTCGACATCCTAGCTTTTCCACTTTTAATCTTCTGACTTTAATATTCTTTTTCTTCATCTACTTCGTCATCTTCATCCAAATCCATTAAATCCTCTTGTTCTGAAAGGTCACTTACACCTGAATCTTCCGAAGTCGTTGAGTTATCGCTTGAACTGTCCACTCGAGTCGAGTTACTGCTCTCATATTCTTGTGCAGTGGCTTGACCTTTGTCAGCCTTTTCAAGTATGAGCGTTCATCAACTCCTTCATCTTCCGATGAAAGGTCACTTTCGTTTTCCGCGAATCGCTAAGTTTTTTCGCTTTAGAATTTTGAGCAGAGGTTTGTCCCCTTCTTTTGCCTTTCGCCCGTTTCGTGCGGCGACTCTTGGGTGACTCTTACACCGAATTCTCGTTGGTGACCTTTCTGATTGATCGGAGTTTGACCTTTCTTCGTCCGATTTTGACTTTTCCAGTTCATTTTATTTCTTCGGGACCGGCGGACATTCCTCACCGTTATCGAGTGACCTTTCCGTTTTTGCCTCAGTTGTTGGGTTTTGCTGTTCGATATCCTTTCAACTTCCTCTTTAAACCTTTTCCACATTTCACCTCTGTCCGTTAACATCTGCGCAATATCGAAAGCCGACTTTGAACTTTCTTCTGTTCTATCTGATTGTCCTTCGGCTATCTCTTGAACTGGTTCCTCTTTCTCTGCTTCGACAGTCCCTTTATTGGCTTCATCCTGTTGAACTGTTTGTAACCTTTAGGTCGTTTAGGACCAACGAAAATGCAGTTTGTCAGTTCTTCGGTGACCCATTCATCATTCGGAATCGTTTCATACATGCACCACGTATCACCACCTCGTTCGGGTAGTCCACTCCATCTGGATCTGGTGCAAAGGTCACCTTTTCTTTTGCATTAATCCCGGTAACCTTCTTTCCGGGTTACCTGTAGTTCTCGCATTTCTTTTACGTCGAATTTGGGATTTCTTCCTCGAATTTCTTCCAGTATTTCGAATGCTTTTTCGTTTCCTCTTTTAAAGCGTTGTAGTACACTTCAAGTGATTCGTAGACGGTACCAAGTCCTGCCGGGAAGATGATCGTTCTCCCTTCACCTTTATACATGTGGTTCACACGGAAGTCCCAGAAAAGGTCAACTCTCGCTTCTTCCCACATTTCTCCTTCTTCGGTCATCTCTTCTATCTCTCGTTCAAATCTCCCTGTTGCTACCGGATCGAGAGGATCTTGGATTCCTTTCTCCACACGTTGCAACCAATGGTTTAGCCATCTGCCTCTTCCGATTATAAAACTTTCCACGCATGACAACCACGTTCGATATCTATTCCAATGATACCGTTCGATGTGGTTTCCACATTTCGTTTGTCCGCATGATGCTTTTCACTTCCTTTTGGGCATGACCTTGAAGGTCTGCTAATGCGGCATTACATCTTGGCCATTCTGAAAGGTCATCTTGGGAGGCATTTTCACAACATTCCGCGCATTCCCATTGTGGTTGCACTCTGCACGGATCCTCAAAGTAACCGTGGTGACAACTCCCGGCTCGTTCTTCTGGAGTTAATGTCCTTGACTCGCTTGAGGTTTGCTGTTCTGTACTGTATCTTCCTCACATTCGATTGGAGTCACGCTTTTATCCTCAGAGGGTATCATGACCTCTGATTCTTTTGTTTTTCGGTGACCTTTCAACTGTTCGAGTGCCCTGTCGCGGATTTCACTTGTAAACATCTGTTCCTCTTCAGTTATTCGTTTCAAAACTCGTAACCTTTCGCTCTTTTATCCTTCCCACTTTAGCTGTCTTTATTTCCAGTGCCTCTGGTACTGGGATAGCTTTTCAACACCTTTTCTGTGTCTCCTTGTTTATCTGCGATCATACTTCTCCCGTCCGGGAGAAATATGATCGCCTCATCGGTATCTGGCGCAAGCGGTTCTTTTTCTTTTCGTTAACTTCTTTGACCTTTCCACTTAATTTTCTTCTCCGGTGCCTCGGTACCGATTATCCGTTGCCAATCTCGTTCGGTTGCACTCGTCATTCCCGGTGCCTCTGGTACTGGGATGACCTTTTCTCTTCCCTTTGTGTCGGCATTGTCCGATTTAATGTGTTTTCGATCTCCTGCTGAATCATTTGCAACTGCTCAAATGGTGACAAATCTTTTCGCGTCATCTTTTTTCTTTTCGTTTCCGGTGCCTCTGGTACTGGGATTAGCGTTTTATTAACCGTTGAGAATTTCCTGTCTGTTTTACAAGTTCGGTGACCTTCCGACTTGAACTTTGGCGACTGGTTTAGGGTCATTTCTTTCTCTTCTTCGCCTTCATTATCCATCAGTACGAACTTCTTCTCTAAGAAGTCGAATCCCAGTAGCACTTGTACGTCGTCGCACTTCGGTCGGACGTAGAAGGAATGTTCGCTTGTCTTCGTCACTGTACATGCAGTAATGCGTCACCAGGAATCCTGACGTTCCGCTAATTCCGTTTATTTTCACCAGTCTATCCGGTGGAGCATATGAAGTCCATTCTTCTCGCAAAACGGTTTGCTGATCAGCGACGTCTCAGCGCCGGTGTCCAGCATTGCGTTGACCTTTATATCTCCCACTTTCACTTCATGTGTATGTCAATTCTCGCAATTTTCCGTTTTGAATCTTCAAGGTGTGAATCTTACATTTCACAGGATAAGCGATACTGGTCCTGATCCATATCGGGAAGCACTTGTCTTTGCTGGAGTGCTGTGACCTTTCAGTATCTCGCTCAGCTTATCAATCCTATGTGGAACGTTAGTCCGAACATCGTAATATTTTCGCGGCTTTTCCTTATTTGTTCGCTTCTCTGTAGCCATTTTATCACCGGTGACCTTTTCCACGTTCTGCACTTGCTCATTTGCTTTTGTGCTATCCATGACCTTTAGTCACTTCATTTATCGTTTGATGGATCAGTTCTCTTGCGATTTTCATTTCGTTTATCTCTCAACTTCTCAATGACTTCACTTGTTATTTGGTCCGCTCGCTTCAGTTCGTCTTCTTCGCTATCTTTCTTCTCATCTGGTGACCTTTCATATGTAACCATGTCATATCCCTTTTCGGTCATCCATTGCATCACTTTTGCAGATACTTCATTGTTCGTTTTCGTTGGGTCAATTTGCGAAGACATCCTGTCTGTTCGCTGGTGACTTGTCATTGGCATCCTTTTGCAGTGCTTGTGATAAGTCCTGTGACCTTTCAACTGCGCTACTCTGTTGCGTTTGCGCTATCTCATTTGACTGTCCTTTTGTTCATTTTGCGCTAAGTCCTGTGACCTTTCGTTGCGCTTCATGACAAATCCGCCACCTGTCAGCTTTTGTATGGGGACTTTTTCTCCATAATTCGGCGGTTTATCCTGTGGTGGAGCATTGCGAATGATTCCAGTCAGCGAATGTCTTCTTATATTCCTCTGATTGAATACTGGGATTGGGTTCGGTGACCCTTTGCGCTGGTTTCCGGTAACCAACTCTTCTAGTCGCTTTCTTCACATTGCGTTCGCAACTGTTGCATGTCCCAGTAGTCCTCTTGTGACATTTTCGCTTTCTGTTTGCCTTCGGTTACGGGTATCCACATCCCGTGATTGCCATTCGGTCTGTAGGCCACTTTTTGCCACTTTTCCTTCTGTTGCAGCGTTATTGCATCTACAAGTGAGTCATCGGAGTTCTGTGCCATTCGCTATTCTTTTGCTGCGCTGTTCGCAGTGTCAAGTCTGTTTCTTGACCTTTAACACGACGCTGTCGCCGTGACCTTTAAATTCGCACTCGCTCCTTGACCTTTAACTTGGGCTTTTCCAACAGAAGGTGACCTTTCATCTTTACTAATGACGGTGATATTCTGCTTAATCCATTCTTGCCTTATTCGCTCTCTTCTTCGTCTTCGAACAATTCCAAACTTTGGCTTTGGCTCCCCGTAACAATCGCACCTTGGCTCATTCGCTTCTGTCGTTTTCTGCCAAAATTTCCGGAATTTCGCGTGTTGCTCATTTTCCTCTTGCGCAGTATCGTTCTGCGGTGGTGATTTTGTCGTTTTCGATTTGCCATTTATCTGTTTCCGGAACCATTCGTCGTGCATTTCCACTTCTTCTGCGGTATCAGTTTGCGGTTTCTTTTGGTTTAACAGCGCTTGTCGAATCTGGCATTACGTAATGCACGACGTTCAGCTAACACTTTTCACTGCAATACGGTGACCTTTCATTTTGCTGCACTTTTTGCAGTGTCGCGCTACTGTCACGACAATTCCCACTGCAGTACCATTCTGCGGTGACCTTTGTCCTGTTACGCTTCCACTGTGTACCATTCTGCGGTGACCTTTGATTCTGTGACGGTATCCCTATAACCGTTCCATTTCTTTTGTGATGACGGCATCCATATAGCCGTTTCTTTTGCTGTGGCGGCATCCATCTAGC